>NC_053431.1:111048116-111387717 GCF_007990345.1 Gossypium hirsutum
TTGCTAAGACTAAATTGTTTTTGATATCTCAATTTACTCTCAAGATAAACACTTCATTGCCATCGACAAATACTAACCATACCCCTTTGGACTTGCACTTGACTACTACATTATGTTTCGTCAGCCAATCTAGCACAAATATAGCACCGAACTTATGAAAACTCAAAAGAGTTAAATCTGCCAAGAATACATGTCTGCCAATACTTAACGAATTATTCTTTACCACCTTATTTACTATAGTACTTTGGCTTAAAAGATTATTGACTAACACGCTAACCTTTGTGGGGACAACTTTAAGACTCCTCCCAACCACAAACTTATCACAAATGTAAGAATGGGTAGACTCAAGGTCTATCAATGCATATATGCAGGTGTCAAATAAAAAGAATTTACTCGTAATGACGTCATGAGTTTCGACGTCCTCCTTTATCTGCATGACATATACTTTGGCTGAAGCTTTCGAGATAGGTCTATTTGTATTTGTTCTTGGGGTTCCCTGGACTGATCCTGATTTAGCCACCTTCTCCATCTTCACTTTAGGTTGGGACTCCCTAACCAAATAAAAAGATTTTTCAGTATTTCCTCCTACCCTTATTAGGCAGTCCTTCTTGTAATGGATCTAGGCTCCACAATGGATGGTTTTTCTCGCAACTATTACACACGGGAACCTTCATTATCTGGGTTCCTCCCGTACTGGCTATGGATGTCGCTTGACGTACACTCCGCTCTCGGTGAAAACCCACAGTCTGTGTCTCCCTTGCTGGAATAGCTAAATATCTTTTTACATCATTAGGCCTCTTGAACCCAGTGTTAGAAACTACGTCGGAAGCTCTGCGCTTGCTCTTTTATCTGTCTCTAACCTTGTTTATTTCTTGAATGATTGTCTCTATTCTTTGAGCCTTTGCAAATAAGGTAAAAAAATCTCCAATCTCAAGGGAAAACAACAATACCCTAAGCTCCTCATTTAAACCTCATTCGAACCCAATACAAAAACCCTCAACATTTGGAACTAGGTCCTTAGTGTACTTACTTTACTTGATAAACCCTTTCTCATATTCAAATACCATCATCCTTCATTGCTTGAGCTCCAAAAAAGTATTTCTTCAATTGTTTAATGAAGAGTCTGTTGATGAAGTTTTCTTTGAACTTCCTTAGGAAAAAAATCTCAATTTACCTGCTCTCTTAGTACCATGTTAGATATTGTAGTCCACCACTAATACGCTTTATCTTCAAGTACGAAGATGGCGCATCTCTGACTCTCAAATGGGGAATATTACAATTTCTAAACTACCCGACAGACTCGGGAAAGCTAATATTCTACTGCAACTGGATCATCTTCTATACTGCCTCGAAATGCCTTGGCACCACGCTTATGGATGAACTCGACAGGGTTTCCTCAAGACACTGCTACAACTGAAACTGGAAGAGTAAAATTCGTTGGTCGTGCAACCTTTGCTGTACTCACCGTCTCCTCTTATCTCAATGATTTGTCACGGCATCTATGGGACAACGTTGGTGCAGCTCCCAATGTATCGGTTGAACCATCGTCCCATCACATGGCCAATCATTTCCATCAAGGCCTTTTTAGCCTCTGTTCCTATAACTTCTCGACTCGCAGAATGCACAAGGCTACCCACTGGTGGAAGGGCATTTCTTTCTATTTCCTCCCCCTTAGCATTTCTAGAATTTATCGACATCTTCCTTCTTTCTATTTTTGGTACATCACACAAATTTAGTTAACAATACCAGGAGGAATCCAACCAGATTTATGTAACATGTATTGAAGGGTTTCTAACTAACAATGGTTTTCGAGAATCAGCTAAACCTGACTCTAATACCAAGAAAACTGTAACACCCCACACTTGAGCCGGTTTTTAGATCCGGTTATGGAGCGTCACGACCCAAACCATTGAAATCACCAAACTTTTCAAATTTATGAAACACCGTTTTGGAAAATGGTTACCCCGCCAATTCGGAAAGTCGATTTTAAAAAGAAAAGTTTAGTGATTTCAACGATTTGAATCATGACAATCCATACTCGGATCCGACAACCAGATCAAGCGTAGGATGTTACAGCACGACTCATAATCGATATCCAACGGCGTGGGATCCTCGAGTACAACCATCAAATCCACATCCTCATGTTCTTCCAACAATAAATTTTGGATTTCCCACTCCATTACAAAAAGAAACGAAATAGAGAAGGAAAAAAAAACTAAAAAATGCTTTGACGAGCAAGAAAAATCATGCACTAAAGCAGAAAAACCTTGCATTCACTAGAGAGAAGAGGCAAGACTTTATATGTAGTTTATCTACACATTCACTCGAGATATTTAATCTACTCTAAAAAAATGTTTTAGTGAATAATTTAACATTCGTACTATGTTCTCATAAATTTAATTTTTTTTATAATCATGTATATATTATATATTATAAGTCCTTAAGAAACATTTGCGTTCACACTTAAAAAAATTAGCATTTAGCATCATACCATGTTGACCATGTTTTAAAAATTAAAACAAAATATTATGTAATAATATAAATACTATTTTTATTATATTATTCGATCATATTAAGTTTTTAAATAATAAAACTTAATTTTTTTATATTAGCTAAAAATATTTGAATATTATAATATTATACGGTTATATCATGTTTTTAAAAATTAAAACATAATTTCAATTTCATTAGTTAAAAAACTACCTTTTAATTTTTTTAAATCACATATTAAATTAAATAAATATTATAATAGAATAAATACTTTGTTAAAAAATATTTAATATTTGAACCTTAAATTGCGACCTATTAATTGGATGTTCATTTTTTTTTAAAATAGTTTAGGTTCGAATCATCATTATACTAAAAACTATATAATATTGTTATTAAATTATCATGTTTTTTAAAAAATCATGCTTAAAATAAATATTAAAAATAAGTATATTTTAAAATTAAAATACTTGGAATTGTTGTAATAAAATCTTTGAAATTTAATTAATATATTTTAACTATTTAATGCTCCAAGTTCTTTTTTTTTATTTTGGATCATGAGAGTTATTTATTTTAATATCTATTTTTTTTACCAGTAATAGGTATTGGTATTTATTTAGCTTTCCTCCTCACATTATAAGGTGAGAAGGTCAAAACTATTCTATACCATTATTTTTACAAATATTTTTCATGAATAAAACAAAAAATCAAAATAAATATTACTATTATTACATTTTTAAAATTTTATTATTCATGATTGTAAATTTGACCCTCAAAAGTCTACCAATTTTTTAATTTGTCCTTATTCTTTTGGTTTTTTTTTCAATTGCACCACCAATCTTTCAATTTTTATCAAATTGATGAAATTCATTGATGTGGCATGCTATATTGATGTAGCACTATTTTATCTTATACATCATGTCAACAAATTATTTAAATTTTATAAAAAAAATAAAAAAAGAAAGATTTTTATAAAGTGTGGAAACTTTTATAAAATTCAAAATATGTATAATTTAAAAAAAATATTTCATCTAATTAACTCATTTCCATTGAAATGTGGGCGCCTTCTCAGCCTTTCATAAATTTCCTCAACCACTTTTTGTGCATCCATCAGAGTTGGGGCTTGGCAAAAACCTTGACAAGCAATCCCATAATTTTCCTCAACCACTTTTTGTGTATCCATTAGAGTTGGGGCATGGCACAAACCTTGACATGCAATCCCAGGATGTATAATGAGAAACCCTTTCAAAAGCTTTGCCAATTCCCCACTCTCATTATGCTCTTTAATTTCTTCAACCCACCAATATGCTTCCCCCGTTTTGAACACTTGAGTGAAATAAGTTCAAATATAAATATGTTAAGAGTGACCATTTATCTTAAATCAAGGTATTGTGCTTCAAAGAAATTTCTTTTAATAATTTTATATAAGCTATTACAAAAACATATATAATAATATTCATTATTCTATGACACCAATCTAATCAAAAATCTTAAATTAATACTAGTTTATGACATACAATGTGAGTAAAAATATATTTAAGAACCAAATGAAATTTAGATTGAAATGATAAATTTTAAAAAATAAAAATAATAGTATCAGTATAGATGACCAAAACAACTCTTATCTCATGTCATATCGGCATAAACCAAGCCCACGGAAAAACCCACACCCTCCGTAATTTTTGACGTCACTCTAACATCAATATTTTAAAATGACAAAAAAAAATCAAAAGAAAAGCTGAAAAGGGAATTCTATCACCAAAAAATATCAACTAAGCATCCAAAATCATTAATAAAAAAGAAACACCACATAAGCCTTATTATTTGTTTCTCAATCCTCCCACTACTACTGCATGTTTGTACCATAAAATTTTAATGTGGTCAATCAAATAGCACAAAGGAGAGAGCAGAGGCAGGCACCTTCCTCTTTCATGACTGTCTATGAAAGATTCTAGAAATTTAAGTACAAAAATTGAGCTTCTTCATCACCTTTGCATATGCGGCGGGTACTATAGCTGGTTGCCGCAGTCTTCGTCTTGATTTCTTGGACTGCATTAAACAACAGACTATCACTATATTGCAAGATAAGTCATTGATTTTCAACACTCTTTATATGCCACTAAGATGTAACAACTTGTAAAATTAAGCTAATG
This sequence comes from Gossypium hirsutum, assembly GCF_007990345.1. Taxonomy (NCBI): domain Eukaryota; kingdom Viridiplantae; phylum Streptophyta; class Magnoliopsida; order Malvales; family Malvaceae; genus Gossypium; species Gossypium hirsutum. The sequence continues at coordinate 111,052,757 of NC_053431.1, forward strand.
ATAAGAAAAGAAGCAGAGATAATTGTATTATACTGGTTGAGCTTGAAAGAAGAAAACTGTGTTGAGCTCATGATCTCCAATACTTCATTTATCGGTGACAACCATCTCTAAAGTATTGATTATAAGGTTTGCCCTAGATCTCCCTTGGCTACAACTATTTCCTACGTTGTGGATTAGATAAAGATTTTAAGGACAATAATCCTGTATTATCCCAAACTAAATGTTAAGAGTTTTGGAGACCTTGGCCAAAGGTCCATATTTACAATAATATCATTTCAAGAAATTTTCAGTCCATTAAATGAACAACGGAAGTGCTAGATGTCGTAAAACAGCATACAAACATCCGTGCATTTGCAATCATACAACAGCATCTTGCCTAATGGCAAGCCATAGATATTTGCCTCTGCTCCCGTTTTTTATGCCCAAGATCGTTCCTCGATATAAATAAGGGCAATTTTGTAGCAGTGAAAGTACAAGGTTCGCCTGAATTCACCTCCAACATGAAGTCTAAACACACCATTACACTCCCACCATCTAAAAATCCCTGTTTTTTAAAAGAAAAATAGTCCAGACTCCAGAGGATGGCTAAACGCACCATTACACTCCCATCATCACACCACACAGGTACACGCATGTGCGCACCCACAACTCAGCAAGAGTGCAAGACAGAAAGCAACTACATAGGTTGAACTCTAAAATGTCAAAGGCAGCTGAATAACTGGCTTCACAATAAGTAACTTTCAAATCTTTAACAATGATTCCTTCAATTCCTAAATAACCCTCAAAAGCCCATCAGGTGCGTGTTATACGCCTATTCAGTGAGACCAAGATATCTCCTTTACGTTCTTGCTGGTTACGTACAATCAGAATTTTGTTAAGCACTAAGGATGCATATGGAACTTTTGACGCATAAAATAAAGCATGCTTTCAGCTCAAAAAAAAGAAGAAAACTCAAACCCAAAATAAGAACATCAAACTGGAACTGGAACGATACAAAAATGGCATTACCTTCAAATGTGCATTATGATTTTTGCCTTCCCTCCAGCGACGAATATTCCCATCATTCATTGTCCTAAATCGGGACTTATAGGACCTAATCGAATTCAAAGTAAAACATTAACCAAACAAATCTACAAAAAAAAAATGGTTTCCCCAAAAAGAAAAAAAATAGGAACAAGCTTACGAATAAGATTTCATCTTAATCTTCTTGAGTTTGGAAGTACGTGGAGTCATGGGCTTCCTCCTCTTTGCTCGTTCTCTTGACGAAACATGCCGGACTTGGACCAACTACAGAAAAAATAAACCCATAGTTTAGAATCTCGTTTAGATAAAGGATAAAATTTCAACAACCATTGAAATGCAAAGGAAACGAAAGTTTACAGAGAGAAGCAGTGGGGAAGAAGAAAAGGAGTTGACGGCGAGAGGAGGTGATGCGACACTGTTATTGAGAAAGGGTTCAAGGCTCCATTTGGTTGAAATAATGTGGATTGGAGGAAACGAATGATGCAGAAGGCGACGAGAAGCAGAAAGAGAGGGAAGAGTTTGGGTTGATTGGAGACCCAAAAAGCGGAGCTTCGTACATAATCTCTGCATCGTCTAATCTTTGGTCCCTGCAACAAGAACACAGTTTGGGGTTTAGGCTGTGATTTAAGGATTGTGGAGGGGTGTGTTTGGATTCTGGGATTAGCATGACCTGAATTTTGGCTCGGAGTGAGTATTCATTAGATACCTTTGGTATCACAAATTAATAAAAGGATAAATTTCAGATTTAGTCACTTATATATGGTTTAAATTATATTTTCGTCACTTATTTTTTAAAAGTTATGATATGGTCATTAATGTTATCAATTTGTTACATTTTAATCACTGAACTGTTACTTGTGTAACGATAAGCTAATATGGCACACCATATCATCATTTTAGACAAAAATTTTAGATTAAATTATACTTTTTCTTTTTGAGCAATTTAATTATTTTTGAATAATTAGATCTTTGTATATCATCTAACCAAATCTCACAAATATTAACACTTCAAGCTAAAATGACTGGTTGGAGAGTAGTTAGAAACCCAATTTAAAGAAAAAGAAGAGGTTTTGATTTCTAATTTATCTTAAACGAAGCCTTCCATTTTCCAGAGGCATGTAGTAATTTTCCCATCTAACTAAAGCTAGTTTACTTTTTCTACTATAAAACCCCACACAAATTTTCAAACGAGCTTCTCGATCTCAAGACTAATAATTTTAAGAATAACAGTTAATTGTATAAAAGAATTGGGTATTATGAATAACACTGATTTTACATGAGTCACTCTGTTCGCCACAGATCAACACTGATATTCCATCCATTAAAACGTGAGCAAATTTTCTCAATAATGAAGCGATATGTCTCCTTTTAGGTATGTTTATGAAAGAAAAGAACACCAAACTTAATTTAGAAGATCTAAGTGGTGACAATAGGAATGCTTAAAGAATCACAAACAATAACCTCCTTAATAATGTTCGAATCATCAATGAAATTATTTTCAAAATCTCCTTAATTATAATTGTAACAACCTGGTTTTAATGGTGTCAAAATTTGTTGAATTGAAAATTGGCTAAGTAATTTAGCTTAAATTGTGTTTAATTAAGGCCTAAGGACTAAATTATAAGAGTTTAATTGCTATAAATTTTTAATTAGGAATAATGCTTAACATTTATTAAAAGGACCAAAATGGTTAATAAATCATTTTTACATAGTTGTTAGTGGAAGATGATGTAGGATGTCACTAAATAAGCTTAAACATGATTAAAGTTAACTAAATTTGATTAAGTAAGTTAATTAAGATTAATTAATAAAACTAGTCATAGTATAAAAACCAAAGTTTAGTGAAAGATGTTACCATCATTAATTTGGTAAGTGCAACCGAGTCCTTTTCTTGTAATTTTTATAGATGTGAGGTCATTGGAGCTTGATTTAGCTAACACATGTACCAATTTGTAGAATTGTTAAAGTTTTAAAAAGTTTCCATTATTGATTTCTTGAAGAATTAGGTGTGAAAATGATAGAAATTAAGCTTAGTTTATGTAAATGACTAAATTGTAAAGCTTAATTGATCGTTTTATACATTAGGAACCAAATTGAATCAAATGAAAAACTGTTATGAAATTTTGGTAGGAATAGAAAATAGAAGGTCCCTAATGAATATATGTGAAATTGGATTTTAATCCGAAGGTCTAGATAAAAAGTTATGCTTGTTTCGGATTTAGGGACTAAATTGAATAAATTGCAAAACATGTCTGATTTGGTATTTGATTATGAATTTGGCTGGAAATTTACATTAATTTATGTTTTATGACTATATGTAGCTAACATCAATGTTGGGCCATCGAGAGGGAAAATAAAAGCGAGAGTTGTTGACAAGTAATGCGAGACCCTAGTTTGTACCTTTACGATTCGTATCATTTTAATTGCTACACATATTTGCTAGCTATATATAGAATGTGAAGGTGAGTTTACAATGGTAAAGTGAGTTGTAATGTTGAATGCGTTAGAAGATATAGAAATAGAGGACTAAAATGAATAAGATGAGAGATGATATACATTACCTTGAAATGTGATATGTGTTGTGGAAATTAAATTAAAAAAAGTGTATGATATGAATGTATGTGTTTGGTTAATGAATTGATGATGAGATCGAAATTTTTTGCATGGTTGAAATATGTATCAATTTGGTATTACCCTAATGACGGTCTTGAGGACTGTCGATTTAGTTGGCATGCCTTAGGTTGATTACCATCATTGTCGGGCCATCCAAGATGGTAGGATATGTATATAGTGAAAACCATCATTGCTGGGCCATCTAGGTGCTAGATCTGGTGCTTTAAGTGTAGCATTTTCGTCTATGTACATTGTAATTTTTTTAAATAGATTGGTTAATAAAATTACTCATAAATTACATTAATACCCTTTATATATTGTCTTTATGTGACTTTTTCATTTAAAGAAAAATAGAATCGAATATTAGCTCATTGGTTGTCTCATGTTTAAATAATACTAAGCAGTATACGCGGTTGGATCGTAATATAGAAAGACAACTTATATTAGTAGATGAACCTAAACATGTTCTTAGTCTAATTGAAAATGAGCAAATCGATTGAAAGACTAATATGCCATTTATCAAGTCCAATTAAGGGATGTCTTTTCTTGGGCATTGGAGCAAATGACTCCCAAAAGATAAAGACATAGATGTGACTAACTAGACTGACAGTACATCGGACTGGACCTAAGAAGAATAGACCATGAATCCGTTTATGGATTTATTTACTTGTGACGTTCATAGTGTGGTATACCTCTATCCTGAGTTGATGACGAACTATATATGTGTGACTCGTATACTTTGATGTAGGTAAAAGCTTGAGTTTAAATAAATAATGAACCAAAAGTTGGTGTGTTGGTATACGACTTCTTCAATATGTAGCGTAATTTGTAATAGTGGAATTCATAGCCCAAGATATGGGTAAATGATATTCTGTCATTAGTATTGCATGATAGATGAAAAGTAAAAATAACCACGAGTCATTCATCTTTGTGATGAATGACCTGATTACTATTTGATAATAATTTACTTTTTATAAAAGGAGATATAATGGTTACCATGAAATAAAATAGGATCATACTGGGAGAGCAAATTTATCCCAAAGTGATTAAGGATACCCTATGAGGGTTACACATTTATGACAAGGTCATTAGACAAACACTGATTGAGTTGCTTTCGCAATGGTATGTCATTAGGGAAAGTAGTCACGATACAATAATGGAACGACATCGTAACTAAATGATTTTATAATTAATAAGAGAAAAGCTTGAACTTAATTATAAATTATTTGAGCCTTAATCACATATGTCCATTGATCCTTTCGCTAGCTAGTTGAAACCATAAATGAATTGTTTGTTAAATCAAATGAACAGAAATGGATAGTAATGGGAAACATTTGGAAATGAATGTGGTTTTCTCTAAATGGAAATAACCTGAAAAATTAATTTATGATTTTTAGAATTATTACTTAATTAATTAATTGAATTTCAAAAATGGAATTAGATTAATTGGTTATTGTGAATTTTTTGAATGTAGAAATATTAAATATATTTTCTCATATATTCTTTTACGGTAAAGTTGTAATAATTTTAACGAAATTAGAATTGGGTTAAGAAAATTATCTAATTGGGAAATTATTTAACTAGTTTAAATTAATTTATGATTTTTATTTTTAGAAATAGAAAAACCATCATTGTTCATCATTGTTGGGTCACCTAGGATTGTAATGTAACAACCATGTTTCCAATGATAGCAAAAAAATATGGTTTCAGGATCCCAATTTCGTAAAACAAGCTCGTAAATATTAAATAGAGATATTTACAGAGTTATTATGTTGACAAATTAAAATTTTGGTCAAACAATTTAGTCGAAAATGTTGTTAATTGTAAAAAAAAATTGCTGAAGATTTTTAATTAGGATAAGGCTTGAAGAACTTAAATAACAATTATCCAAAAGACCAAAATTTTCAGTCATGAGATAGTGGGCAATGAAGTCAAATTCTATTAAGATTAAATTATAGTTTAAAATATGTTTAATAATAGTTTAATTAATATTTAACTGATTAATTAAACTAAAACAATGTTAAGCTTAATATAAATAATAAGATAGTGGGATGACAACCAAATTGTCATCATCTTCAAACTCTTACTGTCTACAATATTCGAAAGAAAGAAAACCTTAAGTTACTTCAAGCTTTTGACCGGAAATTGGTAAGTGTAATCAAGTTCTTTTCTTGTCAATTTTTTTATAGATTTGAGGTTATAAGGGCTTGATTTAGCTACCCATGTACCAATTTGTAAATCTGTTAAAATTTTTGAAAGTTTCCATTATTGAGAATTGGATGAAATTGGTGTGAAATTACTAAGAATTAAGCTTAGTTTAAGAAAATGACTTAATTGTAAGGCTTAGTTGTTAGTTTTGTAAGCGAGGGACCAAAAATGTTGATGGGAATAGAAAATAGAAGGTCCCTAATAAATTTTGGTGAAATCAGATTTTAATTCGAAGCTCCAAATTGAAAGTTATATCTATCCTGGTTTCAAAGACTAAACTAAATAATTTGCAAATTGTGTGTAAATTGGTATTTGGTTATGAATTGGCTGGAATTTGATAATGTGTTATGTTTTGTGATTATTTATATCTAACGCCAATGGAGAACCTTCAAAAGAAAAAGGAAAAGTGAGAGTTGTCGATGAGTCACACGAGACCATGGTTTGTACATTTACGATCTAAGGTTGTTTTAATTTATTGCATCTTCATGTTAACTACATTTAAAAATATCAAGGTGAGTACTTTATGATAATAAAAGCTATTGAATTAAGCTTGATGTGGATTTTCTAAAATGAGGGACTAAATTGAATAATAAATAGTATGAATTGCTAGGAATATGATATGTGCTATAAGATTCAATGAAAACATATTGAATGACGTGAAGTTTATGTAATATGATAATTGATTGGATTGTGATTGTAAATATAATTGATAAATGATAATTATACTAAATTGAAAATAAGTTGAATATGGTATCCTATTAGTTGTTCAGGTTATGCCAGATATAGTTGACATGCCATAGGATTGAGTTGTGTACAAGATTATGCACTTATGCATCAAGGTGCACTTTACATGCCATGATGCACATTATGTGTCAAATACGCGCTCCGTGCGCCAGGATGTACTTTATGTTCTAGTATGCGCTTTGTGCACCTGGATGCATTTTGTATTCTAATATGCATGTTACGTGCCAGTTAACCTACTTTGGTTTATTTGATGATGCACTTTGGTGCCAGTTTAGTGTGTTGGTTGGACAATTCGAGTATCCGTCTGAGTTCGAGTCAAGTTAATAGGGGTTGTAAATTATAAGTTTGGTCAATGGTTTGTGTAATATCCCAAATTAGGGCCTAATCGGAATAGTGGTTTCGTGACCACAAATCTGAGATAGAAATAATTATTTTATAATTATTTTGATGATTATGATATGATTGCATGATTGTGTGAAAATTTCGTGATGAAATTCTATGCCTAAAGTGCTTAAATTGAAAGTAGGGACTAAATCGAATAAGTTGCAAAATTTGCATTCTAGAAATTTTTAGTATGAAATTGTTTTAGAATATTAATGAGGAGGTCTTAAATAGCAATTTGACCAATTTTAAGTTCATGGACAAAATTAGGACATGGAAGGAATTTTTGGAAAGTTTAGTAGTAAGGGTATTTTGGTCATTTAGTTATTAAAATGAATTAAAAACAAAATTAAAAGCCAATTTTTGTCCATCTTCTTCATTAGGCCGAAATTTCAAGGGTTCTCCATAGCTAGGGTTTGTTTCAAGCTTCCAAGCTCCATAGTAAGTGATTCCAAGCCCCGTTTTTAATGTTCTTTACGTTTTTGGAATCCCGGTAGCTCGATTAAGCTTATGTTAGCAATAATTCAACCTAGGGTTTATATTTGGAAAAATACCCATAGGTGAAATTTGTGTATTTTGATGTTTTATGATAGAATATGGGATTTTAAATTATGTTAGACAACTTGTGCTACTCGGTTTTGAGCGAAAACAAGTAAAAGGGCTTAATCGGTAAAAATACCTAATAGTCATAAGTACATGTTAGAGTGAGAATTTGATGTTGCCATAGAAGAGAAAAGTGATCAGCATGTTGTAAAACATAAGAATAAGGAATAAAGTTTAATCCCGAGCCTAGGGGCAAAAATGTAAATATGCAAAAGTTTAGGGGCAAAATTGTAATTTTGCCAAAATTTGAGTTAAGGATTAATTTGATAGTGTGAGTATTAAATGAGCTAAATGTGTTATTTTAGATCAAGAAAGACGTGGAATCGACCTCAATCGAGGAAAAGAAAAGATTATGGACTAAATTGCAAAATCTTTGTATTTTGGTACCAAGGTAAGTTCATGTGTAAATAAAGTAGCATAATTGTTATTTTTAAGTTATTGATGTTAATTATATGTTATGCTGAATTTTATTATGAAATGTATGCTTTGTGGTTAATTTCAAATAATATGTAAATTATGTGAGCTACTTGTTAAATATAATTGTTACCGAGTATTGACTTCGGCATTCTACTGAAGACGGCAAGGATAAGTGTTCGATAAAAATCCTGTTTGAACCTTAGGAATAGATTAGGATACAAGTGACATGTCACTAGGATGGTTGAGCATCCGAACTCGTTGAGTTGAGTCCGAGTTCACTTATGGATGCGAATGTCCGAACTCGTTGAGTTGAGTCCGAGTTCACTTATGGATGCGAACGCCCGAGCTCGTTGAGTTGAGTCCGAGTTCGCTTATGGGCGGGTTACATGATTGCTTGATTGAATATATGGCACTTATGTGCAAGTTGTCCATGTATCCGAATTATATTCCGATGTGTTCAACGGGTAAAGTTTTACTCAAATGGAGGAATACTCGAGATGAAAAGAGACGTATTGGTGAGTGATGAGAAATGGATATTTTGGACAGGTATGTATTTAACCCTCGGGTTGAGTGTTGATTACAACCACAATAAGGTAATAAGATGATGAAAAATGATTAAAAAATGTGATAAGTGTGTTGATGATATATGCTAATGTTGATTAGTTTGATTGTTTGTTATGTTATTTATTATTTACATATGAACTTACTAAGCATTTATGCTTACTCCCTCCTTCTTACTCATTGTAGTTTTGGACAAGCCAGTTCAGGAGTCGGGATAGGTCGAAGGCTCAGTCACACTATCCGGAAGATTTTTGGTAAATGGCTTGTAAATTTAAGTATGGCATGTATAGCAATATATTTATTTTGTGTAAATGATTTTATGATATGGTGACAGAATGGTTGAGAAAATATTTGATAATGATAAATTATGAAAATGGTAAGTTTAGATTATGTTTGATGTTAAGGAAAACTATTAAGATACTTAGTGCATAAAAACTCATAAAAAGGATGAAATTTGCCATAAACAGAATACTGCAGCAACACTGATGCGAGTTTGAAAATTTACTAAAAATCATAGAAATTGAATTTGGTGATGAACTACATATCAAATTTAAGCTTATTATGTTTAGTTTCACATGAAACAAATGAAACAAGTAAAGGAATTATATGTTAGAAGATATTTGAATTTTAGTGAAACAGAGTCATAGCAGTTTCTGAATCCCCTGTTCCAACTTTAGAAATTCACCATAAATTGTAAAGATATAATTAGGTGGTGTATTTTATATCCTCAGAATCCTTATTGAGTCTAGTTTTAGTAGAAACAAATCTCATAGTCATATGAATTTTTTACAGAGAGAAATGTGGTTCATAGTAAACAGAGGTCAGACTAGTCGAGTCCTAAAACAGGGGTAACTTTAACTAATAAATTGTACTAGTTGGCCCAACCAAAAATTCTAGAAGAAAATTAGTAGATAGGTATATGAGTCTAGATTCAGGGAAAATTTACGGATCTTAATTTCGAGTTTCGTAACTCGAGATATGATTTTTCTTGTGACTGTGACGCAAGTAGCTTAAAAGCTGTGAATGTAGAAACAATAATCCAAAGTTCTAAAAAAATGTTAAACTAAGCTTAGTAACACCTCATACTCGACTCCGGCGACGGTCTCGGGCGTGGGGGCGTTACAGTTTGAGTATGACAATATATGATACTTTTGAACCAATTATGTATATATGTGAAATTGAGGTGGATGGAAACATGTTGACAATTACATAAATCAATTAAAATCGAGCTCTGGAGGCCGAAATGAACGCAAATGAGTCTTTAGACTCTAGAAATGAGTTGAATAAGATGACAACAAGGAAAATGAATTGTGTATCATAATACATGGATAATGTAACGTTGATGATATGTTATAAAGGATGTTTGGTTCATAGCTAATATTGAATTGGTATGTAAGGAATGGTTGGCTATTAATAGGTAAACTGGAAATTGGTCACACTTGTGGTAAATTGGATATGTTATTTTGGTATTTGATACTAATATGGTTATGTGCTTTGATTGATATTGGAAAGGTTGTTAACTAGTACATATATTGGCTAGATGTTATGTGCAAATTGTTTGTTTTAGCTTGAAGTCTAATGCTAATGTTTATGTTTTGTATACTTTAAATTGTAAATGTAAAATTGATCTCTTATCATACAGTTTGTTTTCTTTGTGCATCGGTATAGGTGAACCTCAGAAATTCGGGAAGTTGTTCTAGTATCCAAGAATCAATTCCTTGACTCAGCAAATTTTGTAACGTACCTTTTGAATTGAATGTGGCATGAACCTAGGATTTTTGGTTGGTTTTGTATTGTAAATGGTTAAAGTTAGAATTTGGTAGTTGATGTTATTGTGAAGTATCATTTTGGCATATTTTGGCTTGATTTCAATTGATATGTTATTGTTTTGGTTGTATGGGAATATGTATGTGTGACTTCAAGTCATTCAAACTTGTAACAGGTTGATTTTTGAGGTAATAACTTGTCACATCACGTACCCCTAATGTCACGACAAGAAACAAATTAGGGTTCACGTTGAGACGATGTAGCCTTGAGGTCACTACAGACCTAAGTTAGAGAGTCACGTTGTGAAGGGGAAACCTCGAAGTCGTGACATCAACTCAAAGTTTTATAATCTATACAATTTGATCCATTTCGACCCCAAGTTAATAAAAGAGCTTTTGTAGGCTCGTATAAGATCCAAGATGATTATGTATTATTTAATACACACGATTTACTTGTATTTAAATGTATAATGATGTTGAATTGAATGTTATTGAATGTAGTTGCTCTAGCAACGAATGTGGCACCTTATAACTCAAACCTGCGGTCGGGTCAGGTATCAGGGTGTTACAGGTAATATATTGAATTGTTTAAACCATCGTTGTCGGGCTATCTAGGATGGTAATATATTGAATTGAATAAACCATCGATGTCCAGCCACCCGGGATGGTAAATTGTGTATATTGTAAAAGTCATCGTTGTTGAGCAACTCTGGATGACTAGAGTAGAGTAAGGGTTATAGAATGATGATGAAATTGACATGTTCAGTGTATTTGTGACTCATGATAGAGAAAACACGTAAACTACTTTATGAGTTTGTTAGAAATGAGCCCTGGGGGTTGTTATGGATATGAATGAGTTGATAGACTCCAATAATAGACCCGAATGATAAGATAAATGGTCATTGATGTTGAATGACATTGAATTATATATGGTATATTGTAAGATTTCATGAATGGCTTAAAGTTTGGTGCTTGTAAAATAACTTGATTGGGTTAACTCTCTTATTATGTTGAATGAATTGGTTTTTACGAATTAATGATGCATACTCACATGTGTATGTGTCAATAGAAGTGCTTGACATTATAGGGGATAGTTTGGATAGTTTTGTGCATATATGCAATGTGATAAATTAGGATGTATATTACTTTGATTCATAAACGTACCATTGAGCAGGGTTTTAAATAGCGGTCTGATACCGCTATAGCGGCCGTTATATAGCGGTAGCGGCACCGTCCGAAACCGCTACCGCGATTAACCGCTATTATGTTTTACAATAAGTTGTGTGAATTTTTTTAAAAATTCACAACCGCGATACCTGCAGTGACCGCAATAGTATTCGTTATGTCCGCAACCGCGATAAACGCAACGCGACCGAAAACGTGGCCGCGACCGTAATTTAAATCCTTGCCATTGAGTTTTATTGATCAGCGTACGGTTTGTTTTCTTTATGCGAAAGTGTAGGTGATCCTCGGGAAATCGAGAGGTCATTCCAGCATCCAAGAATTGGTTCTCTGACTTAGAAAAGTTTGTAATGTACTTTTTGTTTTGTATATGGAATGTACTTAGGACTTAGGTTGGTTTTATATTGTAAATGGTTGAAGTTAGACTTTGGTAGTTTATTTTGTTTTGAAGTATCATTTTGGGCATCTTTTGGCTTAAATGTAGTTGGCATATTTTTGTTTTGGTTGTAATTGATATATTAAGTATTATTATAGATATCCCAAACTTTTACCATGTTGATTTTTATGGAAACAATATGTCACATCGCGATGACGTATTCCTAATATTGCGACGAAAAACAACATAGGATCACATTGCGATAACATGTAATCAAGGTCATCATGAGCCTAATTCGAGGGTTGCGTCGCGATGAGGAACCCCTGATGTCGCGACGTCAACCCAGAATTTTGAAATCTTTACAATTTGGTCCTACTTTGACCTCGAGTTAGCAAAACAACTTTTGTAAGCTTGTATAAGACCTGAAAACGATTATGCATCGTTTTATACATATGTGTTACTTATGTATGAATGTTTAATGGGTTTTAATTGAAAGTAAATTGATCGTAGTTGCTCTAATAATGAATGTGGAACTTTGTAGCTCGGACCCAACAATCGGGTCGGGTATCGCGGTGTTACAATAGTGACATTAGGAATGCTCAAGATCTTTTGATTTGCATTAATTTAGGATTTCTCACTGAATGAATCATCTAGAATCGTGAATTTAAAGCCTCCATTACCACTAAGCCCACATCCTTACGTCTCTAACACCAAAATTTCCTTCCAATGAGCATCCAATCCCCAAAGTATTCTTCCTCCACTCTTCAAATATTTTCCATCGTTGTCAATTTTTTTCATTTTCATCTACATAGTTTCAACACCATTCCTACAACTATCAAAACATGTTTCCTTAATGTGACTGTAATGTCCATAATTAAAACACACATTAGGAAGAGCTTCGTATTCAACTTTTTGAATGTTTCATTTGATTCATACTTTTGATACCAAAGGGTTCCTTAAATCTACACATATAGATATTGCAAATTTACCTCACGTATCATTATATATAATGTAGTCGATTTTAATAACTTCTCTGTAGTTTTGCCAATAGCCTTCAAGATGTTTTTACTATAAATTGCACTTGGTAAACTATGAAGGCTTCTACTATAAATTGCACTTGGTAAACTAAGTAATCAGATTCAAAAAACTAGATTGTGTGGGTAATCTTGAATCGTAAAAGGATGGTGTTGGTAGTTGAATGGTTAGCTAATATCCAAAAACCACCCAAGCACCTTTGGAGGGAACTTTGGTATGGTCATCTACTAATTGAAGTTTCACCAAATAATAATCGTTTTTGAAATCTATGAGATAAAGGATATGTAAAGGTTTTCATAAGGCATAAATCTTATTAAGAATGCATTAAAACCAATCTTTCTATCCAATAGTTTAATAATCACCATTTGGAACATTTTTTTCACCATCAAGATATGGATTCGCTCCATAAATATATTGATGGCATCCCATTAATTACTTTTATATGAACATCCCTTTCACCATATTGAAACCATCATCCTCTTGTAATTTTCTTTTATTGACATGTTTGTTTTACCTACCCATGAGTTTGTCTCTAAATGAAACAATTTCTTCCATTGGGTTCTGAAGATTACCATTGCCAACATTTGGGGGGGGGGGATCATCCTCCCTCTAACACGCTTTCTTTATTGTTCTTTTGCTGCTCTAATGTGCTATCTCGATTATTTTAGCTTCTTTTGATTATAACATTTAATTTTCCAATGAGAATGATAACTCATATTAATTTATATTTAGTGCAATTTTTTAACAAAAAAAATTATTGAATAAGGTAAGTATAATCTACTTATCACTTAATGTAGAAAAAAGTTAAGTAAACTTTTCTTTCAAAAAACTACATTTAAATGAGATGTACAACTTTTATCTCCATTTTTTTCAAAATAATATAAAATATTATATTTTTAAAAATTAAGATTTATGATGGAGGTTGAAACAAAAAATAAATCACATTAAAATATAAAATTTGTATACGGTAGTAAGTAAGGTTGAATCCATGATATCGATAATAAGTCTTTTTTAAGTAAAAAAAGTAATTAAAAATAAAGGTAGTTTTAAAATTAAAATTTCTAAAAAGAAGATTGCAAATAAAAAATTAAGAAATAAATACCATGGGAATTTAGTCTAAGGGTGAAATATCAAATTGATTTATGGGTTGATCATCATTGCAAAGATAACTTTAATATTCTTTAATAAATTAGTTATAGTTATCAACTTTGCCTTTAGCAACTAATTTCTCGTTATCTTTTCGATAACCAAGAGTAAACTCATTCAAATTATTTATATTGTGAACAAATAACCTGGAATGAAGCACTTAAGATTTATTTTTAATAGCATTAAAAATTAAAGAGATCCAATTCTAGTAAACAAATACACATAAGCAGGGTTTATTCAGACCAAATCACATATCCATAAAGCATGAATTTCATATTTAGCTTATACAAAATCATGTTTTTTGTCATAAGTATCAAAACAAATAAACAACTATGAATTTAAAAATTCTAATTGACAAAGCAAATATTTTAAATTATTGAATATGGACCTTATGCTCAATAAACATGAATATTTGTAATTAAAACATGAGATATGAAATACTAATAAAATAAGTAAAAAATTGATTAGATATCAAAACCTTCAGCTATAGTATTTATAAAAGATTAATCGAACATCAACTCAGTTAGAAAAAAATTAACATACCATTTTAAAAAGAATGATAACTAATATTTATGATGTAATTTTGTCTTTTCATACTTTTTATATAATCTTTAAATAAATAAATAAAAACACATGTTCAAAAAGATTTTATACAAATTCTTTGTCACTTAAGCTATAATCATTGTTAAATAAAATTTGAAAGAAAATACTTTTTAACATAAAATGATTTCTTTTACTCAAGACGTGGGTGTTATATAATCTAGTTGGGTAGAATATATTTGTTATTTGATTGTTTTGTAGAAAATGTAAATAAAAATAATTAAAAGAAATTGCGTTTTTAAATATTATAGATTAAATTCTTTAAAATAAAAGAAAAAGGGGCTAAATTCGAAAGGACACCAATGCATATTTTAATCATATATATTTGTTTTTATAGTTTTTCAATTATTATTATTATTTTTATTGATGGGAAATATTTATTTTTCAGTAATCACCTCAAATATGAATCCTTTTAACATCCACCTTCAATTCGGATTTTGGAGGATTTAACAGAGTAATTGCTTGTCTATAACGAGACGGCCATGAAACTGAAAGTAGAGATTACTTCAACAGAACTGCATTTACATTTAAGAAAAAGACAGAATTATTTCCAAAGAATTACGATACGAAAAAGAAAGTTGTTTTTTTTTTTTGGTCTCTAAAGTTCAAATCATACAAAGGACTCGAAACCCTTTAATGATTCTTCCTATGCAGCTTCCTCACCCACAGGCGCCGCCTCTTTCTTTGCATTCTCATCATCATCATCATCGTTGTTAATGCTATTGCTATGATCTGAGCCATTGGCGATGGGTGAAGAAACCATCTCACCTTCTTCACTGATAAGCCCCGCGGCCACAGCGCCTGCAACGTCACTGATGTTCCCATATATCGATATCACCATTGCAACAGCTCCTGTGCAGAACGCGATTCCAAAAGAAGTTCCGACGTTCCCGGCAGCGGCTCCCGATGCTACCGCGAATCCTAAACAAGTTCCCGCCATTTTCACCCACGAGAACCAGGTTGCAAATGCACCTTCTTTCCCGGCCGGTGAGCAATCCATCAACAAAACCCGCGCAAAAGCATGCATGACTCCGGTCGACGTGCTTTGCAAAGCAGCGAAGATCAGTATATAATGTCTCTCCCAGCTGTCCTTCCGGAATTGGAACCCTATACCCGAAGTTACTAGTGATAAAATGAGGCCAAGAAGATGCATTTTCACAGCATTTGTCTTTAAAATAAGTTGAACCGGTTGCAGCATTGGCAGAGAAACAGAGGGGAAAATGAAATAAATCAACCAGAAATAGAGCACGAACACAGGCTTGAGGCAGAGTTCACCAACCAAAAAGAGTACCCCTCCCGTGAAAATGCACATTGATGTGAATGAAGAAAGACCAACAACAATGAGGGTTCCAAGTCCATGATGTGATTTAAAAATGGAAAGAAAATGGTCTTTTGGTAAAGGAGAGGTAATGGTTGCCCCGGGCCTTAGAGTAAAGACGTGAACTATACCAGCTAGCCATATTAGACCACTGAAAATGGAAACAACCCACAGACCAGTAAATATATCTTGAATTCGAAGCATATAATATACGAATGCTACTATTACTGCCGACCCCAAGCAACCAACACCAGTGGCATTGAGCGACAGCCGATTTGAGACACCTCTTCTATTAGGGAATTGATGTCTTTGAAGGGACGGTCCAGTGAAGCCCTGGATCATTAGGCCATGATGGCGGGTGTGGGAGGCAGTAGAGACGGCAATGGCAACCACGATGGGAGCAACATATAGAGGGAAGATCCATGTGACTTTGAAGAATCCAACAGGCAGACAAAAGAATGCTCCAATGGCTGTTGCAGCACCAGCAATAACTACCTGGTTCTGGCCATGGTCAAGGTTGGTGGAGACGAAACGAAGTGCGGGGCTAGCCAGAATTAGACCTATGCCCCAAGAAATTGAAGTCCACTCTAAAGGGGAGACTTTTGAATTGCCAATTGATACTGAACGGTGTGTAAGTCGATCATACCTGTAATATTCAAACCATAGATGATGAAAATTTGATCTTAAACGCGTTAGTTTAGAAGATGTTTTATATCAACACTTACAGTTCCATTTCATCAATCTTACAAGCCAAGCCCTTGGCACTCTTGTTCCATCCTCGAAGTGGCTCAGTAGGTGAGTTAACTATTTGACCGATGATGAGAGAAAAAACTATGGGTATAAGAACTGTATGAACAAAGTAAGAGCACAGTTCATACACATACCAAACCCAAACTTCTCCTTTTGTAGGTTGAGGCTCAAGCCTCGAATATGGCCTGCAAGTCTCCCTAGTACCCTCCATTTTCATGGAACTATCACCCATGTTAGAGACCGACCTATTGATTTCCTCATTATTTGGTTCATGTGCCTGGACTATTTCTTGATTGCTTTGAATTTCAGAACTCTCTTCTGCCATGTCTACTTGTTCTATTGATTCTGCTTTGAAGAAGGAACAAGTAATTAAGCAAAGGGTAAATAAAAAAGTTGATAAAGGATGAAATTGAACGATGTTGAGAGATTAATAGAATATGTGCATTGTTTTGTGAAATTTTCGAGAGTACCGACTTTTGTTCTTTTGGCAAGACACAAACCTCGTTATGTTCAGTGACGAAATAAAATAAAAAGGGATATATAGTAAGCATCATTGTTTGACTCAGTTACTGACTTGGTCTTTACCCCGAGTCCAACAAAATATTTATTTAAAAGAAATGGTTTGTTGTTTAATAGTTTGGGCTTCAACTGTCATTTGCTCTAAAGTTGAGAATATGGTCGAGATGTCCAAGATTTTAGCCCAATTAAGTTTTCTTTCGGCTAGACTGGCCGAGTTAATACAAGAGAACCACCACCTTGTAGCACATGCAAGGCCACGAACATGAATATAAATTATGGAATATTATATCATGCTCCAACCACGTAAATGAGTAAATGAGGTTGTGATATTATTGGCAAAAATTCAATCTTTGAGTTTTGGAATACTTAGATTTAAGTTTTATTATTCAGTCATTGGCAGACGCAAGCGGCAGTGGAGTAGGTAGGCGCATTGCCTCAGCTTTTTAAAAATTTACATACCAAATTCTTTAAAATAAATTTTATTACATTAAACCTCTAAAAATTTAAATTTTACCTTCAAACCCCCCCAAACCTAACCCTTTAAAGTTTAAAAAATATATTCATCTCTTATAAAATAATTTCTCTGAAAAATTTCAAAGAAAGCTACAATAAATCATCAATTTTTAAAAATATATATGTAAAAAAACTAAAGAAAAAATTACCCATAATTCTGAAAAAAAAACAACCTAGATCAATCTAAAAAAAAAAAGAGTAGTAGTGAAAGAAAGCGACCAATAGACTAGAAAATGCCTATTTCTAAAAAAGATTATGAGAATGGATCGTTTTTTCTAAAAATAATAGGAATAGTCCGATTTTATTAAAATGCACTGAATTAGCGTTGTTTTAAGGAGAAAGTTAGAAAAGTGCATCCCTCAGCGCTTTTTTCTCCTTTGACCTGTAAAATGCGTCCAGGTCGGTGCATTTTATTAAAGCGCTTCCAAATCAGCACTTTTTTACTCATGTTCCAACGACTAAATTTTCAAAAAGGATAAATTTTTAAAAAAATTACAAAAAATTGACTAATTTTTTTTAAATTTTATAAGAATGGCCTTTATATAGACTCAAAGTTGTAGCACAATTTTTTTAAAATTTTTTTAGTGTCACTAATTAAAGTAAAAATTTTTAGCTCAACGCATTTTAGTAAAACTGGACCATTCCCATTATTTTTGAAAAAAATGGCCCATTTCTATAATTTTTTTTTAGAAATGGACATTTTCTAGTCAATTGGTCGAAAAAAACTATTAACAAATTACAAGAGAAAGAAAAAGATATTATCACCAAAGAAGAAGACGAACAAGAAAAATTTTTAAGGTATTCCTTAAATATTTTGACTTACTTTCTTTATTTCTTTTATAGTCCTATACTTCCATAAGTACCCAAAAGAAAAAGAAAATTCTCAATTTTTAAGGTTTGGGGTTTATAATTTTGTTAGAAGTTTATTTTATTTAATTTATATGTTTTAGCTTAATTTTTTATATATGAACATGTAAAGTCAAAAGTATTTCTTAATTATTTTACTATATATAGTATTTGATATTTTCTTAGTTAAATAATCACTGTTTCCACTAAAAGTGAATGACTACACTGCAATGAGCTATTTAGCTATATAATTTTTAATTTTAATATTTTTTATATCAAATTTCGATTTGGATTGTTTTAATGAAGAATCGAACAATTGGTTTTTTTTTTAAAAAAAAGTTCTCTAACTGATACATACTTAATTAAGCCATTGATAATAGACAATAAAAATTTTGTACATGAATAATCCTCAACTAAAGCCCTCCTGAATATTGGATGAAAAAGAAGATGATATAAATTCTTTGGAATGTGATCTTGAGAAGCTCTCACCAATTTAGAGTTATTCAGTACACCAACAACTATTACTAAATGCATATTTTTTGTTATGAAGATTGTAAAGTCGAAACTTCGAAATAAAACAGAATATGATTATTTGGGGAGTCACTTGATCATATATATTGAAAAAGGAATTGCACAAACCTTTAAATATTTCTGTGACATGAAAAAAAGGATATTGCAATTTAAAATGCCCAACTTGTTCAAATAAGTGAGTGATTTCTCTCTCTCTCTCTCTCTATATATATTTGTATTTTAGATCATATGATTTCTATATGCAAAAATTATATTTTAATTTTGGTTTCTTTTTTCGAAATGGTAAAAGATCATAATAATTTTTTTATTTTGATATGTTGGTATTATTTATTAGAAATTAGAAACACAATACAATTATTAAACTTAAAAAGTTAAATTTTAATTTTATTCATATTTTAAATTATATATATACTTTAATTCTTGAATAATTATACATGAAAATTAATAATAAAAAAATTCGTAGTCAACAATACTAATATAAGTTTATCCCTTCATATTTCTAGGTTCGCTGCATAATTGTTGTGTGTATGAATCTTTAAATCCTACAATGCACATTTATAGTAATAGGTGAATTTTTGTTATCTTGTGCTCTGTATTTATTAAATTCAATTACTTATGAATATACAATATTTCTAATTATAAATTCTTTTTTAAAAGTGAGAAATTATATAAAATAAATTTGAAAAATTCAAGATTTTTTTAAAAAATATAATAAGAGAATAAACATGAAATTTTAGAAGTTCGATAAAGAGTTTGAAAAAAATGTAAACTTAGTCTCTTAATGTTTATAATTTTTTATAAGTTGTATTTTTATTTTTTTTGAATTTAGCTCTTAAACTTTAAAAAAGAAAAGTTAAATTTGATCATCAATTTTCTTAAAAAAGTTAAATTGATTTTTTAATAGAAATATTGAGTAAAACATTAAATTTTTTAAATATGGCAATGCACTTGTACTTCATACTAATTATTTTGATTTTTTATGAACTTATTAATTTTTTTAGTTTTTGAATAATTTTATAACTTTATAATTATTTATTGACGTGACATATAATACAAATAGTGTCATTCCAGCATAAAGTGCACGTGGACTATCACGCAAATATTTTAATCAACATTTCCATTAAAGAAAAATAATTTGGCTCTTTTTAAAATGTTAGTAGCCAAATTTAACTAAAAAAACTAAATTGACAAAATATATATATATATAAAATAAGTGTTAAATTTATTATTATACCTTACAAAAGTGAAATTTTAAAAGATACAAGTATTTATTTTTTAATTAAATTAATTAAGATATGTTATAAAACTGAAAAAGTGCTTTCAATTATCTGAAAAATTAAGTAAAGAGTATTTATAGCGTTTAATTGAAAATTAATTTTTCAATTTTCTTAATCTTTTAATTAAAGAATATTTATTAACATAAATTTATAGTATTAGATTCAATTAAGTGAAAAGATTAATAATTAGGATATGTTGGAAATTCGAATTAATAACATTTGGTTTTCCAAGTAATTATTATATTTAAGTTATGCAAAGTTGATATATTTTGATCATAATACCACTATTGTAGAATTCATATTTTATCCTAAACTAGATATTCTCTTTTGAAATAAATAATAATTCCATTACAAAACAAATCAAAAAGGAAAAAATAATAATTTCATTACTTCAAGACCAAAACGCAAACCAATAATATAGAGGATAAAACTAAAATTCAACCAACATTCTTACTTCATATACTCATCCCACAGTATGGTTTAAAATGGAGAAAATATTAGGACGACTTTACGAGTGGATCATATAAAATAAGGCCAAACTCGTAAATAAATAAGTTATCCTACTAGTTTCTTGTCGCATTCAACAAAAAGATAATTTATGAAATAGAGACGCAAGAGCAAGACCGTCTAAAATTAATTTGTAAAAATCAAAACATTGTCGTCAACCCTTTGCAAAGCCAAAATCACTGAGGCAATCACTCTCAATCATTATATCATTCATAACAAAAAATGAGCTTCATGGATCGCATAAACTTTGGTAAGCTTAGTGATCTGCCTTAATTTAATGTGTTAAATTCAAGTAATTTAAAGGTTTTTGTCATGATTTTAGTTAGTTTTAATTCTTTGCATTAATAAGTGACAAGTGTGAGTTTTGTGTTGTTTTGAGCCTTGAGATGACCAATTGGCACCTGGGGAATCTAACGACACAAGAACATCACCTAGAAGGGGGTATTGTGCTATCAAAGCATGGAAGTCATGATACCTCTGACAATGTTGAAAACAAGGAAGATTGAGCCATCAATAGTGGTATCACAATGCCGGCTATAGGTTATCACGAAACTCAAAACTCTCAAAGGACCCCCATTTCAAGATTGTCAAGGATATCGTGATACCGAACCATAGGTGCCGTGATATCATTGTCAAGGGGAGAAAAAATGATCGTAGGGGTAGTCCTTGTCCAACATGTCCCCCAAACAAAATTAGATGATCAGGGGCAATTTGGTCACTCTTTTTTTGGGTCTGTAATCTGTTAAAAAAAAGGCCAAAAAAATTGGCTAAACAAATATACACTAGACACTTAACTCTTTTTCATGTTTTTTTTTTAGAATTTTTCTATTCATCTTTTAAGGTTTAATCTTCTTCTCCATGGTTTTAGGGTTTAGGTTTATGTTTTCTCTAGTTTTTCTTAGTTTCCATAGTTCTTAGTTAAGCTAGTTAACGCTGTAGCTAGATTTATTTACTTGTTTAGTACCTTAAACTTCTTGTATTTTTCAGTTTAATCCTAGTTTCGATGCAACTCAATTTTCTTTTAGTTTCATCATTGAAAATTAGATTTTTAAGTGTTCTTTTACATTCCCTTTGATGCCATTGTTATTGTTTTCAAGCTTTTTCAAGAAAAGCCTCTTTTTTATTGTGTTTTCCATTTATGCCTCTTGTGTGTGGTTACTTTGTTTTTGTTTGCTTAAGCATGATAATGGGTAACTAAATTTTAAGTGAGAAGTTGATGGAAATGTTATCTAGTTAACTTTTGGGTCAATGACTAATTATAAAAATTGGACTAAATTGAATAGACTTCAAAACTTAGCATTGATACCCATAAGGGAAAATCAAGATAAGTTAGATCGAGAGGAGATCTTATTGGGAACCAATTTGATAAGTTATTAGGTGAGGTCGAGAGATAAATCAGACTAATTTGTCTAATTTGGTAAAATTGAGCCATTTTAGGAGTTTAAGCGATTTAGTTCCCTAATTCGAGGGTTAATTAGCAACATGGAGGTCAACCAACCATTTCTTGTTATTAATTAGTTAATTTATTAGTTTTTTTATTTACGATTTAGTCCTTTTTAGTGATTAGTTAGTAAATGTAACGGTCCGCTTTTAGTGGAATCGGAATAGTAGTTTTGGGACCACAAATTCGATGTGGTAAATTTATTTTAATATTATTTGGTGGTCTAAAGCATGTTAAAATTATGGTATAAAAAATTTTATCATTTGCATGCTCAATTTGTAAAAAAGGACTAAATCGTATAAAATGCAAAAGTTGTGTTCTATTAGATAAAGGTGTTAAATAGATATATAACTTTAAACTAGAGGTCATTATGTGGTAATTAGACCACTAATTGAGTTAGTGGACGTGCATGGCTTGGTAATTGAGTAATTTTTATAGTTAGGTAAGGATAATTTGGTAAAAAGGCAATTAAAGGTAAAATAAACAAAAATAAGCTATCATCTTTCTCCCATTCTCTTTGTGCTGGCTTAATATCACCATTAGAGAGGAGAAAGTTTTTTTTCAAGCTTTTTCCTTTGCATGTAAGTGAAAACTCATCCCGTTTTTGTTGATTTTTATGTTTTCGGGATCGTTGTAGCTTAAACTAGCTAACTAAGGGATTAAATTGCAAAACTATTGAATGGTTTGAGATTTTCCATTGATGTTTATAATAGGATTTTTAAGTTTAATGGACGAATATGAGTCCTTGTTGCTAACTAACAACTTTTGTTAAGGGACTTTGGAGGAAATTGTTAAATATGGGCTAAATTGATAAATGTGAAAAATGTTGTGTTAAATGTGTGAAATTTTGAATTGTATGGGCTATTGTAGGCTTATATAGAATTCAGCTAGGCTTGTATAGGGAAGAAATGGCATGAATTTCATTTTATGAGCTTAGGGACTAAATTGTAAAAAAGGTCAAAAGTATAAGGGCAAAATGATAATTTTACCATAACCTGAAATTTGATCGAATTGAATAAAATAAGTATTGAATTAGTTAAATTTGATGATTTAGATCAAGAAAAGCCATGTTCGGAATTAGATCGGGGAAAAGATAAAGTGGTAGATTGATCAGTCGATTTAATCCGTACAAATTTGAGGTAAGTTCGTATAGTTAAACATTAAATGTTTATTTATTTGATTTATGAATGATATCATGGAATTATTCATATTTATTCTTGAATTTTGAAATGAAAATTAAATGTTCAAATGAGTACATCGTAGGATTGAGTACAATCGTCTTATGCAATTGATGAATTAACTGATAAGACCATGGTTGGACCATGGCATTATTTGTATGTAAGACCATAGCCGGGCTATGGCATTCAAATGATAATACTATAACTGGGTTATGGCACTACGAGTGTGAGACCATGGTAGTGCCATGGCAATTCACGTGTAAGACTATAGTTGGACTATGGTACAAAGAAAAAGATTTACTCATATCCATAAGCCGTTCTTAAATTTGGAAAAAAATAAGGTAAGTATATTTATCAATATTTAAATAATTCAATGAGCTCAGTGATAAAACAAGGTGATCCGAGTTAATACGAATTAGTATAAGTATTTGTGAGAAATATAGAAAATAATATATAGTGATTAAATTCATGTATGGCTAACCTACTCGTGTTTACGTGATAGGCTATTGGCTGAATTGGAATTTGACTATGTTTATTTATGCTTATTTAAATTGTGGATGAATTGGTAAGTTATATTGATTAATTATACGAACTTACTAAGCTTAATTGCTTACTCGGTTTATGTTTCCGTGTTTTATAATATTTCAGAAGCTCGCTCGATTCGGAAGCCGTCGGAGATCGCGTCGCATTATCAAACTTTATTTTGGTACTTTGGACTTTACATTTTGGGTTAAATGGCATGTATAGGTGTTTTGGCTAAATTGGCTTATATGTTTCATTTTGTCTTAGTTATGAAATTAGCCATGTGGTTTGGCTTATTTTAGTATATTTGGACATGTAAATAATTGTAAATGGCCTTATGATATAATATGTATAATTGCTATGTGAATGTATGTTTTGTGGATTGGTACTTAAGGTACCAAATGGTTGAAATGGAGAATGTGTATACATGCTAAGTTAGGCACAATGTTTCATAAATGTACTTGACCATTTAGATAGACTTTGAAAGTACATTTTGATATGTGTTAAAGTAGTCCAATGAAGGTGCTTGTGGATTCTATGTGAAATATGTGGTTTTTGTATGATATAAACTTGATATTGGTTGACTTAAAGTGTCTATTTATGCCAAGGTTGTATGCGCATTGTTGAGTTTAGGTTGGCACCACTTTGGGTGAGTTAACACACGCTCGAAAGGATTAACCACCTAAATGAGCCCTACTTTCATCGATAAATCCACCGCTTCTCGAGCCTCCAATCGGTGATCCTAGGAGAGAAGAACAACTTTTTGAGAGACCGATGGAGCAACGTACATTGCAAGACTACGTCATGCCCAAACCTAAAGGTTGTCCGATGTAGCATTAATTGTCCCGTGATTAATGCTAACAACTTCGAGATAAAGTTGACCATGATCCAAATGATACAAGAAAATCTTCAATTTCGGGGGTTTATGAATGAAGACCTAAATCAACGCCTTAAGCGCTTTCTAACCCTTTGCGATACATTTAAGTAAATTGGGGTAACCGATGACGCCATACGTTTTCGGTTATTCCCTTTTTCTTTGATTGGTGATGCTTTTATATGGTTAGATTTATAGCATGTTTATTTGACCAATATGTGGGATACACTAGCCAGTAGATTCCTCTCCAAATATTTCCCCCGAGCAAGACTATGAAGCTTCAGATGGATATCACAAACTTTCGCCAACTCGAGGGAGAGTTACTTTACGAAGTGTGGGAGCGCTTCACATTAATGCTACGTAAGTGCCCCTACCATAGTTTGCAGGATTGGTTTCAATTACAAATTTTTTTATAATGGGATCGATGGGAACTTACAGTTGAGTCTCAACAGAACATCTGCGGTGGCATTCATGTTGAAGACTTACATGGAGGGATGCTAATTGATTGAAGACATGGTGGTGAACTACTAGATGTGGCCAGCTAAATGGTTCACGTATAGAGTTAAACAACCAACCGTGAATGTGGTTGGTAATGAGGATAAGTTCCAAAAATTCCTCGAGAGGTTGAACAACCTCGAAGTCAGTTAGACTCAATCACAAAATCCTAACCAGCCCATTTTAATGAATTCCAGTGTAAGGCACGATCACGATGACACTGATTAGGGGAGCTACCAAGAAAGTGCTCATGCTGAGGTAAATCACTTAAGGAACAGAGAGTATAATCCTTACTCCAATGTCTACAATCTAAGGTGACGAGATCTCCCTAACCTTAGGTGGGGAGGGAACCAAAGGGGACCCTCCAATCAAGGAGTAATGAACTACAATCGACCTCGACCTAACCCTCTGTATCAACCTCCACAACCTTATAGGCCATCCCAAGAGGTCGAAAGGAAACTTGCTTTTAGTAGTGACCCTCCAATGCTTATCCGTGTTAGCAAGCTCCAGGAAGGTATGTATTTAATGCAAGCAAATATGCGCCAAATGCATGGTCAGCTAGACCAAAATTTTCATATGTTTCAATCTAATGCTGCATCGAGTATCCCAAGCAACACTGAGCCAAACCCGAAAACAGAGGGGAAAGAACATGCAAAGGTTGTAACTCTTTAGTCTGGAGTGGTGATAAAAGATCCAATGAGACCAGTAAGTAGGGATGAAGAAGAGAAGGACACAAACACTCGCACTCTTAGTGTTAAAGATAGGGTGAGTGAAAATATTGAAAAAGAGAATAACCCAAAATCGGCTGAGCTTACAGAGAGGCTAGCCCAAAAAAGAACACCTTAGAAGTACCATTTCGGGGGTGTAACTGATTGCCTCAAAATGCACTTGTAATTTCCATAAGGGCAATTTAAACTAAAATTGTAAATAATTGAATGATTTGAGCATAGACTCCTTTTAATTCTTTTACTTTGTTTAGGTTTAGATTTGTTGCATGTTTAATTTTTAGACTTGGTAGGTAGAAACTCGAAAATATATAGACTTTTTCAGTACTTTTTGATTGATAATTCTTGCCAATTACAAGTTCTTTTTAGCATATTCTTGTAATTTTATTACAAAATATCTAAGTTAGACAAAATTAAAGACAAATCTCTATTTTTAACTAAATCTATGCTAAACTTACAAAATTTTGCCAATTTGAAGCAGTTTGGTGCATCTAAAGAAAAGGCAGTTTTAAAAGTCACCTTTGTGGAGCTCAAAATGCTAAAGAACAAGACATATAGAGGAGAGTTGATTAATAATCAGACTTGGACATCCCAAGTGAAAGATTAACGGATCATGGATATGTTCGACCCAGATTAGAAATTGAGTAGGGAAATTAGACAAACTACTAAGGTAAAAAGAGCCTGAAATTATTCAATAAGAAGAGAGGCCCAAACCGTTCATGTTACAACCAAAATCATCCATCTAAATCTGATTTTAAATAATTAAAATTAATCCCCAAGACTCCTTCACATAATTGTTCAA
This sequence comes from Gossypium hirsutum, assembly GCF_007990345.1. Classification (NCBI taxonomy): domain Eukaryota; kingdom Viridiplantae; phylum Streptophyta; class Magnoliopsida; order Malvales; family Malvaceae; genus Gossypium; species Gossypium hirsutum. The sequence continues at coordinate 111,079,710 of NC_053431.1, forward strand.
ACCCCTCCTGTCGAAACCATTTTTTAAAGGGATGTTTTAAAAACGGGGATCGACTTTTGAAAAACGAAAACGGGAGTCGCCACCAATCTTTTTAAGTGTGATTGGATCACCTTATAAAATATTTTGTTTTAAAACATTAATTTTGGTCTATGAAATTATGAGAAAAATAGGTTTGGGAGTCGGTTACGTACAAGGAAGGATTAGCACCCTCATAACGCCTAAAATTGGTACCAAATTGAATAATTTTTTGTCTTAATGTCAGAAAATTTGAAAAGATTTTAAAACTTGAACAATTTAAAGTTGAAACTTGAGATTCCTTTGTTCCGAAAGTATACAAACATCACATCCAGCATGTTAGGACACGGTGTTTTAAATCCTCGTAACTAAAATTATCTCATGATTTTGAAAATTTATTAAAAGGATATTTAGTTATTTAGTCAAACGAAAAAAATCGCAACCCAGCATGTTAGGGCACTATTTTCCGAATTTCTAAACACCAAACATTGTCTTATTTAAGAAAAACTTTTTCAATTAAATGAAATATATTTTTTAAAATAATGAATAATATAGAATTTAAATAAAAAAATAATTTGATATAAATACTAAAATTATTAAAAAATAAAATATAAAAGAGAATTAAAAAAATTAAGGAGATAGAGATTAAATAAAAAGGTTGAAAACAAAGATGAACAAAGAATAAATAAGAACAAACCGTAGAAAATAAGAACGAAAGAGGGAGAGAAATTTGAGTGAATGCTCTCAAGAATTCTTATTGCTTCCCAAAACTCAAGTGAAGTCAAGTTGTTTTACAATGAGGGGAGAGGCCTCTATTTATAGTTGAGCCTCCCCAAATCCAACGGTACAGATAAATTACATCAACGGTTAAGATTAAAGGATATCTACAAATTAAATCTCCAAGACTACAAAATCATATCTTCTAAGATTGTATATCATATCTAAGATTGCAATCATATCTAAGATTGTAATAAGATTGCAAGCATATCTAAGATTGCATATCACATCTAAGATCTCATATCATTGAAGATTATATTTCCATATGAGTCAAACTTGTAGATGGACCTTAAATCTTTTCAAGTAATGGGCCATTCCGATCGGGCCAAATTATATCTGTAATTCTGGACTGAACTTGGACTTCTTTTTTTTTGAGGGGGGTTTTGTTTTTGGACTTATTTCTGGGCCCGGGAAAAATTGAGTGTCTACAGCTGCCCCTCTTTGCTCATTGTTGTGTAACAGGAATAGAGCAAAGACTATAAAAAGACCAATTTTGCCCAGTCTTGAGTTCTTGATCCTCTTTAAATGGCCACTTGACGGCTTCAATCTGCTTCTTGCAAACTCATGGCTGTCATGTTGATATCTTCGATCTGCTCTCCATCGAACATAGAGACGCCAAATCTGCTTCTTCAATTTATTCCCTGACAATACAGAGATGCCAAATCATCTTAGATTTGCTTCAGCGTAAGCATGCGAAAGCCAAATTAGGTATGTCTTCGATTTGCTCCTTGTAAGCGCAAGGATACCAAACCATCTTGGATCTACTTCAGTCTAATCATCTAAAGGTTAAATCTGCTAAATGTCTGTCATCCGTCGAATATGGAGACGCCAAACTTCGATTTGTTCTCTGACAATACAAAGATGCCAAATCATCTTAGACTTGCTTCAACGTAAACACGTGAAAGCCAAATCAGCTATGTCTTCGATTTGCTCCTTGTAAGCGCAAGGATGCCAAACCATCTTGGATCTTGCTTCAGTATAAACATCTGAAGGCCAGATCTGCTATATGTCTGCCCTTCGTCGAATATGGAGACGCCAAACTTCGATTTGTTCTCTGACAATACAGAGATGCCAAATCATCTTAGACTTGCTTCAACGTAAATACGTGAAAGCTAAATCAGCTATGTCTTCGATTTGTTCCTTATAAGCACAAGGATGCCAAATCATCTTGGATCTTGCTTCAGTATAAACATCTAAAGGCCAGATCTGCTATGTGTCTGCCCTCCGTCGAATATGGAGTCGCCAAACTTTGATTTGTTCTCTGACAATACAGAGCTGCCAAATCATCTTAGACTTGCTTCAACGTAAACACGTGAAAGTCAAATCAGCTATGTCTTCGATTTGTTCCTTGTAAGCACAAGGATGCCCAACCATCTTGGATCTTGCTTCAGTATAAACATCTGAAGGCCAGATCTGCTATGTGTCTGTCCTCTGTCGAATATGGAGACGCCAAACTTCGATTTGTTCTCTGAAAATACAGAGATGCCAAATCATCTTAGACTTGCTTCAACGTAAACACGTGAAAGCCAAATCAACTATGTCTTTGATTTGTTCCCTGTAAGCACAAGGATGCCAAACCATATTGGATCTTGCTTCAGTATAAACATCTGAAGGCTAGATCTGCTATACTTTAACCTATTACCCTACTGCTTAGGGGGTTAAGGCGTATCTTCGATCTGCTCCACTACTGCTTAGGGAGATAAGATCCGCAATTTTGACCTGTTACCCTACTGCTTAGGGGATTAAGGCGAGTCGTCATTGATCTGTTCCACTACTGCTTAGGGAGATAAGATCTGTAATTTTAGCCTGTTACCCTACTACTTAGGGGTTAAGGCGCTGAATTTTGTAATTTTCAATCAATCTTGCTACATTGTCCACTGGGGAATCCACTTGTAGAATTGATTTACAGGAATTTATGTTTATGCCAAATAATTAAGATGCCATGATCAAAATGAGTCAAATGCTCCTAATTAGACATATTATGATGCAAAATGTTTATGAAAATAACTCCTATTTCGGACGTCATCACTCATTCATCTATCGAGCTTCCCACCTCATTCTTCTCGACATATCAATCATACTCTGCTCGTATGCCTTAAATCTTCTCCATCAATTTGGTCACCGTACCATTCCCTGAATGTTATGACCCACTGAAGATGTTTATAAAATGATTCTTTCTTAATATCAATATTGCTTAAAATGTCCACCCACCTTTTGGACAGAAGAAGAAAATCTCTCGAGTATCTCCAACCCATACATATGGGAATTCCTTAAACAATTGTCTTGTTTCAGTTTCTTGTATTATCTAGAAATTTCCAGAGTAATATGCAAAACTTTGTTTGTGAAGATATTTTAATTCATCTATCATTATTTCAATGCAACATGTTTTATGAATAATGGGAGACAAATAAATTGATCTTGAGGATAATTAGATTTGGACAAATTATTGGAAGGAATGCAAAAAGATTAACCTGAGAACTTATCTTTGTGAAGAAAAAGAATCCAAAGATAGTAAATAGTACAGAAATCAGATGCCCCAGATATCGCCGTTTGAGCGTCTATACACCAGTTCCATGAAGACTTTCTTGAGTTCAACATGTGTTTAAAAGATCCAAAGTAATTCGTTGATGCCTCGATATGTAACATACTTCATTTCTCATCTAATCCAGTATAGCAAGGTCACTGCATGACTTTCCAAATTTGAGCTGCCCTTTCGGGTTTTCAACTCAAAACCCATTTGGTCTCAAGGCGCCCTTTGCGGGTTTTCACCTTGGCCTCTCCATTTTTTATTTTTTCTCTTTTTTTATTTTTTTCTCTTTTTCTTTTTTTTTTTTGCCTTTTTTTTTGAAATAGAAGTCCCAAAGTGCCCTTTGCGGGTTTTCACCTTGGCTTCCCTTCTCCTTCATACAAAGTACTCCTTGACCGAGTCCGAATTCACTGGATTTGATAAATTCTTCCTATCCATTTCTTGTCAAAATCAGTGCACCTCTAGAGAAAGCCCTCTTCGCAACATATGACCATTCCCAATTCGGCATCCTTTTGCATGGGAAGGATCTCTTTCAGCACAAAGTTTCATTTATGAAATTCTTTTGGATGAACCTTCTTTGTCATAAGTCTGTGTCATCCATTCTTGGTACATTTGCTTAGGATGAATACTTTCAAGTTAAGTTTACTAGAGGTATTCAATTCTTGACTCCATCAAAGCTTGGAGGAAAAATCTTGATTCATAAACCCATGAAAGGGATTGCCCCAGCAGCAGTCCTGGCTGTTGTTTGTCAAACCCTACGAAAAGATGGTTCAATGATTCTCAGCAAACAAGAATGAAGTTTCTGACTTTATCCTTCAACCTGGAAAGTTGAGGTACAGAGATTACTCCCGAAGCATACATCCCACCATGACTCGATGATGTTTCTGAAGCATCCCTAATCTTCATAAATTGCCCCCAACTGTGAAGCTGCCAAATGAGCGTAGCAAATAGGAGCCACAAAAAATATGGCTGTGGTGCTCCTTTGATACATATAGGATAGAGAATGAATAAACTCTTGCAGATCATCCACCGAAAACCCAGCCTGGTCTAAGAGAACATGATAGTGGGTCTGCCTCGTGATTCTAATCATTCCAGCATGGGTACCAAGGTAAAAATCATTGTTCTTTGAATGTCATACTTTGTTGTCAATGACAGTACCATGTAGCATATAGTCAGGAGATCCCTGCTGAAAAAACTTGGTATGATGGTTTTTTGTACAACAATAACCACAATCTTTAGGGTTCCACTTCTCGTCAAGGAACTTAGAAGCCTCAATAACTTGATCAAAACTTGATTGAATTGAGACTCGCTAACCCCATCCCTGAAAATAATGATTTGATCAGGTTTCCTCTTCCCTGAACTTGTATAGAAGTCTAAGAGAGCTTCTTTCATGATACCGTCATCCACTTTGTCATAAACTGGTTTTGAAAAAAGAATCTATCATTTTAAGCTTTAGAGACTGTGTACGGCCTGATGCTCCATAGCTGGAAATCAATGGCCACCGCCTGGAGCTAACCATCGTAGCTATTGACGGTACATCAGACTGTTCAGGAAAAGCCAAACAATGCACCTATTCCAAGGATGATGGTTTGAACCTTTGAAACAATTGGAATTGAAGGTGTTTGCCCCAGCGTAAGCATAGAGAGTAGGCGGTAGTTTCTTATGCCAATTTTTACCAGTCTCGATCATCTTCTGTAATTTGTTTTAAAAACGGGGTTCGACTTTTTGAAAAATGAAAATGGGAGTCACCACCAACCTTTTTAGGTGTGATTGGATCACTTTTATAAAACATTTTGGTCTACGAAATTCAAGAAAACAGGTTCGGGAGTCGGTTACGCACAAGGAAGGAGTAGCACCCTCGTAACGCCCAAAATTGGTACCGAATTGATTATTTATTATCCTAATGTCGAAAATTTAAAAAGATTTTAAAACTTGAACAATTTAAAGTTGAAACTTGAGATTCCTTTGTTCCGAAAGTATACAAATATCACATCCAGCATGTTAGGACACGATGTTTTAAATCCTCGTAACTAAAATTATCTCATGATTTTGAAAATTTATTAAAAGGATGTAACACCCCTAACCCGTACCCGTCGCCGGAGGGTTAAAGAGTATTACAAAACAAGCACGAAATTTCATTTAACTATATTTGAATAACTCCCGATGTCACACTTATAAAACCGAATTCCAAATTATTATTATTATTATTATTTTCAATTATACAATATACAAAAGAGTCATCTCAAGATAATGGGCATATTGATTCATTCTTAAGTTCAATTCACATCAAAACATTGAAAACATTAATCAAATATCAAACACACATTCACATTAACTATATGGAATACATATAGTAACTTAACTAGCCATTTTCGCATGGCTATACATATACACATCATCAAAAATATACTTGTTTAACAACAAAAAGACAAGCCTATACATGCCATTATCAAAGTTTAACTACTAGAGTACCGAATGGGCTTAGATAGTGTGGACGACTTCGACTTTGGGATCCCCGAGACCGTAGCTAACGAACAAGATCTATAAAACAGAGGATTAAAGCAACATAGTAAGCATTTCTATGCTTAGTAAGTTTTAAGTAATGAAATCATTAAAAAAAATTAAGGCATAGCATTCATAATGCTTATCATCTTTTCTTTGACCTAATATAAACATGTCTAAATATACTACTATTGTTCATGCCTGTCATTTTAATTTATTCCTTAAACATCAATTCATATCACATAGATAACTTCTTTTTATTCAACTAACTTCATTATTTAGCCGAATACATCTCATCCAATTTCAAGGCTAAATAAATACATATACGCATACTCACATGTTCATGTTACTTCATACTTCAACCAATATACTTACATACTCAGAGCCAATCTTAACATATTTTCACTTGAATCAAAATTCATATATCCTGAATAAGTTATATATATACTTCATACAACCATATGCAATGGCCGAAAAAAAACACTATCCAAATGAATAATCACAATTTAAACCGAATCAATTTTATAACATAACATATATATGGTACATACCTGACCATCTTAGGTTTGTGAGCCCATTTATTTGAATTATTACAGCAAGATCACACATTTCCAACCCAAATGCCTTCGAAACTTAGCCCGGATATAACATCAGCACGAATGCCTTCGGGACTTAGCCCGGATATAATACCAGCACGAATGCCTTCGGGACTTAACCCGGATATAATATCAGCACGAATGACTTCAAGACTTAGCCCGGATATAAATCTCACACAAGGCCTTGGGATCTTAGCCCGGTTAAAATCCTAAAATATAGTGCACATATATATCTTAATACATTAGCATTTCACTTACCTTACTAGAACACAAGCACAACATGCTTATCAATAATTTCACTTTCGGCTCAATAGCCACATAAAAAGAACCCGATTTCATTTCAATATTCAACATGATCTCTATAAGCATTCGGATACAAGTCATATGTACAAATTATTTATCTCACTACTTAATTAAAGTAGAAACATTAGATTACAATTTATATATTAAGCTTATATATCATGATTTTATCAAATCATAAGCTAAGTTCCATTACTCAAAAACTTACCTCGGATGTTTTGAATAGTTGCATAGGCTACTCAATTGCTTTCTCCTTTCCCCTATCTGAATTAGTTCCTCTTTGCTCTTGAACTTAATTTAAACAAATGAATTTTGTTCAATTACTTATCAATTAATCAATTTAATTTACTACATATATATATATCATATATTTAAGGTACAAATGACCTTACTAAACTAGCTATTTAAACATCATTCATATGCCCTACTCATGCATAATCGAACATATTACTAGGCTACAATCGACAATCACATTTATTCCCAATTAATAAACTAAACTATCAAGGAACATTTTACTAACTTATTACCTTGCATATTCAAATTTCATAAACTAAATTTGCATACAATTTCATGTATTTTATCATGGAGTAAGTGCTGGATTATAATTTGTAACAAAATCAAAATATATCTCTTCTCATAATTCCATATACATCATTTCATTTTATAAAATTTATAACATAGTTGAATACTCCTTAGCATATATGCACATAATAACACTTTACTCATGCAAAGACCATAATCGAATCAACAATAGGTAGTACTCAAATCATCAACTATTTTAATGTACTTAACTACTCAAATTTAATCTTTCATACACTCATATCCGATGTCATAAGTAATGCTGAATTCCCAATTTAACCAAATTTAAAAATTTAACCTTCATCACTTAATTAAACCCTACCTATTCTTCAAAACTTCAAATACAAAGTAGTTGTCACCTATACTCTTATGCCGAATTAGCTAACATTTAAAATCCTTAGCCGAGTGTTATTCAACTTAAGCCACCATTATATTTTTACTTATCAAAGCCGAAACCTATGCATAACATTACTCATATCATTCAAAATCACATTCTAAAAAAAAATCATGAACAATGCCGAATCCTTAAGTGTTCAAACATCTAATTTACTCAATTCAACACATCGGAACAACATTTGTTCAAGACATCAAGCATTTTTTATTTTCGGCTATTACATATATGAGCATTAAAAATTCATATTTTTAGCAAGATCAATTTCTTTCCTCAACACATTCTTCATCAAAAATTAAAGGAAATAATCAAATTCCTTCTTTAATAACCATAGCCGAATGCTCCATCCATCCATCAAAGTTTAAAAATTTAGCATGGGCTAAGTAAGAACCATGATAATTAACCTAAAACAAGCTAAAATTTCACAACTTTAACACAATATACTAACCTTCTTAAGCATTCAAATGACCGAAAGTCTTCCTCCTTTTCTTTCTTCAAAATTTTCTTTCTCAAATTCGGCAATCAAGAAGAAAGATGAACATCTATTTTTTTTTTCAAATTTTATTGTTTTACTAATTAATTTCTTTAAAAAAAATAAAGCCATCACTTATTATAATAGTATAATAAAACATATATTATACATCAACCATCATTTATGGCCGGCCACTAAACAAAATTGGTCCATTTGACATGCAAATCCCTCATGTCATCATTTCATGCATTATTTGATACTTTAAAATTTACCTATCACACTTTCAAGTTTTATCACATGAGTCTTATCTTATAAATTTCACATATAAATGACCAGATCAAAGCATGAAACTTTCACACATGCATTTACACATATAATAAACACAGAATTTAACAATTAATTATTTTTATGACTCGATTTTTGTGGTCCCGAAACCACTTTTTGACTAGGGTCAAATTAGGGCTGTCTCAAAGGATATTTGGTTATTTAGTCAAACGAAAAAATCGCAACCCAGCATGTTAGGGCACTATATTCCAAATTTCTAAACACCAAACATTGCCTTATTTAAGAAAAAAACTTTTTCAATTAAATGAAATATATTTTTTAAAACAATGAATAATATAGAATTTAATAAAAAAATAATTTGATATAATACTAATAAAATATAAAAGAGAATTAAAAATCAAGGAGATAAGGATTAAATAAAAAAGGTTGAAAATGAAGATGAACAAAGAATAAATAAGAACAAACCGTAGAAAATAAGAACGCAAGAAGGAGAGAAATTTGAGTGAATGCTCTCAAGAATTCTTATTGCTTCCCAAAACTCAAGTGTAGTCAAGTTGTTTTACCATGAGGGGAGAGGCCTCTAGTTATAGTTGAGCCTCCCCAAATCCAACGGTACAGATCAATTACATCAACGGTTAAGATTAAAGGATATCTACAAATTAAATCTCCAAGATAAAATCATATCTTCTAAGATTGTATATCATATCTAAGATTGCAATTATATCTAAGATTGTATCATATCTAAGATTGCAATCATATCTAAGATTGCATATCATTGAAGATTATATTTCCATATGAGTCAAACTTGTAGATGGACCTTAAATCTTTTCAAGTAATGGACCATTCCGATCAGGTCAAATTATATTTGTAATTCTGGACTGAACTTGGACTTTTTTTTGAGGTTTATTATTTTTGTTTTTGGACTTATTTCTGGGCCCGGGCAAAATTGAGTGTCTACAGCTGTCGAAACCATTTTTTAAAGGGATGTTTTAAAAACGGGGTTCGGCTTTTTGAAAAATGAAAATGGGAGTCGCCACCAACCTTTTTAGGTGTGATTGGATCACCTTTATAAAACATTTTGGTCTACGAAATTCAAGAAAATAGGGTCGGGAGTCGGTTACGCACAAGGAAGGATTATCACCCTCGTAATGCCCAAAATTGGTACCGAATTGATTATTTATTATCCTAATGTCGAAAATTTAAAAAGATTTTAAAACTTGAACAATTTAAAATTGAAACTTGAGATTCCTTTGTTCCAAAAGTATACAAACATCACATCCAGCATGTTAGGACACGATGTTTTAAATCCTTGTAACTAAAATTATCTCATGATTTTGAAAATTTATTAAAAGGATATTTGGTTATTTAGTCAAACGAAAAAATCGCAACCCAGCATGTTAGGGCACTATATTCCGAATTTCTAAACACCAAACATTGCCTTATTTAAGAAAAAAACTTTTTCAATTAAATGAAATATATTTTTTAAAACAATGAATAATATAGAATTTAATAAAAAAATAATTTGATATAATACTAATAAAATATAAAAGAGAATTAAAAAAATCAAAGAGATAGGGATTAAATAAAAAAGGTTGAAAACGAAGATGAACAAAGAATAAATAAGAACAAACCGTAGAAAATAAGAACGCAAGAGGGAGAGAAATTTGAATGAATGGTCTCAAGAATTCTTATTGCTTCCCAAAACTCAAGTGTAGTCAAGTTGTTTTACAATGAGGGGAGAGGCCTCTATTTATAGTTGAGCCTCCCCAAATCCAACGGTACAATCTATTACATCAACGGTTAAGATTAAAGGATATCTACAAATTAAATCTCCAAGATAAAATCATATCTTCTAAGATTGTATATCATATCTAAGATTGCAATCATATCTAAGATTGTATCATATCTAAGATTGCAATCATATCTAAGATTGCATATCACATCTAAGATTGCATATCATTGAAGATTATATTTCCATATGAGTCAAACTTGTAGATGGGCTTTAAATCTTTTCAAGTAATGGGTCATTCCGATCGGGCCAAATTATATTTGTAATTCTGGACTGAACTTGGACTTCGTTTTTTTGGGGGGGGGTTTATTATTTTTGGACTTATTCTGGGCCCGGGCAAAATTGAGTGTCTACAGCTACCCCTCTTTGCTCATTGCTCTGTAACAGGAATAAAGCAAAGACTATAAAAATACCAATTTGCCGAGTCTTGAGTTCTTGATCTTCTTTAAATGGCCTCTTGACGGCTTCAATCTGCTTTTTGCAAACTCATGATTGTCATGTTGATATCTTCGATCTGCTCTCCATCGAACATAGAGACGCCAAATCTGCTTCTTCAATTTGTTCCCTGACAATACAGAGATGCCAAATCATCTTAGATTTACTTCAGCGTAAACACGCGAAAGCCAAATCAGCTATGTCTTCGATTTGCTCCTTATAAGCACAAGAATACCAAACCATCTTGGATCTGCTTTAGTCTAATCATCTGAAGGTTAGATCTACTATATGTCTGTCCTCTGTCGAATATGGAGACACCAAGCTTCGATTTGTTCTCTAACAATACAGAGATGCCAAATCATCTTAGACTTGCTTCAACGTAAACACGTGAAAGCCAAATCAGCTATGTCTTCGATTTGTTCCTTGTAAGCACAAGGATGCCAAACCATCTTGGATCTTGCTTCAGTATAAACATCTGAAGGTCAGATCTGCTATGTGTCTGCCCTCCGTCGAATATGGAGACGCCAAACTTCGATTTGTTCTCTGACAATACTAAGATGCCAAATCATCTTAGACTTGCTTCAACGTAAACACGTGAAAGCCCAATCAACTATGTCTTCGATTTGTTCCTTGTAAGCACAAGGATGCCAAACTATCTTGGATCTTGCTTCAGTATAAACATCTGAAGGCCAGATCTGATATGTGTCTGCCCTCCGTCGAATATGGAGACGCGAAACTTTGATTTGTTCTCTGACAATACAAAGATGCCAAATCGTCTTAGATTTGCTTCATCATAAGCACGTGAAAGCCAAATCAGCTATGTCTTCGATCTGCTCTCCGTCAAATATGGAGATGTCAAATCTTTTTCTTCGATTTGTTCTCTGACAATATAGAGACGCCAAATCATCTTGGATCTGCTTCAGCGTGAACACCTGAAGGCCAGATCTGTTATACTTTAACCTGTTACCCTACTGCTTAGGGGGTTAAGGCGCATGTTCGATCTGCTCCACTACTTCTTATGGAGATAAGATTCGCAATTTTGACCTGTTACCCTACTGTTTAGGGGATTAAAGTGAGTCGTCATTGATCTGTTCCACTATTGCTTAGGGAGATAAGATCTGTAATTTTAGCCTGTTACCCTACTACTTAGGGGTTAAGGCGAGTCTTCGATCTGCTCCACTACTGCTTAGGGAGATAAGATCTACAAATTTAACCTGTTACCCTACTGCCTAGGGGATTAAGGCGCTGAATTTTGTAATTTTCAATAAATCTTGCTACATTATCCACTGGGGAATCCACTTGTAGAATTGATTTCCTAGAATTTATGCTTATGCCAAATAATTAAGATGTCATGATCGAAATGAGTCAAATACTCCTAATTAGACATATTATGATGCAAAATGTTTATGAAAATAACTCCTATTTCGGACGTCATCACTCATTCATCTATCGAGCTTCCCACCTCATTCTTCTCGACATATCAATCATACACTGCTCATATGCCTCGAATCTTCTCCATCAATTTGGTCTATCGTACCACTCCCCAAATGTTACAACCCACTGAAGATGTTCATAAAATGATCATTTCTTAAGATCAATATTGCTTAAAACGTCCAACCACCTTTTGGACTGAAGAAGAAAATCTCTCGAGTATCTCCAACCCATACATATGGGAATTCCTTAAACAATTGTCTTGTTTCAGTTTCTTGTATTATGTAGAAATTTCCAGAGTAATATGAAAAACTTTGTTTGTGAAGATATTTTGGTTCATCTATCATTATTTCAATGTAACATGTTTTATGAATAATGGGAGACAAATAAATTGATCCTGAGGATAATTAGATTTGGAAAAATTATTGGAAGGAATGCAAAAAGATTAACCTGAGAACATATCTTTGTGAAGAAAAAGAATCCAAAGATAGTAAATAGGACAGAAATCAGATGCCCCAGATATCGCCGCTTGAGCGTCTATACACTAGCTCCATGAAGACTTTCTTGAGTTCAATATGTGTTTAAAAGATCCAAAGTAATTCGTTGATGCCTCGATATGTAACATACTTCACTTCTCATTGAATCCAGTATAGCAAGGTCACTACATGACTTTCCAAATTTGAGCTGCCCTTTTGGGTTTTCAACTCAAAACCCCTTTGGTCTCAAGGCGCCATTTGCGGGTTTTCACATTGGCCTCTCCATTTTTTTTCTCTTTTTTCTTTTTATTTTTTTCTCTTTTTCTTTTATTTTTTTGCCTTTTTTTTAAATAGAAGTCCCAAAGTGCCTTTTGCAGGTTTTCACCTTGGCTTCCTTTCTCCTTCAGACAAAGTACTCCTTGACCGAGTCCGAATTCACTGGATTTGATAAATTCTTCCTATCCATTTCTTGTCAAAATCAGTGCACCTCTAGAGAAAGCCCTCTTCGCAACATATGACCATTCCCAATTCGGCATCTTTTTGCATGGGAAGGATCTCTTTCAGCACAAGGTTTCCTTTATGAAATTCTTTTGGATGAACCTTCTTTGTCATAAGTCTGTGTCATCCATTCTTGGTTCATTTGCTTAGGATGAATACTTTCAAGTTAAGTTTACTAGAGATATTCAATTCTTGACTCCATCAAAGCTTGGAGGAAAAATCTTGATTCATAAACCCATGAGAAAAGGATTGCCCCAGCAGCAGTCCTGGCTGTTGTTTGTCAAACCCTACAAAAAGATGGTTCAATGATTCTCAGCAGACAAGAATGATGTTGCTGACTTTATCCTTCAACCTAAAAAGCTGAGGTACAGAGATTACTCTCGGAGCATACATCCCACCATGACTCGAAGATGTTTCAGAAGCATCCCTAATCTTCACAAATTGCCCCCAACTGTGAAGCTGCCAAATGAGCGTAGCAAATAGGAGCCACAAAAAATATGGCTGTGGTGCTCTTTCGATACATATAGGATAGAGAATGAACAAACTCTTGCAGATCATCAGCTGAAAACTCAACCTGGTCTAAGAGAACATGATAGTGGGTTTGCCTCGTGATTCCAATCATTCCAGCATGGGTACCAAGGTAAAAATCATTGTTCTTTGAATGACATACTTTGTTGTCAATGACAGTACCATATAGCACATTGTCAGGAGTTCCCTGCTGAAAAAAATTGGTATGATGGTTTTTCGTACAACAATAACCACAATCTTTAGGGTTCCACTTCTCATCAAGGAACTTGCAAGCCTCAATAACTTGATCAAAACTTGTTTCAATTGAGACTCGCTAACCCCATCCCTGAAAATAAAGATTTGATCAGGTTTCCTCTTCCCTGAACTTGTATAGAAGTCTAAGAGAGCTTCCTTCATGATACCGTCATCCACTTTGTCAGAAACTGGTTTTGAAGAAAGAATCTATCATTTTAAGCTTCAGAGACTGTGTACGGCCTGATGCTCCATAGCTGGAAATTAATGGCCACCGCCTAGAGCTAACCATCGCAGCTATTGACGGCACATCAGAATGCTCAGGAAAGCCAAACAGTGCACCCATTCGAAAGATGATAGTTGGAACCTTTGGAACAACTGGAATTGAAGGTGTTTGCCCCAGCGTAAGCATAGAGAGTAGGCGGTAGTTTCTTATGCCAATTTTTACCAGTCTCGGTCATCTTTTGTAATTTATTTTTTTCTTTTTCTTTTCTTTTGGCAACCTTTGTTGTACTGTGGTATGGCACATTATTTTTGAAAAGACTGCAAACTTTTGGCATTGTGCAGTTATATATAATCTTTTTTCTTTTTTTTTTGAAATTGATGACTTTTGACTTTGTAATATTGGCATATGAAGCTATCTCCCCTCCTAATGGAGCAGTTGACGTCCACAAAAATGAGTCATTGTCAGCTTAAAACTTTTGACGAGCTCGGGCCCATAACATACATGCCCCATAAGTCTTGACTCCCTTAAATTTGGCATTCATTGTACAACTGATGCGATCCCTTTTCATGGTGGACCAACAGTGTCCCAAAACCTCATGTTTATCCTGGCAATTGCAAATCATCCTGCATGCGTCTTTGGACCACATTTTTGAATTCCCATAATAGTCTCAACAAGGTCTTGTTTTGTCTCCTCAGCTAATTCCAATTTCGTAATGTTTCCTTCCTCTAAGGCTATATTTCCTACCACCACTTCATGGGGTAAAAACCATTTTCAACAAATTCAGAAACAAGTCACAATTTCTGTCACCTTCAAAGAATTGAGATTCCTTTAAACACATATCGCACTTAAAAGGAACTCTGAATCTGTAGTATCGTTGCTCGTGTCATTGATATCTAGGAATCTATGATAGGCACACAAAAGAATATACAAGGAATAAATGAATTCAAAAATCACTATTTACATGAAATGAAAATTTATAAAGAATGTCAAAGGTCAAAAGAATCAGAATGAAAGAATATTTACTCGGATGAATAATAAAAGTATGTTTTATTGAAAATAAAAATGTCTGAACATGAGCCCACTTATCAAAAGGAATCTCATTACTCCTAGGCTTTAGAGCAACAAGAGTGTTCTGAATATTACTCCGTAAAATTCCTAAAGATTACGAGAAGTTCTTCTGCAGTCCAATTGTTTAAAGAAATTCCCGGTTCGTAAGGGCGAATGCCTTCAAGGTTTCTTTGTTCAATCCCTTCCTCATGTATGACATTGATGGGATGATTTTCATTTCCAAACACCCCCTTCTCCGGGTAAGCTATCCCTCCTGACACAAAAGTCGAGGATATGTAAGGGAACATCGTTAATTCCCATTTAACTTCTATTTCACTCAACCGTGACCCTCTTCTCTCTCTCTTTTTCTTTCTCTTTTTAATAACTTTAACTAATTAGGGTCTTTTTATAGATTTAAATGCATTTGATGTGATGCAATGCAAATGGATGAATGCAAAAGAAAAGGAGATGTTGATCTTGAATTCAATTCCATTAGAATAACTTTTCTAGAAAACAGATTTCTTTACATAAAAATAGATTACATATGCGATCTTGCCCTTCATAGTCCAAGTAAACGCTGATCTTTTCTTCATGGTCGAATCCTGTAAATTCTCCAAAAGATGCCTTTGCTAGCTCCTTGCTGCTTAATCTGAGCCTCGATCTCTTGCTCGCTTATCTTTATAATACTCATCAAAAAGTGCCGGCTCTTGGATAATCTTCGTTGGAAATTAAATCAAGTCATGTATTCCTTCGTGGACTTCCGACTTTCTCTCGTCATGCTCTTGGATAACCTTTGTTGGCTTGAATCTCTAGCAATTACATCATGTATTCCTCCGTGGACTACCAGCTTTCTCTCATCGTGTTTACTTGGACTATATTCAGACGACCGCACTATAATCTACTTTATCAAGAAATTTGTTTCCTTATGACAAACTATTCTATTTAGGAATCGAATTTTGAATCAACACCTTCTTTTCTTTGATGTAATGTAATACAAATGCATGAATGCAAAAAGGTATCGATCTCGATTCAGTTTCATTTTAGAAAACATTATTTAAGGAACAAAAGTCTATTCATAAAATGGATTACAAATACGCTTTCGCTCGTAGGCCCAGAGTCTTAACCCTATCTAATAACAAAGCTAACTCTCGACCTCTATCTGAACTGTAGCTCATATTGGTGCTCAACGTGCTTGCCCTTTCTACCAGTATCTGTAAATGATTAGCTATCTCTTGAATTTGAATTACAGCTTCACCTATGAAGTAAGCTCTACAGCCAAAGACACCTCCTCCAATGTCTGTGAAGTTGCTCTGATTACCTTGAAAGAAAGATTAGCGAACAAGTAGGCATTCCAGCTTCGTAGTATACTACCTTAAAATGATATCAAACATCCTCAGTGCTTCTTGAGAGTCTTTAAATTTCTGCCTCCATAGAACATTTCGAATTGCTTGCATGGGTATCTTCGCAGCATAGCTAATCTCCACTTTAAAGGTCTTTAAACGATATGATCTTCTTTAATCTCTTTCTTTTATGCTCATTTGGGCTGTCCCAGCCATCAGGGCTTGCATTTCCATTATTTCTAATAAGTACAACATCCTAAAGTACCACAGTAAATTCCAACTTGTTGTTTGGTAGCGGTCCTATAGTAAGTGAGCCTTTCTATCATCATAAGTAAAATTCTTTCCATCCAATTCAATTTTGTAAGTCTTAAACCCTTACCATCCACGAGGTGACTATCTTCATCTGTAATGGTAGAAGTGTCCATCAGTACTCCCCACGCTCACCTTGAATTGTTCATCTATCTTCATGTCAAGCAAATACTGCAATTCCCCATAACTGTTGTAAAACAACTGCTTGGCTTCGTTACTCCATTAATCCCATATTTCCTTTAGCTCTTGGAGGTTATTTTGCATCACACTAATGAGAGTGTAGTTCATAATTCTGATGTGTATCCTTCGATGACACTATTTCCTTTTTCTATCTGGGTTTTCTCTGACCAAGCACAAACGAAAGAGTTTTCCTCCACTTTATTAAGATATTCGTTCCCCATACAAAACTTTCTAACTCAGAAATCCAACCTTGAATCGACACCTTTTAATGATAAATGACATGCAATGATAGCAAAATAAGAAAAGCAAGTCAGTGTCACATATATAAAAAAATATAATAAATAAGAACTTATAAAGATAGGCACTAAAGGTCATCATCATACTACCTGGGGCAAGCACTTAAAGTTCACTATATGTAGTTCGGTTCTAAAGCAAGGGTACCTGAACCAGCAGATTCCTCGATCCTCACCAATTATAGGCTCATATGGACCAAGTTCAGTTTAGGGGGACACATTTCCCTATGGCCATGTGGAGATGAAAATCTCACGAAGACATAGGTACGGATGTATCCCGGAAGCAATCCTCTAGCCCATGCAGAGGTGAAAATCTCACAAAAGCATAGCTTCTCACTCCCACTTAAGGGTGTGACCACAACGGTCATGCAAATGCAATGTGTGCGTAAACAATAACAAACATATGCAATTAACACATGTAAAAATGACATTTTAAAAATTTTCCAAATTTCTGACATTAAGACAGAAAATAATCAATTTTCGGCTTGACTCTCTTATACGTCCCCAGCAGAGTCGCCAAGCTGTCGAAACCATTTTTTTAAAGGGATATTTTAAAAACGGGGATCGACTTTTGAAAAACGAAAACGGGAGTCACCACCAATCTTTTTAGGTGTGATTGGATCACCTTATGAAATGTTTTGTTTTAAAACATTAATTTTGGTCTACGAAATTATGAGAAAAATAGATTCGGGAGTCGGTTACGCACAAGGAAGGATTAGCACCCTCGTAACGCCCAAAATTGGTGCCAAATTGAATAATTTTTTGTCTTAATGTCAGAAAATTTGAAAAGATTTTAAAACTTGAACAATTTAAAGTTGAAACTTGAGATTCCTTTGTTCCGAAAGTATACAAACATCACATCCAGCATGTTAGGACACGATGTTTTAAATCCTCGTAACTAAAATTATCTCATGATTTTGAAAATTTATTAAAAGGATATTTGGTTATTTAGTCAAACGAAAAAAATCGTAACCCAGCATGTTAGGGCACTATTTTTCGAATTTCTAAACACCAAACATTGCCTTATTTAAGAAAAAACTTTTTCAATTAAATGAAATATATTTTTTAAAATAATGAATAATATAGAATTTAAATAAAAAAATAATTTGATATAAATACTAAAATTATTAAAAAATAAAATATAAAAGAGAATTAAAAAAATTAAGGAGATCGGGATTAAATAAAAAGGTTGAAAACGAAGATGAACAAAGAATAAATAAGAACAAACCGTAGAAAATAAGAACGCAAGAGGGAGAGAAATTTGAGTGAATGCTCTCAAGAATTCTTATTGCTTCCCAAAACTCAAGTGAAATCAAGTTGTTTTACAATGAAGGGAGAGGCCTCTATTTATAGTTGAGCCTCCCCAAATCCAATGGTACAGATCAATTACATCAACGGTTAAGATTAAAGGATATCTACAAATTAAATATCCAAGATTACAAAATCATATCTTTTAAGATTGTATATCATATCTAAGATTGCAATCATATCTAAGATTGCAATCATATCTAAGATTGTATCATATCTAAGATTGCATATCACATCTAAGATTGCATATCATCGAAGATTATATTTCCATATGAGTCAAACTTGTAGATGGACCTTAAATCTTTTCAAGTAATGGGCCATTTCGATCGGGCCAAATTATATCTGTAATTCTGGACTGAACTTGGACTTCTTTTTTTGGGGGAGGGTTTTTTGTTTTTGGACTTATTTCTGGGCCCGGGCAAAATTGAGTGTCTACACCTCCTTTTTTCTAGTTTTTTCTTTCATGCCCCAAACTAAAACAACAAGTTATAAACTCTTCTTCCTTCATTTAAGGGACGACCACATATGGAGAGAAAATCAAGGCTTCTAAATTCTATTTTTGGCCACTCTTTACTAGTTTAAATAGGGCCTCACCTTGCCATTCTTCATCACTCAATTTACTCTTCTTTCTCCCTTCATTTCCTCTCTATTTGTTCTCTTTTTTTCTTTCTTTTCCATTCCCTATTTTTCCTCCTTTAAAAAGAGTGTTTTCAAGGTTTGAGATCATCTCCATACGGCTACATTGAGAGCACTTGGCTTGGTTGTTTCAGAAAGGAAGGAAGAACAAAGGAAGGAGCAAACAAGCTGTGCTTCGGTAACTTACCAAAATTGGCTTAAAGTTTCTTTTTTCATTAATATTTTATTTTTGCTCAATTTCATTAACATGATTGCAACTAAGTGTTTTGTTTTCAATAAGATTATGATTGCTTAAATCTATTGGTGTTAGAATAATTTGATTTTCATAATTTAATTTATTTAATTTTGTTAAAAGTGTTTTATGCTTTCGATCGATTTACTCATGCAAGTAAAATTACTACTATGTTTCTTAAACATTATGGATATAAAGAAATGGTTGAATTAATTAATTAATATAAAAAAGGTTTTAATTAATTGACAAAATACTTATATGGTGTATGTTTAACCAATTAGAGATTCAATTTTTAATAGTACCAAAACTATTATTACACAACATTGCAAAATGTTTGTTTATGAAATTATAAGTTTATCAACCATAGAAATATGTTAGGTAGACAATAATTAAATAACTTTAATATATTTACCCCTTTAAATTAAAGTAAGTAAATGATCAATTTGTCACGGAATCTCCGTAACAACTTTTAACAGTGTTGAAATAAATCTAAACTAGGAAAGGAAATTATTCTAACACAAGAATGCTAATTATGACAACTCTTTAGAACTTGCATATTTTTCTGTGTTTATTTTAATTTAAATACTTAAGTAATTTGTAGTTAATTAAATTACTTAATTCACTCTTATTTGTTTGCATCACATTTTAAACAACAATATTTTTCACCACCAATTTGTTTAAGTTTTAATTTTTCACAAAGAATTGTTTATACAATCCTTATAGAGATGATACTCTATACTTATCACTTTATTACTTGTCAACAATTGTGTACACTTGCACATTTTTTCCATTCCAGTAGGGATTAATTTTGTATAGATAAGAGTTAAAATGAAATTCGGGACATTTTTTGGGTACATACAGTGGAATCGCGATACCTAAGGGTGGGCATTGCGATAATCCAGGCAGTTTCGGGAGGAGGCCAAAACTCTGATGGCTATCACAATATCGATCTCCTGGTATCGCGATATCCTGAGCAATTTCAAAATTAAAATTTTGGCCAAACACACAGTGTTTCGCAATACCGGGAATTTGGTATCGCGATACCCACGTCAGTTTCAAATTTTAAGGGAAATTATTTTTAGAGATATTGCGATACCTAGTGCAAAATACTCGGGTTGGTATCGCGATCCACGTGTTTTTAACTTTAAACCCCCATAAACACCTCAAAATCCCCAAATATTCTCCCATTTCAAAGCCTAACTCCCTCTAAACACCTCCCTTTCACCTTTTTCTGTAACACCCCTAACCCTTATTTGTCGTCGGAACAGGGTTACGAAGCATTACTGGACTTTATAGATTGATTTACAAATATTTCTTTACCTTTATTATACAGATCAAGAATCATTCATATAATATTCATATTTTTCCTTAGATGGGCCTTCGAGGCCCAAAATATACTTTAGAAGTGAATAGAGCTATACTGGACACTCAAGGAATTTTTCCCAAAATCTTAAAATTTTTCTTAGGAACAGGGGACACACGCTCGTATGGATCACACAACCAGGTGACACGCCCGTATCTTAGGCCGTGTGAGCATTCGATGTGTGACACACGGCCGTGTCCCAGCCTGTTTTCAAATTAGGGTAGCTACTAACTTGGGTCACACGATCAACCACAAGCTCGTGTGCTAGGCCATGTGCGAAGTGCAAGGGTCACACGGCCAAGTCACACACCCGTGTGATAAGCCGTGTGTAAAAACCTAGGCATTCTATTTTGAAATTTTAAGGTGCAGAGGATACACGGCTAGACTACACGCCCATGCATTAGGCCGTGTGTTACATACGGTTGAGACACACGCCCGCGTCTCTGCCCGTGTGGACAAAAATAGGTCATTTTAATGCCACTTTTCTCACCTTTTTATTATCCACCTGCACACAACATTGAAATACACTAATATATCTCAACCAAGCAATCAATTCAAGCCAAAACATGAATTTAAGATAATCTGTTAACACAAAAATAATTTGTCTAAATTTGTCAAACTAACTTCATTCATTGATTTACCAAAACCTATTCCTAATTATATACATACATACATACAAACACACACACACAAACATGCACACACATACATACATATATATATATTTGTCATTCATAATTATACTTCAAGTTTAGCCCTTTTCAATCCATCCTTATATATGTCATATAAACCATAAAATGTACAACAAAATCTACCGGAGTAATCTGGATAGTGTGACCCGATGTGTTGATCCGATCCTCCGAACTTCTTGAAAATCTACAAAGAACATTGAACAACACAAGTAAGCTTAATGAAGCTTAGCAAGTTCGTTGGCTTTAAACATGAATCTTACCGAACAAACTAAAACAATTCATTTAAGTAAATCATTCATTTCACATTTCCTGCCAACCACAATTTTAGTTGATGAATTCACTTATTTCATCTCAGAATCAACAATATCATTGAGTCTTCAACCATTAGTATCAAATATCACTTACCGAATTATCAACCTTTATCAGAATAATGAATGTCTTACGGACTTGAGTACATCGTAGACGGAAGCCCGAGGGCTAAACAGAAGCACATAAGTGCTAACAGAAACCCATAAGGGTTGAACATAAGCTCATAAGAGCTGAACGAAAACCCAGTAGGGTTAAACTGAAACTCATAAGAGTTGAAATGAAACCCATTAGGGTTAACTGAAACTCATATGAGTTAACTGAAGCTCACGAGAGCTAAATGGAAAGCAAACAATAGTGTTCGCAATAAATGTTGAACCTCAGTTTACTTGGGTAATTTTGCCATCAATTCCCCTTTTGTACTAACTGATTGTACTCAATCCTATGTTCCGTTCACCTCGAACACTTGATTCAATTTCGTAAATTTAATAATAATTTTATTTTCAACAAATGTTACAAATAAATACAAAATACCATTTATCAATTAACATATAACATTAAAATTTAACCATACGAACTTACCTGGGCTAAATTGTAGAATTCGTAGTAATTCGAGAACTGTTCTTCTAATTTCTCTTTTTCTCGTTGATCTACAGGCTCTTGATATGGTGCAAATATATGAAAAATTAGCTTAGAGGGCCTCTTCAATTTCGTTTTTGGCTGAGGAATTGTGAAGAAATGTCTAGATTATTTTACTTTGTTGTTTTATTTACTTAATTTTGTAAAACTTCCAATTTTATCCCTGTTTCTCCTAATTTCAGATTTTTTTTTCTTGTTAATGCCACCCCAGCCATACCATTTGGGCTAATTTACTCTTTTAATCCTCCCTCATTTAACACTTGAGCTATTTAATCACTTTAGCAAGTTTTGCACCTTTTTTAGTTTAGTCCTTTTTAATTAATTAACTATCAAAACGTTAAAATTTTCTAATGAAACTTTAATACTAACTTATTAAAACTCCGTAAATATTTATAAAAATATTTACAGCTCTATTTATGAAATTGAGGTCTCGATACCTCGTTTTCGAGACTAATTAACCTAATAATTCTTTTAAATCACAAAATTCACGAATTCAAGAATAATTCTAAAATCACACTTGACTAATAATTATTAAATAATAATAAAATTTTCAAACTCATTTGTTGGATTTATTGATCTCGAATCACTATTTTTGACACCACTAAAAATTGGGCTGTTACATTTTCTCTCAAATTCTCTCTTTAATCTTTTCGTCTTTTGCTTTTATGTTTTTGGTTCTTGCTTGTTTTTCCTTTCATTTTTTAGGTTTGATCAATTGGCCTGGGAACAGAGCACACCAAGTAGTTTGATCAATTGGCTTGGGAACAGAGCACGCCAAGTAGTTTTCAACAACGACAATCACTCACGGTTTAAAATTTCTGCTCTCTTGTTATTTTGATTTGTTTCTATTTTTGCAAAAACCATTTGTTGCATGTAAGAGCAGTTTGATAATTTGTTAGTTTGCCTATAGGATTGTTGACTGATTGAGGCTAGTTGGTTAGCATCTTTATTGAATTTTTGATTAAAAATTAAGGAAAATCTTGTTATAATGCCACTGAGAAAACAAAAATGAACCAAATTCCAACTAGAATCTCCTCCTCCCCCGCAGTACGTTTCGAGTAAATTTACATCGAAAGAGGTGAAACAATTTTTCTTAACACTTCAAGGACGAACGTTCATCCTTGAACGTAGTTTTGCCCTTATTTCTCATTGTGTGATGAAACCTGGGATCTAGTTCGGTATCATGTAATAAATAGGGTAAACTACCAAGGTGGTCGCCCAACTTTTGGGCAGGTTCTATTTGGTTACCCAACTTTAAGAACTTTCAATTTCATCACCCACATTTTCAAATTTTCAAAATTTTAAATTTTAGCCACTCATAGTTAAATACTTTACAGAAATATTGTTTTGCCACGAACATAATTGTTATGTAACTTTTGAAAGTTGGGTGACCGAAACGTAATCTTAATAAAAGTTTAGGGATAATTGGTGTAGTTTACCTAATTAAAAAAGCCAGAATAATATTTTTGGTAAGTATTTAAGGGTGGGTGACTAAAATTTTAAAATTTGAAAATATTGATGATGAAATTGAAAGTTTTTAAAGTTAGATGACCAAAATAGAACCTACCCAAACATTGGGTGACCACCCAGGTAGTTTAATAAGTATCATTTTATTGGATGTAGTGTTTTTAACTTCAGAGGTGTCTTTTTTTTCCTTTTATGATTAGATACCAAATGGTGTACTAAATAAAAAAGGGTAAACTACACAAAGAGTCACCTGATTATTAGTTTCTTCTTTCGTCATTAAACTATGAAAAGTTACAAAATGATCATCCAACTACTCGATTTCTTTTTTTTTGGGTCAACAATCATTAAATGGGTAATGAAAATATGATGTGTTAGCTTTTAAAATTGGCATAACAGCAACTTTAACCCTTATCATTTACATATTATATCAATTTAATCTTAATTTTAAAAAAATGGTAGGTTAATTGAATGAGTGGTTTTAACCCTTATCATTTACATATTATGTCAATTTAATATTAATTTTAAAAAAATGGTAGGTTAATTGAATGAGTGGTGAGGCTCTCTGTACTCAGTAGAGATGGTAATAATGACAATAACAATAACAAAAACATCTCAGCTGAACTGAGGCCGAATTATTCAAGCACAAATCTTATGAAATCAGTGAAGAGTGAATTGGCAGAGATTGAGTCATCTCAGCCTTTAGTGTTCAATCGAATGATGAAGAATCAATGTATCAAGAGAAAAGAATGAGAAAAAGTGAAAATCATTATTTTGGGTTTTTGGATGATTCCATTTTCGGTATTTTTAAAAATTCAAATTTAGCAAATAAATTTGTTTTTTAGTTTTTTAGGTGAAAGAGTCACGAAGTAAACCAAAACTGTAAAAAAAGATAAATATACACACTGGGTAGATATTGAGGGTTAACTTTTTTAGAATCAAAACTAAATTGACACAATGTATAAATATTTGAGGATTGATGTTATTATTATATTAATTTTAAAAGTTAATACATCTTTTTTTAATTAGCAATCTCACTGCTGTTGACTAAAAAAAGAAAAATAAAATAATTAAATAATTATTTTGTAAATTTTTATAATTAAGTGACAAAATTATTTACTAATAATTGAAAGAATATAAGTATAATTTATCCATAAAAAGTTAAAATTAAACTAAACCTCAGCACCTCCGAAGTTAAAAAACTGCAAAAGAAGAGAGGGATAGGGAATGTTTATAAAGGCACCGCTGCCAATAAGGGTAACTAAAAAGTGACTTGTAACCTAACTAGCTAATTCGAAGCTATTGTTTTTGTTTTGTTATTGCGTCACATGCGTTGCATGAAATAAACTTTTATCCCTTTGTAGAAGAGTAGTGCACTCACTCAACCGACCTCACCAAATATTTAAATAATTTAAGGGTAAATTACACCAACAGTCACCCAACTTTGGGGTAGCTGACAAAACATTCACCTAGGTTTCATTTCAGTCACTCAACTTTCAAAAAGTTACAAAACAGTCACTAACGTTATAAAAAAGTGACAAAATAGTCCCTGATTAACAGTTTCCATCAGGGTGTTAACAGGATGCTGACGTGGCAAGTTAACCAGCTGATATGGAAAGTTAACTTGCCACGTTAGTGAAGCGGCTGATGGGTCTTGGTTTGGGGCGGGTTAGGGAAAAAAATTTAAGGGTTATGGGTTTAGAGGTAAAAAATTAGAACCAGATTAGGATTAAGGGGATTTGGGGAAAAAAATTGATTTGGGGAAATTTCGATTGTGATTTGGGTTGGTTTAGTGTTGAAACTAATTCGAGAATAGATTAAGAAGGGTTTAAGGTTAGAAATCGATTCAACAATCAATTAACAGGGTATAAGATTGGTCTTTTTTGTTTGCGGATAATTTATTATAGGGTAAATTACCCAAAAAATTGAAGAATTGTGTCATTGGCTTTTTGTTGCTATAATCTAAATTTCCAACGAGCATATATGGCAAAAAATGTTATAATCTTTGTTTGAACTGCTTTGGAGAAAATTTTTTATTAGATTCTGTTTTTTTTAATGTCTTTGTCTCTTTGTTATCAGTGAAAATGCTGAGGAAGAAATGGAGGAAGAGGAGGAATTTGTTTTGAAGAGTCTTGGATGGAAGGGAAAAGGACTAATAGCAGTGCATATGATGTTGAAAGTAATGCAAACCTTCATATGGAAAATTCAAACGGTAATATCCTATTTTGTCTGTTTGTTAATAGTTGGACCCTTTTAAGCTTTTTTTTCTTATCCTGAGAGGTTTATATTCTTTTTGTATGTGCAATTTCTGTAGTGATTTTGAAGCTAAACAATAAATTATAGTAATATATTGTTTCCAGTGAGATAATCTTACAGGTAGTTTGTTAAAAGACAAGAAGAAAGAAGGTAGTCTTCGATTCTACAAACCAAAGTTCAAATACATCTTCTGTGATATGGATGGTGAGATTATTCCCACTGTAATTCTATTTCTTATTAATTCCAGTACCATATCTAATGCTTTTGTAACTTTAACGCTAGGCACACTGCTGAACAGCAAAAATCAAGTTTCTTTGACCAATGCAAGAGCTTTGAAAGAGGCATCATCGAGAGGCTTAAAAATTGTGATAGCTACTGGAAAAGTAAGAACAACAAGCATTTTACAATAATTTTACCACTGTATTTCTTCATCTAGTAAACTGGAACATATGTATGCTTGTCTTTTATTTATAACCTCAATTTTACTGTTAGCATTCTATTGATTATGAGTTGCTGGATAACTTTTTATTTTTTTTTCTCATCCATCTAGCATTTTGCTTGCTAACAAAGATATTGGTTACCAATACCTGACTTGTTGCTTGTCAGGTGCATCCTGCTGCAATAAGTGTTTTGCAGATGGTTGATTTAGCTGGAAAAGATGGCATCATTTCTAAGCATTCTCCTGGGGTTTTCTTGCAGGTACTTTTCCTTTTTCCTTGCTGATGGCTTCTGTTGGTCTACGTACAGGGCATCGCCATTTTTCCTCCTCTTCCTCCTCATTCTTCTCCTCCTCCTCTTCTTCTTTTTCTTTTTTTTTTCTTTGACCCTAAAATGGTGCTGGTAGGGCTATTAAAGTGAGAGTAACCGGCTAGCTGGATGGTTTTTTGACACCAATTACACCGTCACTTGCCATGTCACTTTGTTGTGATGTCTGTGACAGAAAACGGCAAAAAGAACTATTCTGTAACTTTTCAAAAGTTGAGTAACTGAAATGAAACCTAAGTGACTGTTTTGTCAGTTACCCCAAAGTTGGGTGACTGTTGGTGTAATTTACCCATAATTTAACTACACCCCATAAAAAGCTTTTTTGTTAATGAAATATATATTTCTGTGCGAAGTTAATGGGAATATTAAAATATTATTAAATTGCATTAGAAAAAGGGTAAATTATGTATTTAGTCACCTGATTTTACCTATGTTTCAATTTTAATTATTCAATTATGTATTTAGTCACCTGATTTTACCTATGTTCCTATTTTAATTATTCAAATTTGTTATTTTAGTCATTCCTGTTAGATAATTTATCAATTTTAGTCATTCTACTATTAAATGCTAGACATCATATAAAATGCTAACTTGACAGTTTTTTATTGTTAAAATTACACATTTAGCTCTTAACACTTTTCATACTAAGTCAAATTAGCCATAATTCTAAAAATTTTAACAAAATTAACTCTTAATATTTGTACATTTTTTTTAATTTAGTTCAAATTCATTTTAAAAACTTAAAAATTTATATTATTTATTATGAAAAGACATAAAAATAAAAAATATTAAAAAATAAAATTACATTATAACTTTTAAATCATCTTTCCCCATTAAAATTTTAGGCTTGACACGTGTTAAATTACGTAAATATATTTTAATATTAAAATATTTTAAAATTAAAATAACAGAAAAAATGGTTTTGAAACCCTTCTCCCCTCTTGATTAGTTGAATAGATGTAAGTTGTTTTTTGTTATTTTACTCAAAGTGTATGGATATTTTTTTTTCAACCTCTCCTCTCTTTGAAGTCAAAATTTCTAAACTCATAGATTTCTCGATATTTTTATCTTAAAATTTAACCTATATATTAAAACCCATAGTTTTTTTTAAAGGTTTTAAAACCCATAGTTGAAAAAAGTAGAAAACCCAAGAACTATTTTGTTTGAAACTCATGTCTTCAAAAATATTTTGAAGCTATGAAACATGTTAAACGAAAAGGGCTTTTTTTTTTAGAAAAAATTGAAAGTTTCAGACTATAAAAAGGGTTAAAATAATATTTAATTTACCCATTATTTGCCAATCGAAGAAATTGAAAAGTTCTACAACTTAAGAAATAAGTTCAGGGCAATTGAAGGTTTTGGGTTTAAAACAGAGAAGAGAATGAAAAGGGATTTTTGTTCCTCATATGAAAATATAAGATTTTTTTTTTTGCTTTTTCTAAAAATAGTTCTTATTCAATTAAACATACATTTCAAGTTAAGAATTATTTTTATATATTTTATATATTTATGTATTTTTTATAATAAATAATATATATTTTCAAGTTTATTTTTTTTTTTTAAATTTTTAGAATTTGGACTAAATTGACAAAATGTGCATACATTAATGGTTAAATTGTTGAATTTTTTTAAAATTAGGACCAAATTGATAAAAATGTGTAAAGTGTTACTAAATTTATTACTATACCAACTAAAAGACTCGCGTCAGCATTTCATTTGGTAACCTAAGGTATTTAATGATAGAGTGAATAAAATTGACAACTTATTTAACGGGAGTGACTAAGTTAACAATTTATCTAACAGAAGTGACTAAAATAACTGATTTGAGTAACAAAAATAAAAATGTGAGTAATCTCAAGTAATTAAATAAGTAGTTTACCCTTTAAAAAAAGGTTAATATTTCATTTGAATTCGAAAAAGTTTATCTTTCTTAACCCTAATATTGTTACAGGTAAATTGTATATAAGGTGACCAAAATATAAAAAAGTAAATTCATTTTTAATTACTAATGTTATATATTTTGATAATTTATGTATTAAATCAGTAACAAAATATTCATGTCACTTTTTTTTTATTAGTATAATAATAAATTTAATCCTTCAATATTTATAGATTCAATTAATTTATTCTTAATTTTAAAAATTCAATAAATTTAACTCTTAACTTTACACATTTTATCAATTTAATTCTTATTCTAAAAAATTACCAAAATCCTAAATGAAAAGAACCAGTAGTGGCACAAAAAGCGCAATTTTATAGCATTCATATGGCGGATAAACATAGCCAAACTCCATGCTGCCAAAGATTAATTTCAAGAAAAAAGTAAAATGAGAGGTAAAACATACACGAGTCCTCTGGTAAGAAAGGGAAAATAGTCCTACTCCAAGGGGTAACAAAATCAAATAAACAGTAAATGTAAATGCTAATTAAAGCAAAATATATTTATACTTGGCCATGTCTTTTGGACTATTATGTGTATTCATATTCTTGGAAAGATTAACAATCCATTTCCTCACTGTAACTTTTTAGTTCGAAACTAGTCTCCAAATCCCTTCAAAAGAAAACCAGAGTGAGATTGTTATATAAGTTTTTTTTAAATTTGTTAGAGTAATGATTAAATTAATAAAAATATTTAAAGTTGAGAGTTAAATTTGTTATATTTTTTAGAATTAGACCAATTTGATAGAATCTATAAATATTAGAGAGATAAAATTGTTATTATGCTAATAAAAAAAAAGTACCATGTTAAAAACCCGTTAATGATGTAAGGAGGAGTGACCAAAGTTTTAAATGTCGATAACATTAGTAATTAAAATAAATTTTTTTGAACTTAAATGACCAAAATAGGAGCATGCTAATAGTTGAAACATGCTTTATAAGTCTTTGTACTCTTTATAAATTGAAAATTTAGTACTTGGATTCAAAAATTTAGTCTATTTACTTTTTATATTTTAAAATTTAAATTCAATTATTAACACTTTGGTGTAATATTTTGAAATAACAAATAAAAAAAAACTCATTTGGTACTAATATAATTAAAAATGATATTATAAAAAAGTTGAATTTAATAAAAAAAATTTAACGGTATTAATAATTATCCCAAAAGTAAAATACCCAAAAAATAAAAAATAAAAAATAAATTTTAAATATAAAAAGATTACAGTATAATTTATATATTTTTTAACAAGAGAGAAATAAAAGATAAGAATTGTAAAATGAATTCAAAGGGACAGCAGTGAGTTTTTTTCCGTCCTTTATTTAAATAGTTAAAATAAAATTTTTTATTTTTAAAAAAATAAAATTTAATTTAAAATATCAAATTCTGGTTTCATTTTTATCGAATTCGAGTATAATATTTAATGGAAAACTTAAACACAGATCTTTCGTTATTTGATTGATAGAACTAGATTTTATGATAATCATATATATTTCATTGAAGCACTTGGTAGGAAAAATTAAAAGAATTCTATTTATTATTTGGTGATGTTGAAAAATGAAAAATAAAATAAAAAAATTAAATTATGTGATAGTGTTGAAAAATAAAAAAATCTGATGAAAAATAAACTTTCATTCTTACAAAACACATTAAAAATTACTTAATTTTTTACTTTTTCATATTTTTATTTGTCCACTCACTGTTAATTCATGAATTTATGAAGGGAATAATCCAGGTTAGGTTTTCAGAGAAAATAAGACGAAAGGGTAAAGGCAGCAGACGATGAAGAATCATGTTCTTTAATCTTAAGTATTTGTGAAAGCAATGTTAAGTAGAGTAATAAATTATTGCCAGAATTTGAGGCGTTGATGGGGGCAACTTTGTCGTCGTTTCATCCCAACTACGACTCCATGGAGCTTCCCTTTCCACCGCAAGCACAAGGAAAACACGAATACCTGAAATATAAGATACCCCTTTTCACATTTCTTTAATCCATCAACAGGCTTTGACAAGAAAACAAAACATGAACAACAATAAATCAACACATTAATCAATCCCATAAGCAAACCCCATTATTGTTATTTACACCCTCAACTTTTCTCTTCTCATTAAATTCAATAAACAAGTCATGCTCTCACATTCACATGTACATGGACATGAAAGCTTTTCCTAGTCAAATTTAAGTAATACCCTTTTGATTAAATTATACAACTTGACTATGATAGAATCAAAGACAGAGCAGCAGCCTCAGTCCTGACAGATCAATTTTCCATTAAATTCCCACTTAAACAAGAAAAAGAAATTAAGTTTTGTATGTTTAAAAAAAAATTACTTTTCCTCTCTGGAACTCGGGAGCTCTCATTCTGTTCCTTACATCAGCAGTCACATAGTTTGGACAATTTGGTTGCTTCTTTGCATATCCTCCTTTGTGTCTATCTCTCTATCTCTCTTTTTAAAAAAAAAAAAAAAACACTCACTCACATATTTGGTTTGGGCATTTTGTTTTTCCCTATAGCCTAGCCTAGCCTTTCTCTTTCCTTTCATTTGCTCCAATGGCTACTCTTAGTGATATTGGGGTGTCTGCCTTAATCAATATTCTCACTGCATTTGCCTTCTTGTTGGCTTTTGCTGTGCTGAGAATTCAACCGGTCAATGATAGAGTTTACCTCCCAAAATGGTATATCAATGGAGGAAGGTCAAGCCCAAGAAGTGGTGGGAACTTTGTGGCCAAGTTTGTCAACCTCGATTTCAAGACTTATCTTACTTTCTTGAATTGGATGCCTCAAGCTTTGAAGATGAGTGAGAGCGAGCTCATCAACCATGCTGGCCTTGACTCTGCTATTTTCCTCAGAATTTACTCTCTCGGGTACTCTTTTCTTTTCTTTTCTTGCGTTTATCTGCTCGTTGCTTCTGGTTAATATGTTGTTTCTTTTGACACAAAGCTTGAATTTTGTACTATAATTTGCATTAAACTTATGCACATTGTGGTAAAAAGCTTGACCTTTTTCTTTTCTTTTGAGAATTCCTACTCTGCGGTTTGTCAATTTTCTTGGCTTATTCTTCCATGTTCTTTCTCCTTGTTTTAGCGTAAGAGAAAGAAGCTTTAATATATTTGACCATTTTTTGACAGAGTTGTTTCCTCTCTTACGGCTTTAAGATTTTTGTACCCATAACTGTCGTGGCACTTTTTATCCTTATTCCAGTGAATGTGTCAAGTGGAACATTATTTTTCTTGAGGAAAGAATTGGTTGTGAGTGACATTGATAAGCTCTCAATATCAAATGTCCCCCCTGTTCAGTATAAAATCTTTAATGAATATCTCCTTGCAAAATTTTCTAGCTTTTCTAATGAGTTATGGTGGGACTATTTCAGGTTTTTTGTTCATATAGGATTGGAATACTTGTTCACAATTTGGATTTGTTACATGCTCTACAAGGAATATGATAATGTGGCAACAATGAGGCTGCGTTTCTTGGCTTCACAACGTAGGCGTGCAGAACAGTTCACTGTTAGTCAAAACATCCTATTTTACTTTCTTGAATGACCCTAGAACGCATATCACTCCCACTTATATATAATTCACTATTCAGTGGTTTATTCAACCTTTCATCTGGTAGAAATTGGTGAACTTTGCAGGTTGTTGTGAGGAATGTGCCACAGATTTCGGGTCACTCCGTATCAGATTCCCTGGACCAATTCTTTAAAACAAATCACCCTGATACTTATCTTTGTCACCAGGTAGTACACTTATTTTGCTTAAGGATTTTATATGTTTTCAATTATAATGAGAGCAGTAGATGCATAATAAACATCTAGCATATCCTCGGTGGCTTTTTAGGCGGCTTTATAATTCCTGCCATTATTTTTGTACTCAGGCTGTTTATAATGCAAACAAATTCGCTAAATTGGTGAGGAAAAGAGATAGGCTTCAAAATTGGCTAGACTATAACCAACTGAAGTTCGAAAGACATTCTGAGAAGAGACCAACTAAAAAGGTAGTTTGTGCTTATAAGCTTTCATGATAGTAGCATAAGCTGTGTTAGCTTTATAGTTATCCTTCGAGCTTTATATCAATTTAGCAGTTCATCAAATAGTTTACGGACCTGGTGAATGCTTTCAACTTTCAGACTGGATTTCTCGGGCTATGGGGTAAAAGAGTTGATTCCATTGATTTCTACAAACAACAAATAAAAGAATTCGATAAAAATGTAAGCTGCTGCTGATGTTTCATTCCAAGGCGTTCAATATATGGTTGAACCTGTTTTCCTTCTGCATTATTCTGGACCATTGGATGGCTCTAATATTCTATTTATTTCATTGTCTTTAATCGTCTCAGATGGCACTAGAGCGCCAGAAAGTTCTCAAAGACACAAAATCTATCCTGCCAGTTGCTTTTGTATCATTTAAATCGCGTTGGGGGGCTGCTGTTTGTGCACAGACACAACAAAGCAAAAATCCCACACTGTGGTTAACAAATTGGGCTCCAGAACCCCGTGATATTTATTGGCAAAATCTGGCTATACCATTCCTCTCGTTGACCATTCGGAAACTAATAATATCATTATCAGTATTTGCATTGGTATTTTTCTACATGATACCTATTACTTTTGTGCAATCTCTTGCAAATTTAGAGGGTCTTGAAAGAGTTGCTCCTTTCCTTAGGCCGGTTATAGAACTGTAAGTTAGCTTAAATTTCTTAGCTTATAGATACTAGGATTGTGATTTACTTGTATTAATTTTTTTGTGCTAAAATTCATCCTTAGAATCTATTGCTCACATTTTAGACTTGTCTCTTTAGATAACTTATAAAATGAAAGTGGGAAGCCATTAAACTATATACGACTAATTTTTTGATTATTAGCTAAGAATTGTAGGACGTCTTCTGTAATATGTCTTGTCTGCAACTTAGGACACTTTACTATGAGAACATAATCACCATTATAGCAGGTCTCGAACTATTAATATTATTTGATCAAAGAATATATACAAGTATTTTGAAACTTTTTGAATTGTTTTAGCACCCTCACAAAGTGTTACTTGAAAATAATGTGCAGGTAGTTCATCAAATCTTTCTTGCAAGGTTTCCTTCCTGGTCTCGCTCTTAAAATCCTTTTGTATATACTGCCTACAATTTTGATGATCATGTCAAAGATTGAGGGACATATAGCTTTATCAACTCTTGAACGACGAGCATCAGCAAAGTACTATTATTTTATGTTGGTGAATGTGTTCTTGGGGAGTATAGTGACTGGAACAGCTTTCGAGCAATTGCACTCTTTCCTTCACCAATCACCAACTCAGTAATCCTCGATCCACTCGTACTATTATTTTAAAGATGTTATAGAATTGTCTTAAAATTCTAGTTTCTTTTACTTGATCTGAATTAATCTGACATTGAAATTTTTTTAGATTTTCCTTTCTTTTAAATGGCTTAGTGATGTCTAGGTGGAATGCCTATGTTTAATCTGCAGCTGTGAATATATCTTATTATCATATGTTCTGAATATTCCATTCTAATGCAGGATTCCTAGAACCATAGGAGTGTCAATACCGATGAAGGCCACTTTCTTTATTACATATATAATGGTTGACGGATGGGCTGGTATAGCTGGTGAGATTCTCCGACTGAAACCGTTGGTTATTTTTCATCTTAAGAACATGTTTATGGTTAAGTCCGAAAGGGACAGAGAACAAGCCATGGACCCTGGCAGTGTGGACTATCCAGAAACTCTCCCAAGTCTCCAACTGTACTTCCTTCTGGGAATTGTGTATGCAGTGGTTACTCCCATCCTTCTTCCTTTTATATTGAACTTCTTTGCCTTTGCGTACCTGGTTTACCGTCATCAGGTTAGTTCTTTGCAATGCTGCTGAATTTGTATGCTTTCTCCACAACTCTCACTAGGAAGCTCATCGGTCATAGAGATGGAAAGTCTACTAATATTTGAAAGATGCTTTTGCAGATCATGTCATTCTGCTTGTGATCTCGTTTTCCATTTAATCATGCAGATAATTAACGTCTACAATCAACAGTATGAGAGTGGTGCCGCATTCTGGCCGCATGTTCACAGCCGCATAATAGCAAGCTTAGTGATCTCTCAACTTCTATTATTGGGTCTTCTCAATACAAAAGAAGCTGCTAATTCAACTCCTCTGCTTGCTATCTTACCCATATTGACATTATCCTTCAATCAGTACTGCAAGCACCGTTTTGAGCCTGCATTCCGAAGATATCCACTCGAGGTAAGTTCCATACTTTGCAAATAGGTAACAAGGGCCAAAAGGTTCTTTTTATTTCATATGTGAAAATTTGTCCAAGCTATAGCTAAGGTTCCTTTTTCATTGTTATCATGCAGGAAGCAATGAAAAAGGACATAATGGATCAAACCATAGAACCTGATGTTAACTTAACAACCTTCTTAGCTGATGCGTACTTGCACCCGATTTTCCGTTCCTTTGAAGAAGAGGAATTGGAAGAAGTGAGAGTCGATAAAGTTCGAGTTGACAAGAACCAAAGTTATGGCGACAATGCTCAAAGTCAAACTAGTGATGATCACAGTTCCCCTTCCCCACCTCATCATCCCACCACCTCTGCGCCCCAAGATGTTTATCACCATGGCTTCCCACCCCAATATGCCTATAACTTTTCCTCCCCTACCCATTATGGCTATCATTATGAAGCAGAGCCGGGCAATTCAAGGGACTAATATATGTATGCTTAGAACTAAGAAGTCTTAACCAATTTGTCACTAACCAGGCATTGATGTTGAAGTCCTTTTCCATTTCTGTAAATTATTTTTTGCTACTATTCATATCACCTTGTCAATCAAGGCATTTTTCAGTAAATTATGGTTTGATGTTCCACCATGCTAAGTAATTGTTGGGGGGATCTTGGGTTAATATTCTATTTAGTATTTGAGTTTGGCTTCAATGTTCATTTAGGTACTTGAATTTAGTTTCAATGTTCATTTAGGTATTTGAATTTTTTTAATTTGATATTTTATGGTTTTTTGTCTAAATTTAGTACTTAAGTTTGGCTTTAATATTTAATTTGATATTTAAATTTTTTTTTCTTCTTTTTTCAATTAAGGGCTTATATTTTTTTTACTAAAATACTTGTGTGAAACATTGATCGATAATATTTTATTTGATTTGTATATCAAATTAAACTTTAAAGTTAAATTAAAGTATCAAATAGCACATTAATCCAAAAATCTTGAAAGGCTTAAATTTTAGAACTTAGACTGAAATTTTCCACACGTCGTAATGTTGAATACTAGAATTTTCCTCTTTTAGAACATTGCACTCGAGAAGACATGATTGATGTGTTCTGAATTATGATCAACGTAACTTGCTGGTAAAATGATGATGAATTTTTAATTTCAATAACAAAAATTCAATCTTTTAGTACATATGGAAAAATAAAATGTCTGTCATCGATTAGGGTGGCCGAGAAATCTGCTATTCAATCTTGGCTACTATAAAGAAACAATTTACAAGGTCAACCTAATTACTTCTTTGATTAATGAAATCTTGAAATAAATTTTAAAAGAAAAGGTATGCGTGAAAGTTTCAAAATCATAGGTCGGCGCAAGCATTTCTGAAATAACAAGCATGTTTACGCAGATGGAAAAAGGGGCTGAATTCAGCCATAACCAAAAATAAAGTTAAAGTTTATAAGCAAGTTTAACGTATATAGTGGGTTTTTCTTTTAATGAAAATAATATAAAAAATAAATTAAGTAGTATGAGTGGAAGGATATTTACAAAAATAGTATATTTGTTATATAACTCACGGTGTTATGTTACTATGCCATGGCATCACCTACAACATTAAAATTATACTATATTTTTTGGTAATTTTTAAAATTATATATAGTTAATACGATAAAGTGGTGTTGCTACACCATTTTCTACAACATGTCAGGAATTGGAGGAGAAAACATAAAAAAATGGTGAGAATTAGGGGAAAAAAATAAATAAAATAGGGAATTAACTTTTGTCATTACTTCTTGATTTTCCTTAATTCTCTATATTTTCTCTTCAAATCTTGATATAATATAAAAGTGGTGTCGTGTTACAATGCAACGATATCACTTTACCGTTTTGGTCATATACGATTTGAAAAATTATGAGAAAATATGATATAATTTTGGTGTAGATTTAATTTAGTGGGACACTATAACATTTATTTATAATGTCAATTTTTTTTAAGATAGTGTGACAAACAGAGTAACGATACATCATGACTTACTATAACAATTGTACTATTTTCATAAATAATTTTCAACCCACCGTCTACTAATTAATTTATTTTTATAAAAAGAAACCGTATATAATCGTATCATTTGTTTATGGGTTTAGGGGTTTTGTCCTTTTTCTCAATTTCTTGCCAAACTATAATACGGTGCTTTCGCTGCACCGGACCTAAAAGTGCAAACTAAGCTGCAATACCATTTTTCTTCTCTCCTCTGTTCTGCCTCTATTCTTTCTTTCTTTTTTTTTTCTGTTACACCCTGCATCAATGGCAACAAGCTTGAATTTCTTCCCCGAGACCTCAGAACCCAAAACTACTCATCTTCCTGACTGGTATTCACCAGAAACAAGAATCTATTCCAGCACGTATTCCTCTATATCTCTCCCAACTGATCCATTTCTTGACGTTGTTTCCTTCATTTTCTCTCACCAACATGATGGGGTTACTGCTTTGATTGATTCCTCATCTGGGTATTCAATATCTTACTCAAAGCTATTACCTTTGGTCCAATCAATGGCCTCAGGTCTCCACCACCTCGGTGTTTCCCAAGGGGATGTGGTCTTGCTTTTGTTGCCAAATTCTGTTCATTTCCCCATTATTTTCTTCAGCGTTTTATATTTGGGTGCAATTGTTACCACCATGAATCCACTAAGTAATATGATGGAGGTCAAGAAACAAATTGTTGATTGTGGTGTGCGTTTTGCATTTACTCTACTTGAAAATGTTGACAAACTTCAGAAATTGGGTGTTCATGCAATTGGGGTACCAGAAAACATGGACCTGGATTCAGAAAAGACTGGTTTTTTATCTTTTCGTAAGCTTATTGGGGGCCAATTTGGTAAGGCGCCAAGGCCTGTGATTAGGCAGCAGGACACGGCGGCAATAATGTATTCATCAGGTACTACAGGCGTTAGCAAGGGAGTTGTATTAACACATGGGAATTTTATAGCAAATGACTGAGCTTTTTGTAAGATTTGAAGCTTCACAGTACGAATATTCAAGTTCAAAGAATGTGTATTTAGCTGTTCTTCCAATGTTCCATATATATGGATTATCACTTTTCGTGGTTGGATTATTGTCATTGGGTTCTAGCATTGTTATCATGAGGAGATTTGATGCCAGTGAACTGGTGAAAGTAATTGATGACTATGGAGTTACTCACTTTCCAGTTGTTCCACCTATACTGACAACATTGACAATGAGAGCCAAGCATGTTTGTGAAAATAGCTTGCAGAGTTTAAAACAGGTTTCCTGTGGTGCTGCTCCTTTGAGCAGGAAAACCATATTGGACTTTGTTCAGGCTCTTCCTCATGTTGATTTCGTTCAGGTACTAAGGCTTAAGTTTAATACATCCCTCTTAAGTTGTCATGCTCTTACAATTTGTAACTAATATTTGGGAGGTTAAATTACTTAGCTTGCTTCAATTTTGTCTCTTTATAGGGCTATGGCATGACTGAATCAACTGCAGTAGGAACTCGTGGCTTCAACAATGAAAAACATCATAATTATTCTTCAATAGGACTTCTAGCACCAAACATGCAAGCTAAAGTGGTATATTGGAATTCTGATCCTTCTTTGCCTCCTGGCTTTCATGGCGAGCTTTGGCTAAGAGGACCTGCAATTATGCAACGTAATTAATTAGCCCATCTTTGAATATGGTTTGTCCTATTTGTTTTAATATGAGAATGACATAAAACCGGTTCTTTCTATTCTTGTATTCTTATTCTCACCTTTATGTTTTCTACATGATCAGTGGTCCAGTCAGTCATAAAACGATGCAAATATGCCTGCATTTTGTTTAAAGCAGTCCATGTTGCAGGAAAAGGCAATTTGTTCACTTAATGATATAAAAGCTAGAAACTTCCGAACAAATTCTTGGGTAGCTTATTTATTAGGCTTCTCTTGATTTTCCAGGATACATAAATAATGTTGAGGCCACCAATATGACAATTGACAAAGATGGTTGGCTACGTACTGGTGACATTGTTTGTTTTGATGAAGACGGGTATTTGTATTTATCTGACCGCTTGAAAGAGATTATAAAATACAAGGGCTATCAGGCATAACTTCTTTTCCCTTTCAATTTAATATACTTGATGAACAAATATAAGCTAGTGCTCTGAAATCAATTTAACATGATATTTATAATGTTATTGTTGTACCAGATCGCCCCTGCTGATTTAGAGGCTGTATTGATTTCCCATCCCGAGATACTAGATGCTGCTGTAACTTCGTAAGTATTAACTTTCACATTTTTATCTGACATTGACATGTTGTGGAGAGAATTGTTTGTTGTCCTCCTTCCTAAAATGAATCTCAAATTGCAAGCATATGCATCTGATTTCTCAAAAGACAATGAAGCCATTAGACCACTATGTGTACGAGGAACAATAAACTATGAAGTCCAAAGTTCAAGACTAAAACCTAGGTGAATGTTATATTATAGATCAAGGTCAATTAAATTGTCTATGGAATGAGTAATTGCA
Source organism: Gossypium hirsutum (assembly GCF_007990345.1). Lineage (NCBI taxonomy): Eukaryota > Viridiplantae > Streptophyta > Magnoliopsida > Malvales > Malvaceae > Gossypium > Gossypium hirsutum. Next base: position 111,119,273 of record NC_053431.1, read on the forward strand.
ATTTGCAACCATCACAACATCACAAAACGTCTGAGCTTGGTAATGCTTCTTTTTAGCCTTTATTCACTTTTAGCGATGAAAAATAGAATTAAACAGCATCCATTTTTTTGGGTGCTTTAGAGCCGCTGATGAAGTATGCGGTGAGATTCCTGTGGCATTTGTGGTGAGGAGGCACGGTTGTACACTGACCAAAGGAGCTGTCATAGACTTCGTGGCTAATCAGGTGCATAAGTTCTTGCCGTTTTTGGATGTCATATAATATCCCTTCCTTTCAAGTATTTACATTTACAAATCATACCCAACATAATACAAGCCTAATACTCTTCGAAGCTCTTTTACTGTCCTGTTTATCAAGCACTTATTTTATACTTTCATCTTTATTTATATTAGGTTGCACCTTATAAGAAAGTAAGAAGGGTGGTGTTTACAGAATCAATTCCAAAGTCTGCTGCAGGAAAAATTCTTCGAAAAGAACTTAAGAGTTTCATAAGTTCTAGACTTTAAGATCTTTGTTCTGGTAGAGCTGATTTTTTCGCAGATTTAATTCTGACAAGGTAGGACATTCAGCTACAAAGACAATTATAATTCTGTTTGTCTAGGTAAACAGCAGCAATCTGCAGCTACTTGTATCAGTCTTGAAGGGATAGTACAATTTAATGGTTCATAGGGTCCAAAAGACCCATGTGGGATTTCAGCATCATGTATAAGATACTTTTTGCTACCTTGTCTTTGTCATTATTTTTAAGTTCAAGCCTTGTATTTAGTTAAAATTGTCTTAATTCAGCCCTTCAAATCATGCAGTCCCTCTCTATATAAAGAAATTATTATGTAAAATTGCCGTATATTTCCATATCAGTAGCTAAGGAAACCTTGAATGGACTTCTGAAGTTTGAGAACTTCGTGCAACACATACATCTGCAGAAACCAATCAAATCTTTGAGCTTAAAAGTCTGATAGCTATTATTGATGGGTCAAGTCTCATGGCTATTATTGATGGGTCACACTTTTCAATGAATTTTGCTCGTTCACCATTTTTAATGTGGTTTAGCAATGTCCTCAATCTATTCATAGGACAAAAATGGTGATGATGTTTCGTTTGATACCTGAATATATCATTTTGACTAATTTCAGTTTCATGCTGTGTATGAGAGCTTGTCTATATTGCTTGTATGTGCCTATTCATCCCTCACAGCTGCTGCAGTTGTAGTGACTGGTTCTGACTAGTGCAAATTTTGTGCGGGACATTGAAAAAATTACTTTTTTGTGATCCTATTAGCCTGAGGAATAGCTACTGCATCAAGGTATGTACCTCTTCAACAGGATTTATGAATTCCGTAAAAGCTGACCAGTATTACTATACCTGATTATGCATTTGTTTGCCTCTCAAAATTCTCAATTTTCATACTCTTTATATTGTTCCCAATCTTGATTATGCATTCTTTGTTAAAACTAGTTCTTTAGTCTTGTTTTTTCCCGTGCCCATAGATTGGAACAGGCAGCGTTGTATATTTGGCTGAATTTTTTCACTCATCCCCTGCAAGCAGGCAAAGCTTGCTCATTGTTGTCGGCTGACACAATCAGTTTGTAACAGTTCTGTACATTTGCACGTGGGGCACAACTCTAAATTTGTCCTACAAGATTGATTTATCTTACAGCCAGAAAGCCTTGAATCATAATCTGTTTTTGATATAGAAATAATCTGGAAATCTTATATGTAGTAATTCAATTAACGCATTTCTAGTTTCTTCTTTCGTTTTCCTCTCAAATATTGTCCTAAGCATAAACTTGTTGGTAATAACTGTTTTCTTCTTTCTTTTTATCTTTCTACTACTAAGTGTGACAGACCTAATAAGTACTTGGATTTTTCGCTTCTTGAATGCTCGAAAACCATTTAGTATCTCATGATAAATTGACGGATATAGAAAATGTTCATGTACCAGGAATTTTAATGCCAATTAGGAATTTGTTTTTGTTGATATTATGCTGCAGTGAAAACATGATGGCTGGAGCTGATGTTGGATCATCCTTCTTTTTAGCTTTTTCTTGGTTTTATAATTACAACTCCACATCCGAACCTGGTTCAAGTTCTATGCAACAAAACTCAAATATGCCGCAAAGATGAGGAAACAGAAGCCTTCTATGAAGGTGATACGAGTCAAAAAAGCCCAAATTCTTGAAGGCGAGGCCCAATAAGCAAATTCCCAGCCCAATCAAGAAATCCATCCATACTTAGTTGAAAATCAGGCCAAATTGTCAAAGTGGCCCAAGTTGTAAAGTTTTATTTTTATTTATTTATTTATTTATTTTACTTAGTTTAAATTTTTATATTCAGTCCAAGAGTCCCAAATAAAAGACCCTTGGCCGAATTTCCATATTAAAATAATTAGGAGTTTTTTTTTTAGTTTTAGTTTTAGTGTTCTAATTAAATTAGGAAAACATTTGAAAGGCCTATTTATATGGCTTGGCCAGCCACCTTACATTACATTACAATTACATTGAAAATTTCAGATTTGATTTGAGTGAAAATTCTCTTTGAGTTCTTCAAGGATTTTCTCTTGAGTTTTCTTTAGAAGTTGTTTTAACAATCTTTTTGATTGTGGGAGCCATCTTCAACTTTCTTCTTGCCATTGATATTCTTTGGAGGGGAGATTAGAGCCGTTTGAAGGGAGTTGTGAGATCTTTCGAGATTTCAAGGCTTCTTAGGACTTATCTTTTAATTTCTTACTGTCAATTCTTTCTTTATTTCTACTTGTGCTGAATCATTATCTAATCTATTTTCTGTTCTTATTGTGTTTTCAGCCTTTTTCTATCTTAAGGAATCAGCCCAAAAATCCCCAATTTCTAGGGTTTTTCCATACTCTTTTTGGGTGAAATTAGATTGTCGAAATTTGGGGAAAACTATCTTGGTGTTCAATTGGGCAGAATCACAATCTCCTTGAGGGTTTCAAGAACCCTAACACTTATTTCTATTCTCAATTTGATTCTTTGCTGATTTGGGGATTTTATTTCAGATCTGAAAATTCAAAAATCTAATCTTTTAATTTTCTGTTTCGTTTCAGATCTAATTGTTTAGGGTTTTCGTAGGAGTTTCTCGTGACTTGGCAACTCGATCTTGGTCCGCGCGCAACCCCGTATCATTTGGTATCAGATTTTGGGCGTTTTGGGTGTTCTTGGTTGATTTCTAAACTGATCTCTATTTTTTAAATTACAAACAGCAGTTTTACCCAGAAAAATTTTCGAAAAAAATTCATTTGAGTGGGTAAACGTTTTCTGATTGATCTGAAATTTTACATACATATTTTTGGCACTGTTATTGAATATACAAAAATATTTCCCGCAAAAAAATAAGTCGAAAAAGTCAAAAAATTGAAAAAAGACGAAATCCAATAAAAAATTAAAAAAATATTCAGCGGGTTGAATTTGGTGCCCAAATTTTCCAGATCAAAAATTCAATATTTGAAGACATTCCAGATTTAATTTTGTGATTTTTGGAGATCGGGAACACCTCGAATGAAGTTGTCAAGTTACTCCGCAGTTTTTCGGGTTTTCTGTTTTCAGCAATTTTTATTGATTCTTAGCTGTAGGTTTTCATTTGTTTACCTTTATTCATTCTTTACGTTATCTAACACTTTCTTGTTTCTTGTGTTAGTAGGATTTAAACGTGTGCACAACTTCTTCCTCGGTACAACACGAATCAATTGGTGTCTCGTCAGTTTTTGGCATCCTAGTGCAAATTAGGATTCTTTGGTAGTTTGGTTCACACTCTCTAATTGGTTGATATAAACTCTGATAAAGAACTCACAAGATTGAATTCGACCTCATTGAGAATTTGATTTTTTCTTTTTGAGTGATTAACGGTGATGTTTGATAACTTTTATTTTTGAGTGTTGAGTGTTTTGCAGGTTTTAAAAAAAATGTCTACAGGTGATAATAATAGTGACATATTTAAAAAATTCCAACAACAGTTGGATGAACAGGCTGCTGCTCTTCGAGCTTTGACTGCTACCATCAATGAGGTGCAATTGAATCAAGAACCTCAATATCGAAATCCAATCAAAGAAGATAGGGATAACCAACCCCAGAGGCGCGGCCCTCGACGTGTCACTAGAATGGATGATGATTTTCATGATCGTGGACAATCATCTTTGGCAAAACCAAAGAGCGAGCAGCAACGAGAACATCTCTTTCATACTCGCTGCCACGTACAAGGTAAGCTTTGTAGAGTTATTATTGATGGTGAAAGTTGCTCGAACATAGCCAGCACGACGATGGTGGAAAAGCTTTGCTTAACCACTACCAAGCATCCACAACCTTATCAACTACAAGGGCTTAGCAACGAAGGCCAATTTAGGGTCACTCAACAAGTGCGCATCGCATTTTCTATCGGTAAGTATCAAGACGAAGTTGTGTGCGACGTAATGCCTATTCAAGCCTGCCATTTGTTGCTAGGAGAACCGTGGCAACTGGATCGAAAAGTCACTCACGATGGTCGTACCAATAGGTATTCCTTCAAGCATCAAGGAAAGAAACTTACCTTAGTGCCGCTCACTCCGGAACAAGTCCATGAGGACCAAATCAAACTGAGAAATTCTGTTAAAACAAGTGAGGAAAAAGAAAAAGAGAATGAAAAAGAGCAAAAAGAGATTGAGAGTGAAAAGGAATGTGAAACAGAAAAGAAATTTGAAAAAGAAGTTGAAGAAAGAAGAGAAAATGAGTTAGAAAAAGAAACAAAAGAAAAAGACGAGGAAAGGCTAGTGAGGAATGTTTCCACTAACCAAGATATGAATTTTTCTTGTGTTGCTACTTTTCAGGTTCCTGAAAGATCGAAAGATAACTTTCAACTTCAATACCTCTCAAATGAAAGACGCTTTCATACGATCAACTTAGGCAAAGATGAAATCACACTACATGATCCCGAAGGTAAGCGAGGTAAGGAAATTTTAGAAACCGAGTCCATTGCAGATTTGAAAATTATTGATAAAACTTTTGGTGACTTAGTTCTTAAAAGATCCCCTCATTTTGATCCGATTAATTGTTACTCTTCGATTGTGGTTGATAAAGTCATTACGAAAAGAAGCGTGATTTGTTATTCTCTTGATTTACCTTGTGTAAAATCCTCGAATTTGTCCAAATCTGTTTTGGAGAATAAGGTAACGAAATTTTCCAAATTTGTTTTCAATTTATATTCGTGCCTTAAACAGTTTATGTGGTTGTACATGAAGTTTGAGTTCCATTTGACAAAGGTTAACTCAACAACGGAGATTCAACTACACTATGCCCCCGATGAGCGAAGGTTTGTTTTAAATGAAAAAGGTAAAATCGACCCTTATTCTTCTGCTTATCGAGGTAAGATGCTTGAAACCTTTGAAACACTTTTGTACTCCTCGGATAGTGATAAAGATCGTGTTGATGAACACTTAGATCGAAACGTGCTTGACTGTCCTATTTTATTTATTGATGATATATCTGTTTTGATGGTTGATAAAAATATTCTTGTGTTTGATAATGCATGTGTGAGTGAATCTATAGACCGTCGATTAATGCATGGTATGATTATGCAACTCTGTGAACCATGTGAATCTTTTCAAATACCTACTTGTGACGATTATGTTTACCATTTGATTTAATACTCGCAATTTATTCATGGTTTGTGGGAACAATGTGAGACGACTGAATGCCTTAAAACATGTCCATCTTTGTTTCAAATATTTGACGAGGCAGTGGTGAGTAAATTAGATTGTTTGCATGGTAATCTGAATCTGTCCATTCACATGCGTTATACCTGTTCTGTTATGCTTATGATTGGACTACAAGCTTGTTTCCGTTGCTATTTACTATTTCATGGCTATTCTTTTCAGTGGACTCAATTGCCATTACTCCCGTTCGATAGAGGAAAGTCGAGTTCATTTGATTTTTCAGATTCGAGGACGAATCTTTTTGAGGAAGGGGGAATGATACGAGTCAAAAAAGCCCAAATTCTTGAAGGCGAGGCCCAATAAGCAAATTCCCAGCCCAATCAAGAAATCCATCCATACTTAGTTGAAAATCAGGCCAAATTGTCAAAGTGGCCCAAGTTGTAAAGTTTTATTTTTATTTATTTATTTATTTATTTTACTTAGTTTAAATTTTTATATTCAGTCCAAGAGTCCCAAATAAAAGACCCTTGGCCGAATTTCCATATTAAAATAATTAGGAGTTTTTTTTTTTAGTTTTAGTTTTAGTGTTCTAATTAAATTAGGAAAACATTTGAAAGGCCTATTTATATGGCTTGGCCAGCCACCCTACATTACATTACAATTACATTGAAAATTTCAGATTTGATTTGAGTGAAAATTCTCTTTGAGTTCTTCAAGGATTTTCTCTTGAGTTTTCTTTAGAAGTTGTTTTAACAATCTTTTTGATTGTGGGAGCCATCTTCAACCTTCTTCTTGCCATTGATATTCTTTGGAGGGGAGATTAGAGCCGTTTGAAGGGAGTTGTGAGATCTTTCGAGATTTCAAGGCTTCTTAGGACTTATCTTTTAATTTCTTACTGTCAATTCTTTCTTTATTTCTACTTGTGCTGAATCATTATCTAATATATTTTCTGTTCTTATTGTGTTTTCAGCCTTTTTCTATCTTAAGGAATCAGCCCAAAAATCCCCAATTTCTAGGGTTTTTCCATACTCTTTTTGGGTGAAATTAGATTGTCGAAATTTGGGGAAAACTATCTTGGTGTTCAATTGGGCAGAATCACAATCTCCTTGAGGGTTTCAAGAACCCTAACACTTATTTCTATTCTCAATTTGATTCTTTGCTGATTTGGGGATTTTATTTCAGATCTGAAAATTCAAAAATCTAATCTTTTAATTTTCTGTTTCGTTTCAGATCTAATTGTTTAGGGTTTTCGTAGGAGTTTCTCGTGACTTGGCAACTCGATCTTGGTCCGCGCGCAACCCCGTATCAGAAGGGTTCAAATCAAATTGTATCAAAGCTTCTAAGGCCAAAGCAGCCTGAGAACAAACCCTCTGGTCCTAAGAAAGCAAAGGGACCGATCGTTTTGGAAGCCAGACGTGAGAAGAAGAATATCTTGATGGAAAAAAAACTTTTTGATTTTTCCAGGGTGCCTTTGCCGGGCGTTCGAAGAGTGGTACAAGTGGGGGATGCTGGTGATTGGCAATCCTCATGTTGCACCATTATGTATCGGAATATCCTCTTCCTATGAGTTCCAGCAGGGCTGGTGCTCGCATGGCATGGGAGAAAAATGAGCAATAGAGCATGTATAAAATTTGTTCTGAGACTTACAGCTGAGAGTCATGATCTCTCTCAACCAGTTGATTTGAAGGACCATTGCGCTAGGCATGGGACAAACAATTTTGTTACAATCAAGCTTGTACTTTACTCCATGAACTACCTTCATCTCGCCCGTCATCACTCTCCTTAACTTCAAACCTGATGGCGAAAGCACCTTGTTATAATCCGATTTAGCGAACTCCACAAGTTGCGTCATGCGGGGACTAGTTATGTCTTTTATCGGTCCCTATTCTCTGACTAAACTCGCCTTCCTAGCATCGGAAAAACCCAAAGAAAGGATTGTGAGGAAACCAGGCAGAGAACAAAACCTAAGTTTTCCTCTTTCTTTATTTGTAAAATCCAACCTAATTGATTTTGTTTTCATTTTTTTGGATATTGGTTGCGGGGGCTATTTCAGTGTTTTGGTTGTTGATTAATCATTTAAATTTATAGCTCTTTATTTGGTTTCCAGACTGTCCTTGATGATTGTTGCATTTATTATGGTAACATGGTAACACTACTCAACTTCGTATTGCTGGATTGCCATATTAAAGCAGTTGATGTACAACTGTGATATATATGATAGTTAGCTGTGGTTATAACCCTTTTTAACTATTTTTACTTTGTTACAACAAATTTGTCACTTGAGATTTTATCAAATGTGTTTACAGTTTTGGTAACAGCAGTCTACACTTTGGACAAAACTTTATGAACCATCAGGTGAAATTAAATAAACATTTTAAAAAAAAAATGTTAATATGGATAAATACAAAAATTCAAATAAACCCATTTATTTTATGGCGGCAACGGAAGGTACAATATCTAAAACATTGCTAAGATTAGTAAATTGTACAAATTAAGAAGAAGGTGAATACAAATACTGCCTCAAGTATTAAATTTATTTATATATTTAAATTAAAAAAAAAGAGTTAAATTACTTTCCGGCAATGAGTTTGGCGATGGTAGTGGTTTGGAAGCAATGGCCGAGACCAAAGTGAGCGACGAGTAACCAAACAAAGGTAATAAGCTCCCCACCTTTACCTATTTGCTCAACATGTGCACTTGGTCTGCATTGGGTTGCAGCATAGGAGAGTAAATCCACCCATACCTTGCTTATTAACAGCCACTTTCCGTTTTCAAATTTATCCAGCTCTCTGGCCAGCCTGCATGCATCAAACAGCACCGACTTACTTCGATCTCCCTTGAGATGCACAGGTTTAATGTCTGTGTTCACGCCATAAATTATTTCACAGGCCCTTTTATCATTTTCTCCTGCTCCTAAATCGTTTCTTTCAAACAACCTGTGAGCCTCAGCAAGAGTGTCTTGGAATCTTATTTTGGCAAGACCTACCACGGTGGACATCATAGATGGGCGCATGACCAGAAGATATAACATGTAATCTGACAGAAGCTTACTAGTGATCTTATGCGGTGCCGGTGACGATGGCGATGGCAATGACGATGACTCTGACGATGATGCTGATTGTGATGGCGAGTCATTGTGGTAGCAAAGGTCAGTGGCAATGTGCCACAAAATAATCCTCTCATCGAGTTCTGCCTCATGGCTCATAAATTCACTCCAGTCAATGTGGCTGTACTCACCTGACATTAGAACCCATTCCCCTCTACTTGAAGATATTCGCTTAGCAACATGTTTAGAAAGTAGTGCTTCTTTAGATTTTTCTTTGATCTCCTTAAAGATGATGTCCCATAAATCTTTAGCGAGCGGCTCATGTGACACATAAGCCATTTCATCCAAAAACTCCTGAAAGCCCATCTTTTTAGCGATGGGTTCTGGAATGTGGCAAAGTTTGCTGACAAAAGAGAGGGGCAATAGTATTAGCTTCAGCTTTCCCACCAAGTTGGCAACTAGATTCAGGCGCAGCCCTCGCACTACCTTCAAGTCCGAAATTGGGTCCCACCAACTGGTGAATTTCAGCATTGTGGTTGGACTACTTTTCCGGCAATACCTTAAGAAATTGTGTCCCGAGACAGACCCAGACCATCTGCGAAACAAGGGTGTAGCCAAGACTAATACTTCATTTCCTGGACTCCTGTACCAACTAGACTTGGTGAGAGCAAGAAAGCAGCGGTAGATAAGCTCCGAAGGCTTTAAAGCAGGATGAACAGGGGAAGCAAAAGTCCAATCAGAGAAAAAGAGCATTAGGAAGGCTACAAATTCCATGGCAAGGGCACCCAGGAGCAAGCTGTAGGTGATTTTCACATTAAATGGGTCGTATTTACTTTGGTTGGTATGGAAATGGAAGAGCGCAAGAGCCACTAAAATTGACCCACAGGCTATGATTCGGAAAACATAGCCTACCCTGGAATGCATTATCATCATCTTGGTATAGAAAACCCCATACAAGAAGTTGAGTTCAACCTCTATGACTCTTAGTGCATCTTCCGGAGTCCTCATCTTGAAGAATTCTCGGCTCTCTTTCCGCGCGTGTATGCTAAACATGAGATCCACAACAAGGCCCTTGAAGGTTTCAAAAAAGTGATAAGCGTAATGCAACACTTCTAAATCACTCAAGTTGTCTTGCTTCACATCTTCGGCTTCTTTCTCAGGCTGTTCTAGTGTTATGGTTTTCGTGGGAAGGTGGCCATCCCTCATACAAGCAAATTTGTCCATAAGTAGTGCATAATCGGGGCCCGGATCTTCTTTTTGGAGCAAGGAGTTGCGGAAGCTGTCGGTGCTTGCCCGGTACAAAGCCCAAATCCGCTCAGAATACTTGATGACTCCGGCAATAAACATGAGGAATGTGGGCAACTGCAGCTTGTTGTGGGAAAGGGATTGAAAGAAGACATAGGTAGAAGCTACGGCTTGGAGAATGAGGCTAAGCATGTGCCTTTGCCAGAGTTCATTATCTTCAAGAGAAAAGGCTGTGATGGGATCAGGACAGCCAAGGTGCAGTAAGAGAAATGGAGCCCAAAATGCCAAAAGATCATTTTCTTCCTTACCGGAAGAATCACATGGGCTGCGTACGTTGTTGCTTATGAGACCGATAGCAAAATTAGCAGTTGCATCAGCGATCAAGTAAGCACACCAGATGATCAGAATCAAGCCTCTGTCCCTTGTGGATCTTCTGAATGGGGCCACCAATGTGAGGAAGCTCTGCAACATGAGGCTAAAGAGAAGAGCCCCTACGATATTCCAACGCTCCCACACCTTCTTGATAAATATTAGAGCGACTGTTAGACCCGGAACGAGCTTCAACATTTCCTGCCTTCTCTTTCTCTCTCAGTTCTCTTGTTATGTATAAGGACAGTAAAACTACACCGACCGCCAATCAACACACACACACATATATTTTCATCGTCTCCATCTCTTGCTTTCGGTTTTTATTTTTATTTTTATTTTTTATTTTTTATTTCAAAGAAACCACGCTTTTGCCTTTTACTTTTGCCTTTTACTTTTTAAGAGATTTTTTGGGTAATTTACAAAAAAGCCCTTTTATTTTGTTTTTATGGAAATGGTCCGACTTTTTCATTATTTATAGGAAATGACCATTTTCTCTGAAAGAGCGTCCACGTCAAGACGAAGTCAGGGTACGTGTCAGCAAAACGCTTCCTTAGGGGAGTGTTTTGCCCCAAACAGTCATATGACCGTTTGAACTCCAACGGTAAAAAAAAAAACTATAAAAGGCCCCTCCCCCCTTTCATTTTTTCACACAATAGTCCTCTCACAATTCTCTCTAAATTCTTTCAAAATTCTCTCAAACTTCTCTCAATTTTTGTCAAAGTTGTCTCTAATTTTTGTAAAAAAAACTGTGTTTAATTTTTTTTAAATTAGTTTTATTTTTTAAATTACAAAAATATTCGATCGTGTTAGTAATGGCCGGATAATTAATTTGTCTCGATACGAAACACATCTCCGTCGATCAAATGACAACTGTAAGTGATAAGTTTATTTAATTTTTGAATAGTATTTAATTTTTTTTCATTTATGCAATTTTAATTAATATTTATTTTATAATTTTTTTTATAACAGTCTGTAGATCAGGTGTTGCAATGCTATATCTGTAATATGTCTGGTCCTCCATTGCCATTGATAGAGAGTTACCTGTGAGAAGCGGGTTTTTGGCACGTGGCCACGATAGGTCGGGGGTGCAAGTTGGACCCGAAACTAATCAGTGCATTGATAGAAAGGTGGAGACCCGAGACGCACACTTTCCATCTTCCATGCAGAGAGTGTACTATCACTCCAGAAGACGTGCAATTGCAATTGGGGTTGCCGGTAGATGGGTACGCAGTCACCGGGTCCTCTCAATCTGCTGATTGGGGGGCCGTATGCTACAAGCTTTTGGGTGCTATTCCGGATAATATTAATGGAGGTCGGATCGAGATGGGCTAGTTACAAGACACATTTCTGGAGCCGGATAATGATTTGACTAAATTATAAAGAATACGATATGCTCGGGCATATATTCTTGAGATGATTGGAGATTATTTGATGCCGGACTTGTCACAAAACCGCGTACATCTGAGATGGCTGCTGAAACTTATTGATTTTAGAGCAACATGTGAATTAAGTTGGGGGTCTGTCGTGTTAGCAATATTGTATCGGGAGATGTGCGGGGCGACATGACCGAATAAAGCCAAAATCGGAGGATGTCTATCACTACTGCAATCATGGGCACGGTTTCGCTTTCCATTTTTACGTCCTCGAGTGAACCACCCATATACATTCCCACTAATAACGAGGTAAATTTTATATTAGATTTTACAATTATTACGTAGATTTAAAATATAATTGTATGCTAAAAAATTATTTAATTAGGAGGAACCATTTAGCGAGTTATGTTGGAATACCCATATCTCTTGAAGATATACGGGTTCTATTAGACCAACAGTTGGAAGCACAAGTAAGTATTAAATAAAATATATATACATAATAAAATAGTTGTTTCGTATTTAGTATTTATTATTTAGTATTACCTATATAACTAATATTTTTATCATGTTCATATAGTTTCAATGGACAACATACGAGGATCCGACAATTCGGGCAGTAAATCCGGATGATTTTTTTCAAAATCCGAACACTTGGCATGTGAAAGTCCCATTGGTAAACTATGCTATCGTGGAGATGCACTAGTCAGATAGGGTATTGCGGCAATTTAGATTCCGACAACCGATTCCCGTAGAACATGAGGTGCTCAATGATGAGCACAAAGTCAAATTACGGCTATTGAATACGGATTGGCCAAGACACTGGTCAGAATATATCGAAATGTGGGAAAATCGTTATGACTATATACCTACTCGGGAACCGATCATCGTTCCTGAGTTAGCATGCGTGCCAAAATACATGCCATGATTTAGGATCTATGGCAAGCCATATTTACTGTTGGAAGAGGAGAGGCGATGACAAATTCGTGTGCAAAGGGAACGGCGGGGCCTTTTAAATCCAAGAAGAAGGGATGACGACGCGGGCCCATCAACAGCGCCCATACAATCACCGGGCCCATCAACAGTGCCCACACAGCCACCTAGGCCAACACTTCAACTGACGACACCCATATCACAGCCTTTTCAGATTATGCCAGGTGCGTATCCTAACCCTTATATGTATCCTAACCCTTTTATGTTTCCTTTTCCCAGTCTTATAGCAGGTTGGAATGCATGGTCCGGTTCATCTCCGTTCCTAATTACTCCAAGTCAACAGCTGATCAATAGGCCACTGTCGCATGAGGGATCACACGAGGCGTCGTCGGGGAGCTCTTTTTTTTACCATTCCCCATCACCTTATGAGATTCACTTTTTACCATTTCCCATCACTTTATGAGATTCAAACACCTCCGTATTCATTATTCTATCAAGGTGGGTCATCCCCCCAACACCCACAACCAGATCCCCTTCCGGAGGAACCACAATCCTCACTGGAGCAACCACAACCCTCGCCGGAAGCTGAACCAAGGAGAAATCGAGAGCGTAACCGTCGACGACCCCCATGTGGCACAGATTTCGACCGGCACCAACATTGATTTTTTTAATATATTTGTAGAAACATTTTTTTATATAGTTTCATATAATAAAATAAAAGTTGTTTTTAATATTTTAATTGTACTTTACTTTTTTTAATTTTAATACAATAAATGTTCTCTTAAATTAGCCAAGAATTTTTATTAAAATAAATGTTATTTTGACTACGGCAATATTTTTAATAAAATATAAATAATACAACATAATTTTATTACGACAACTATCAACTATTCCGATTTGGACATGATCGAGTTATATGACCTGGGTTCCTACACCATCTGCACAACCTCTGTTGGTTCGTTCTTTCTCGTATATTCATATTGTTACGTATTCTAGTCGAGGAAGGTTGACGCTTTGGTTTGTGACGTAATTCTCTATCCGGTAACAGCTTAAACGGAGCAAGTGATACAGATGGCCACTTACGTTCATCTGGGATTGGTGGGAATACATGTCTCCGTTGTACATGTATTCTATTTTGTACACTTGGTCGACATACGTCATGGGATTCAGACGAAGATTCTAACAAGATGCAATTACATGAGCGCATGGATAACGTAGTGCGTCAAACACCCCATAGTCGCATGTCCTATTTCTCAAGTGTACATGATATTGCCTGCCAATAATACCTTGGTTCGGTCTGTCAAACTCCGTTACACGAAACAATAGGTTGTCGCGATCGTGACACACTGTGTGCATAGTGTTGGCTCGTGCCTTCGCCTTGTTAATCTCTCGCAATACCTTCGCGCACCATGCATGGCCTCCTGCATTTGGCCTTTATAACTGGCTGCTCGCTTTGGAAATAGTGTCGCTAAATGAAAATATGTCTTTCGCACAAAAATTGTTATTGGCAAATGACGCTTTCCTTTTAGAACAAAATTTATACATTCAGCCAGGTTTGAGGTCATATGACCATATCATAGGCCGTCGTTGTATGCTTGTGTCCACTGTTCAAAAGGTATGTTACAAAGGTAGTCTGCGCCTTATTCGTTAACTGAACGCAAAACCACTAACATCTCATGAAAACAGTCATTACTTATCTCATATCCTGCCAATATAAGTTGATAACGAAAATTACATACCACTCATCCATTCAGAATAAATTGAATATTACAAATGAAATTATATTAATAGAGATTAAATACCCATGTTGGTCACTTGTTGTCGTTCAGTTGTAGATCGATATTGTCCATAGTAGTTGGACGCAACATGCCTTACGCAATACTGATGGTGTGTGCGATGCCATTGGCTTCCTTGTCGCTCAATTGTGGCTAGTATTCTAGTGCCCCGATCCGATATAACGCATATATCAGGTTGGGGCAGACATGCCTCCTTAATCTAGAAAGAAAGAAATCCCAGTCATCAGCTGACTCTCCCGGTGTTATTGCAAACGCAATTGGAAAAACACTAAGCCTTAACCCTAAAATAATCAAAAACCTTAACCCTAAAAAACCTTAAACCTAATTTAATTAATTTTTTTAATTTCATAGTTAATTTAATTAATTAACCCTCAACTTTAATTAAATTAATTTTTTCCTTAAAAAATACTAAAACCTTAAACCACTAAAACCCTAATCCTAAAATAATCAAAAACCCTAACCCTAAAAAACTTTAAACCCTAATTTAATTAATTTTTTAATTTCATAGTTAATTTAATTAATTAACCCTCAACTCTAATTAAATTAATTTTTCCATTAAAAAATACTAAAATCCTAAACCATTAAAGCCCTACTCTTAAAATAATCAAAAACCCTAACCCTAAAAAACCCTAAACCCTAATTTAATTGATTTTTTAATTTCATATTTAATTTAATTAACTAACCCTCACCTCTAATTAAATTAATTTTTCCCTTAAAAAACATTAAAACATTAAAACCTTAAACCACTAAAACCTTAATCCTAAAATAATCAAAAACCCTAACCCTAAAAAACCTTAAACCCTAATTTAATTAATTTTTTAATTTCATAGTTAATTTAATTAATTAACCCTCAACTCTAATTAAATTAATTTTCCCCTTAAAAACACTAAAACCCTAAACCATTAAAACCCTAAACCACTAAACCCAACCCTAAAATAATAAAAAACCTAACCCTAAAAAAAGGGGCAAAACGTTTCCATAGGGAAGCGTTACCCTGACTTCGCGCTAACGTGGACGTGCTTTTAGGGAAAATAGTCCTTTCCTGTAAATAATGAAAAAGTCAGACCATTTCGGTAAATAACAAAATAAAAGGGCTTTTTTTAGTAAATTGCCCGATTTTTTCGAATATATATTTTATTGTGCTTATTTATTAATTGTTTCAGAATATATATATGAAATGTATTACCAGCCACTAATTTGATTAACAAACAGCTCTACCAACCTAAAAAAAGAATTTTTGACGTGTCCAATTGACAGTTCGGTTCTTGATATTTTTGGGTCCTAGGTAAAACAATAAAATGGGATTTTAAATTCCTTAAAAGTTGGTATAAAAAAATTTTTGACCCCTTAAAAGTTGGTAAAATTTTTTTTTAATTTAAAAGTTCAAAAAATTTTTTAGGCCCCTTAAAAACTAGGAAATAATACTTTAGACTCCTTTCAACCTTGGGCCCTGGGCAGCCGCACCTCTAGATAGGGGTGAGCAAAATCCGATTCGATTCTAAAAACTCGATAAAAAATTCAAATTTTGAATTAAATAGTTCGAGTTATTTGAGTTAATCAAGTTATTCGGATCAACTCGAATAAAAAATTAAGTTTTTCGGTTTAACTCGAATATGAATTACACAATTCGAGTTATCCGAAAATCCGAATAAGAAAAGACAAAACTACATAGTTTTGATAAATGTTTACTTTATTAAAAGTTAAAATTCAAAATAATTAAGTTAAAAGGTAAAACTACGTCGTTTTGATAAATATTTACTCATTAAGTTAAAAGACTAAATTATTATATTATTCATGTAGTTAAATAATCTTGTACTTCATCTACTAGTTAAATAATCGGTCCATCTAAACAGAACATTAAGTATAAATAATAGGATTCGTTAACTCGACTCGATTTGACTCGAAATTTTTTGACTCGATTCGATTTGATTCGAAAAAATTTCAAATTGAGTTCGGTTGCTAAAATAGGATTTGTCAACTCGACTAACTCGAAAATTTTTGACTCGATTTGACTCGACTCGATCGAATACTCACCCCTACCTCTAGACGACCCTAGGGTCGGGCCTGCCAATTGCTAAATGAGATTTGTTTATGAGAATTACTTATATAACATAATAATTTCAATATTTCAAATTGAAATTGATTATGAGTGCATAACTAATTTCAAGTGTAATAACCTGTTTTTCAGTGGTGACGGAATAGTAGTTTCAGAACCAAAAATTTTTGTCGTGACGGCTCGTAAATATTATTTATAGAATATTTATACAGTCATTAGGGTCTTATTAAAATTTTGTTAAGAAATTTTAATGTTTAGATAAATAGTTAAAGAAAAAGGACTAATTTGTAAAAGGTACAAAATTTAACAATTATTGGAATTAGGTGATTTATTAGATTAATTAATAAAGGAAGGAGGGTTTATAAAGCAATTATACCCTTATTAATTGATAATGGATGGTAATTAGAACTAAAATTGAGTAAAATATGTTGAAATGTCAATTTTGTAAATAAGTTAAAATTAAAACAAAACATGATTGAAGAAAATGTCATAATCTTATTCATTTTTCATAGTTTTTCAAAAAGCAACCATGAAAGGTTAAGTTTGGAGGTTCCGCTAGTTCACTCCCAATAATTTTTTGAGCCTATTTTTAATAAATTTTATGTTTTTGAGATCGTTGCAATTAGGTCCAGCTACTCCGTACCTTCGTTTTCAAACCTGTTAAAATTTTTAGAAGTTTCCATTGATGAATCTTGAATTTCTTGATGATAACTATGTGTTTGAAGCTTTGATGTGATTTTTGGTTGTTTTATAAAGTTATTTTAGTTAGTTTTAATTAAAGGATTAAAATGTTAAAATCACATACTTAATTGGTGAATAAAAGGTGTTTTATGGAATGTTTGGAAGTTTTGAACATTTCGCTAGTATGCTGAGTCTTTAGAAAGGGTTAATTTGATGATTTTTGGGTTAAGAGACTAAATTACATTAATTATAAAAGTTTAGGGTAATTGTGTAAATTTTAAAAATAAAAGGGTATAAAATATAGAATCAATTGAAATATGAAATGTAAACTAATAATTGAGAAATCTTACATTTTAGATCAAGACCCTGTTGACTTACATGGAAAAGAAAAAATTACGGAATAGTCCCTGAACTTTTGCAACTATTACAACTTAGTCCAGGTAAGTTCATTCGGTTTGTAATTTAATATTTATATGAATTGTATGATGATATGATATGAAATAGTGGATATTAATTGTTCAATTGATGATGTAAAGTTGTTTGGGAAAATGTTATTAAATTTCGATATTTAGGCCGAATGAACGCGAGATAGAGTACAATTGAATGACAGCGTGTAATGCAGGGATTGGATTGGAGATTGATGTGGTGTGCTTATTATATATTTTTCCAGAGTATAATGAGGTTCAACAATTGTTGCAAACCCTTGTGTTATACTATCCTATTATGGTGTGTTATGGAGGAGGATGTATAGCCTATAGGCTAGGCACTTATTGTTGAGGCGTGTTATCGGTTGGATTAGCTCTTAGGAGTGTTTGGCGTGTTATCGGTTGGATTAGCTCTTATAAGCGTTTGACATGTTTCGGTTGGACTACTATGGTATTATAACTTGTTTAATAACTTTGAAAGGCATGACATGTACTTGACATATTGAATTGACACTATTGTAGACATGTATGTTTTCCCAGAGATTATTATTTGAGCTTTGAATTGAAATATGTAAGTCATCTGTATGTATTATGGATGACAAGAAACATTTGTTGTTTGTATTATATTGGTTAAATTGTTATATTTTCTTCGATAAGATTTATTGTTTCTGTCCATTGAACTTACTAAGCTTCAATAAGTTTACTTGTGTTAATTTCTATTTCTTGTAGATACTTTTGAAGGTTGGACAATCGGATCATCACTCGAGTCACACTATCCATCCGTTTTCGGTAGTTTTTGAACATTTGTTTTGGATTATATGGCATGTAATAGGCTTGTTATGTCATTACTTTTGTTTTGGTATGTAAATATAAATAGTGTGCTTAAGTGCAAGTTGATAACATGAACACCACTGTAATGATCTTGATGTTCATTTGGTAAATGTTTAGTTTGATAACTTATGATGAGTTCTGAATGATGGAAGATGTATTTGGTACAAATTTTTTGCATATGTATGACTAATAGATTATATTGAATTGTTGTGAATTAAGGTGCCTATGATAGGCAGAGTGGTTAGAAGTTTAAGTTGTGTGAACTGACATGTTTTGGTTGATTATTTGTATTGTTGTATAAGTATGTATACTTGTGGTACCATTGATGGTATATAGGTTAGGCACTTAAGTTGATTGAATTAGCATGATTTGACTTTGTTTAATGGCATTTTGAATATGTCCAATGGCTGGTAAATAGGTTACTTAGTGTCCAAGAAATCTTGAAATGATAAACTTGGTGTTTAAGGTTCATTTAGGTGCACACGGCTTGGACCACGGGCTGCCACATGACCGTGTGCCACACACGATTGGAGACACAATCGTGTGTATTATGTTAGTGTGTTAAACGACCCAGCACATAGCCTGCAACACAGCCGTATGTCACAAGTTAGAGAGTTACACGGTCTGGCACACGGCCTGCGACACGATCGTGTGACCCAACTCAATGAGTTACACGGGTAGAGACACGGGCTGGGATATGGTCATGTGTCCCCTGTTTCTGAAATTTTTCATATTTTCTTGAAATTTCTTGATTTGTCTCAAATTAGTCCTTAAAGCTCGATTTAAGCCTCACAGATGTAAGTTATTATAGTAATTCAATTACTTTATGGTATTTGGTAAATTATAATGTAATGATTATGATTTTACTTGTTTATTTCTGTTAATTTAATGTAGCATTCCTGTAACTCTATTCCGATGACAGATATGGGTTAGGGGTGTTACATCAAGAATAACTAGTTAAAGGGTGTTACATCAATAATAACTAGTTAAGACATAGATTGACTGATATGTTAAAAATGATTACACCTTTTAATTACGTGTTACATAAAAAAAACTTTTTAAAAGATTTATGACTGATGTTATAGATGATCAAAAGTAATATATTTTAATGGTGAAAAAAAGTAATATATTTGTTATACAATGAATACAGAACACGTCATGTGTTATAGCTCACCAGTTACATAGTTCTATCTTGCTCGTCCATATCTTTTGGGGTACGAGTGTTCGCCACTTACATGGTTTTACACTATTCGCTTATATCCTTTGGGGCATCTGGAATACGTGTAACCCTTAAAGGGGTAATTGTCACCATGCATGGCGCCTAGCTACCCCTAGCACATCACATCATAGAACTGTGTCTTATATATTATTCAATTAAGCTACTCTGAAATGGACACAAGAAAATAAACACTCAATAATTTAGTGCAGTAGGTGTGGACATACTTTCGACCATCAGAAAAACCAAAAAATGAAAATGGCTCACCTAAATGAGAATTTACCGGCCAATTTGTCGTCAAACTGAGGTTGAATATTTGACGTTGGTAGTCAACCCCAAGAGATGGATCTTTTTGCTAGATGGTTTGCAGACCAACTAGAGAACTTAAGTAGCTCAAGATATTGAGGTACCTCTAATTTTTTTATTTTAATTTTCTTTCTGATCAGGAGGCACTACAATAACAACTAGTAAGTTTGCAGAAACAGATACGACTAATGAAGGAGAAGATGTCGCATCAAAATATAAGGCTTGAGCAACAACAATTATATCATTAGGAGTTGTTGAGGAAAAATGAGGAGATGAGGAGGAAACTATAGTTAGATCATTCCGATCTCTAGAGTAATGTCATGCCTCTACAGGAGGAAGCTTTTGGAATGTATGCAAGGCCGTGGTAACAAGAGAAGGTTGGTTTATGTAGGGATGTGCAAGCATTACATCCTGATGTCCAAGATATGGACTTGCTTTTCTGCTATAACAATCCCTTGGCTCTGGAGGTTGCAGCTGTGGGATTGCCGTCAGAGTTCAAGGTACCGGAGGAGATGTTTGAAGGAAGAATGGACCCATGACAACATCTCATGCAATACACCAATTATATAAATGTGTTGGGAGCTTCAGATGTAATGAAGTGCAAAGCTTTTTCGATGACTCTCAAGGGAAGAGCGAAGGATTGGTAATTGTCTTTGCCACAAAGTTCTATTAGAAGTTTCACACAATTGGGTCAAATTTTTTTGGAAAGATTTCGTGCTCACAGAATGATAATGAACACATCAATAGAATTAATATCAGTGAAGTAGAGGGAAGGGGAGTCCCTATAGGACAATGTAAAGCAATTTCATGCAGCAAATTTAAACATGAAAAATTTAGAGGATCAGTGAGCCATTGATGCCTCCTTCATCATGGGGGTCCAAAATGAGTATGTCTAGTACTGATTCATAAACAATAGCTCGTAAAGCCTGGTGGATTTATACGGGATAGCACACAAGTTCACCAAAGCTGAGGAGATAAAAAGAGTAGCTCATAATACTTTTCAAAAAGAGGATAGGCAACATAAAGGTCATCAAAATGTTTACAGTTAGTAGGGTTCTGACCGACAGGGCTTGCTAGTCCAAGGTGAGGGATAACATAAAAGTTATTCTTAATGAGGATCTCGTAGAGGTTTTTAGATGGTACAAGCGAAATATATGAGAAGATAGATTCCCCAAGGTAGATTCAAAGCTTATATCTCCTTGTGTTTATATCCTTAGTCAGTTTAAGAATTTGGGCATCTTGTCAACCCCCCTCCCGCGCCTATACAACCTAGTCAAATGAGAAACAATTCGAAGGATAGGTGCAATTTCCATAATGATAAAAGGCACAAAATGGAAGACTACTTTTCTTTGAATGATGCTATTGAGGAGGCTCTTTGGAATGGTGAGTTAAAGGAATTTATAGCACATGATGCTTCAGTGTTCGGATAAGGTTCATGATGTTAAGATAAGGGAAAATAGTAGGTTAATGGCACAATATATGCCATTATTGGTATTGATGAAGAATAGGCTACATCTAATATGAAAAAAAAAGCTCATTTGAGAAGCATAATATCTATTGGAATAGTCAAGAAGTCACGTCAACAGGAAAAATGGTAGGTAGAATTCAGCATCAAAGATAAAGATTTAGTTTGTGATGTTTATAACAAAGATTGCAAGTTTCGAGGTTAAAAATAATTTGGTGGGTAGTAAGGTGTCGTTGAAGTTTTGACTTGGGAAGCCTATCAAAAGATGGGGTTGAAGGAATAGGCTTTAAAGAGGGCGAGCCCTTTGTATTGCTTCACCAATTATCCGATGGATGTTAAAGGATGTATTACTTTGCTTGTTACCCTAGAGTGTGTTTAGTTTTTCGTAATAGACTATCCTATGGCTTATAATACTATTTTTGGTCGTCCTATTATGAGGACGACCAAATTGATGATCGTTACTTTCTGCATAAATATTAAATTTCCTACTAGGATGGGCGTGAGATTCATGAAGTCTGATAAGCATTTGGCCAAACAATGCCACATGTCTATGAAATAGACCCATAAACAAAAATCAAGAGGTCAAGGGCAACAATGCAATGAAGCTGACTAGGTGATGGGGTTAGAGGATTTGGATACAAGAAATTGCGAAGCTTCTTACAAACTGGAGACGATAGAGGCCATGGAGACTCTTCACTTGTTATATGATGATGTTGAAAGTTTGCTAGAATATTGGAGGTGTTAATGAGAAAGGAAAAGGAAAGTTTAGGAAGGTGTTTATAAAGAAACTTAGATACCTTCGCATGGTCTGCGAAAGATATGCCAGGAGTGGATCCTAAGGTCATTGTCCATAGAAAAGATAAAGTTCTTTGTACCAGTGTTGGGAGCTATAAGGCAAGAGGTGGACAAGTTGTTGTTATCAAGATTTATCGGAGAAGTAAAGTACCTTGCATGGCTTTTGAATGTAGTCATGGTGAAAAAATCTAACAACAAGTGGAGAATGTACATTAACTTTACTAAACTCAATAAGGCATGTCTTAAGGACAATTTTCCTCTACTAAGATTGACAGATTAGTAGATGCGTCATCAGGGCACAAGTTTATGAGTTTCATGGATGCATTTTCTGGCTATAACCAGATTTCTTTGGCGAAGGAAGATCAACAAAAAAATACTTTTATAATGGATGTGGGTCTTTTTTGCTATCGAGTCATACCTTTTGGGTTGAAGAATCAGGGGTGACTTACCAGCATTTAGTGAATAAGATTTTCAGGGAGTAGATTGGTCTCTACATTGATGATATGTTAGTAAAGAGCAATACTTTGGAACAACATATTGAGGACCACATGGAAGTGTTTTGTAATGACCCAAAATTCACGAGCACCGAAAAAGTGAGTTATAGGATCTCTGTTTTAGTAAACCGAGTTCGTAAATAATTATTAGGAATATTTGTGAGTCTAGTAGTGTGTTTAATTAGGCTTTAATTATGTAAAATTAGCTTAATTTAGAGTAATTAATGAAAAGGGCTAAACTGAATAAGGGGTAAAAGTTGAATTATAGATTAAAAGAAAATATAAAGGATCGAAATGGAAATTATGCCATAAGTAAAAGGAGAGGTAGTAAAGATTAAACAAAAATCTAAGATTTTTTTGTTGGAATATAATTATGTAAATAAATTATTTTAATTATAAAATTATATTAATTAATTTAAGATAATTATATCATAAGATTTTTATATGTTAAATAAAGTATGATTATGACAAGTGTAAGGTGATAAAAATATACATATGTAATGATAATATTTATACAATTGTAATATTTTATTTAAATTAGTAGATATTTATTATTTATTATTATTAAAATTAAGAGATATTTATTAATTAAATAATTATAAAATAACATTTTTATGTGATAATTAAATAAAATTGTGACAAATGTAGGGTGATGATATTGGACAAATGTAAAACATGTGTGTGTACAATTGTTATATATATATATATTTGCTATTAAATAGATATTTATTAATTAAATATAATATAAATTAAATAAAGTAAAAAGAAATAAAGCCTAAAATAAATAGAAACAAAACAAAAGAAAAAGGAAAGAAAGCAGAGAAGCATTCGAAAGCTACAGGAAGGAAGAAGAAAAGAAAAATTAAAGGAAAAACTAGGGTTTGGAAGCTTAAAATTTTAATTGGTAAGTCAATTAAGTCCTTTTCTCTTAATTTTGATGTTTTAGAAGCTTTAGAACAAATTTTTGTTGAAATTAAGTTGAGGTTTTGGAAGTTTTTAGGTTTTTGAACATAGTTCATGTTGAGCAAAATAATGAATTAGGGATTTAATTGAATGAATTTTAAGTTAGAATTGATTAAAAGATTAAGTTATAAATTAGGCTATAAGTTTTATGTTGTAGGGATTAAATTAAAAGAAGTTTTAAATTAGGGTTTTATTATGAACATTAGATAATTAAGTAGAATATGGAAGGAAATTGAATAGAAATAAAGTATGAATTAAGTTAGAAAAATAAATGAGTTAATTAGGATTAAATTGGAATTAGGGTATAAATTGAATAGAAATTCAATTATTATTGTAAAATTTGTAATGACCCGACAATTACGGTCACCGAAAACTGAAGGTTTAAGTTATTATTTTTGTAAAACGAATTCGTAAATATTTATTAGAAATATTTACGGATGATAGTTGAGTGACTAATTAGAGTTTAATTTAGTGAATTAGTTTGAATTAAGATTAATTAGGAGAAAGGACTAGATTGCATAAAGAGTAAAAGTCTAGTTATAGACTAAAGAAAAGCTAAGGGACTAAAATAGGAATTAGACCATAAGGTGACAAGTCTGTGGTAATACTGAGATACATGTGGAATTAAAATAAATTGTATAAGTGTATGATTATTAAGTATTTACTTATATTATAAGTAAATTATATTATATTATATAATTATAATACATTAATTAAATAAAGAATGAATAAAGAAAATAAAAGAAATAAAACATAAAGAAAAAGAGAAAGAAAGGCACGAATAGCAGGGAAAGAAAGAAGGAAAAAGGGGAAAGAAAAAGAAAAGGAAAATTTAGGGTTTTGGAGTTTCAAGCTTGATTGGTAAGTCAATTTAACCCCTTTGCTTGCAATTTAAGTGTTTTTAGAATCCTATGACAAAGCTTTACATGAATTATGTTGAAAATTAGAAAGTTAGTGAATTTTTAGATGTTGATTAAATTGAATAAATTGAAGAATTATGAGTTCTTTTGATAGGAATTCAAGTTAGAAGTGGAAAGAGAATTGAATTGTTAAAAGAGAAATAAGTTTTAACATAGTAGGGATTAAACTGAAAGAACTTCAGAATTTATATTTTATATTGAATATTAAGGGTTGGAACTTGCTTAAAATAGATATGGAATGAAAAATAAAGGACTAATTTTGAAGAGAAATGATGGTTATGGTGATAGGACTAAATTGGAATTTTTGTGAAAGTTACATGGAAAATAAAAGAGTGTTACTAAATAACATACATTAATGATTTCAAATGTTAATTTTTCCGTAGCTAACGTAGCACCGGAAACATCATCAAAGGAAGGAAAAGAGAAAGCGAAAGAGGATATCGAGTAAACCTGAGCAATTACGATTTGTATTTCTATAAACTAAGCTTAATGCATAATTATTATTATCCCTAAAATGTATAGTAGATGAACATGAAGGTAAGTACATTTATCATTGAATTATGAAAACCCTATTAACAGAGTCCGGCTAGTTGGATATAGTTGGCATGCCACAGGATTGGAAGTGTACAGGGATATTCCAACTGTGTGTGTGTTTCGGATTCGTTCCGAAGAGGTACTCTGTACCTGACTGTTACTGTTACTGTTACTGTTATCCTTACGGTGTATTCCGGCTTCGGCCGATGAAACACTATATGATATCCCGGTGTGTAGGTTGGATCCGTGGATCTGTCCAGGTCCGAGTTATGTTAATCGAAGTAAATGAAGGTACTAAAGACTGACTATTACTGATTTAGTGATTTTATTGAATGTTGACTGTCATCGAATGATACAAAAGGTATACTGGAACTGATTAACAAGATTTAAGTGCTATAAGATGAAGATAAGTAATGGAACCTTTAAAATGATGGAAATAGAAACTTAAAGTCCAAATATGTATATGACTATTTATTGCTTTAAGTATTAGTTTATAGAAATACCACTGAGTGTATACTCAGTGTACGGTTTTGTTTCCGTACGCAGGATTAGGTACTAGAGAGCTAAGAACTCAGCATCCAAACCAATCCCGGACTCAAAGCGGTGAAGTACCTTTCTTTTTGGTAAAATGACATGTACTTAGGCTATTAAGTTGTTGTTTTATACATGATAGAAAATGGTATTAAAAATGTTGGACTATGTATGAAATATGTTTGTTTAAAGTTAAATCTAAGTATGTTTGATTGATATGGTTATCTAGTATGTTTGGCATAAATTGTGGTACTAATGAGGGTACATTAGTTGAATGATTTATTGTTGAAAGTTAAGAATATTGCTAGTTTAAGGCTTGAGTTTTGCAGGGTTGGTAAGTTTGTGATTAAAGGTTCATTTTGAGTCCACACGGCCTGGCATACGGGCGTGTAAACAGGCCGTGTGAGACACACGACTTGCATAGGGGTATGTTGTTAGGTCGTGTGTCCCCTGCACCTAAAATGCTACAAACAGATTGCCACACGGGCTGAGTACACGGGCGTGTAACTTGACCGTGTGAAATTAGTTAGCCATGAGTGAATTGACAGAGAGTTACATGGGCAGAGAACACGGGCATGTTAAAAAGGGTACATGGGCGTGTTCCCTAAACCACACGGGCGTGTGGTACTGTTCATAGAAGAAGATTTTGAAATTTCACGAAAAATTTTCCAAGCTTCTGATCGAGCCCCGATTTGTTTTAAATGTACTTTTTAAGTATTGAGGGCCCATTAAAGATATATTAAGATGTACAATATTACATTTATTCTTGTTTTACGTGTAAATATACTGTAATGACCGGTAATACTTTGTAGTCTTGTTCTGGCGACCAGACGGGGTTAGGGAGTGTTACAAAATTAGTGCTGTAATTAATAGTATAATTATTTAATTTTCATAGCTAATAAAGAATTTGAGGTATCGACACAAAAAGGGAAGGAGAAGGTCGTCGAGGAGTAATTACGAAATTTGAGTTTGTATTATTATAATTCAAATTATTTATTTATTCATTAAATGTTAAATTAATTTATGTATATGGTAAGTAAATTATAAGGTAAGTATTAGCATTGAATTGTATGAAATTAAAAGTAAATTGTGATTATATGTGAATAATTGAAATGCATAATGAATTGAGAAAGTGTATTGAATTATGAATATGTGAATTGAAAATTGATTGAAAAGTGGAAAATAATTGAATTGAAAATGTGAGAAATTGTGACTGAATTGAGATTTATATGTGATCTGGAAACCCTATTAACTAGTCGGGCTGAGTCGGATATAATTGGCATGCCATAGGATTTGGAAGAGTACGGGATTTATCGACTTTATCGATCAGGCACTTTATATGTCGTATATCAGGCACTTTATGTGTCGTATTTCAGGCACCTTGTGTGTTATTTCAGACACTGATGTGTCGTATACTGATCAAGTACTATGTACCGTTTTAGGCACAATGTGCCGTACTGGTGTGTTTGGGTTAGAATCCGTGTATCCGTCAAAGTCTGAGTTTGTTAATAGGGTGAACAACTGAAATGAGAAATTTAAAATAAATTGATTGATTATATTATTGAAAATATTGAAAGAAATGAGAAAGTTGAATTATGTATTGAAATTGAGTTTGAAAATGAAAAGCATGAACTTAATGTTCATGAAGTGATTGAAATTGTACATGTGATATGTGATGGAAATTGAAGAATAACTAAAAATTGTATTGTTATTGTTAATTAATGAAAGTTTAAGAATGAATTGATATTTGAGAAATTGGATAGTTACATGCATGATAATTATAATTCTTTATTGCTATTATAATTTGAATTATGGTAATACCACTGAGTAAGGAATACTCAGCGTACGGTTGTTTCTGTGCGCAGGTTGATAAAAGTCTAGTGTCCCGGTCCAGCATCCGAACGATCCCGACTCCAGCATCAAGATTTTTGTGATGTTTTCTTCCTTTAAGTGGAAGTGGCATGTACATAGGGATTACAAAAATTATTTTGGTATGTTATATAAATTTTGTTGTAAAGAAAGGTATTTGGTGTTTTGATAATTAAATTAGTGAAATGGTAAAAATTGTTTATGGCATTGGTACTGTATTTAAATGGTTTGAATAGTTATATAAGCTAATTAGAAATGATAATAGGGTTTTCATTAATTAAGTTGTTAAGTCAATATGTCAAGTATGATTTAAGTATATTTGAGTATATAAATGTATTGGTTGAAATACTAGAATTGGTTTGGTTGCTATTTGAAATTTGCAGGGAAG
This sequence comes from Gossypium hirsutum, assembly GCF_007990345.1. Taxonomy (NCBI): domain Eukaryota; kingdom Viridiplantae; phylum Streptophyta; class Magnoliopsida; order Malvales; family Malvaceae; genus Gossypium; species Gossypium hirsutum. The sequence continues at coordinate 111,147,142 of NC_053431.1, forward strand.
GTTAAATATTTATAAAAGGGTTATATTGAATTTTTATTTAAAAAAAATAAAGTCAACTAAAAAGAAATTATATGAACTTATGATTATATTATAATATGTTTGTTATTTATTTAAGAATTATTTGTAGATTGTTTGATATGTTCGATAATGCCTCGTAACCCTATTCTAATGATGGTTTAGGGTTAAGAGGTGTTACATGTTTGCTGTATTGCGTGCTTATAAGGTGAGATTAAATCCATAGAAGTGTGCTTTTGGAGTTGAAACTAAAAGTTTCTCGGCTTTATGATTTTAGAGTTATATTAATACACAATATAATAATTATGAATAATCAATAATAAATAAATAAAAATGAACAAAATATGGTTATAAATTCTTTTTCAACGAAAGATTCTTGGAAGGCATGGATATATACTTGGCTGTGATTCTTAAAAAAGCATGGAAGCTAGAAGAATAAAGCAAATTTAGTGGAGTTTTGTGAAGTAAAGAATTGTTAAGATACACGTTGTTTTCTTTTTTATCTGTAAGTTTTATTGTAAGAGAAGCGGGTTCATTTGCTGATGGGATTGGGTCAAGCATTTTGCATTTTTGGATTCACTCATCTTACGAAGGGAATGACTTTGGTCCCTTTTTCGCTATCATTTCATTACTTATAACTTTCGATATAAATTAATTACTATATTATTTTATATTAAAATACAATTATAATCTCTATAAAAATTGTAAATTTTAATTGTTCAATAAATTGTAATATCAGTATACAACAATATAAATTATGTGAAAAGTTATATAAAAAAATAACTTACTTTTTTTTTATGAGATTTGATAAAAAAAATATGCTTTTATCTTCTTCTTTTTGTGAAATGAAAAAAGTGCAATGATAAGTTTAGTTCTTAATTTTTATATATTTTTTTGTCAATTTGGCCCTCATTATTTTTTTAAAATTAAATTTGGCAATTAAATTTTTAAAAAGAGTTAAAATATTTTTTTAACGGAATTGCTGACTAAAACATATAATTTGGCAGTCCATATGTACTTTATGTTGATATGACACTTTTGTTTTTTTATGCCATTTCAACAAATAATTTAAAAATCATAAAAATATTTAAAAATGATTAAATTCAAATTTCTAAAAATATAAAAAGTTCCTAAAATTTTAAAAAAAGAAGCATAAAGTACATGTGGATTGCCATACAAGTTACCTGTTTAAAAAGCTAACATTTTGGTTAGTATTTTTGTTTAAAAAAAGCTAAATTAACAATATATGACTTTTTTTTATTTGGCCTTTTAAGTCGTTTTCTTTTAAATTAGAGAAATAGGATGATTTTGGAGAGATAGTGGGCACCCTACTGGTAGGGGTGTGCAAAATTCGGGTAAAACCGAAAAAATTTGATTAATCGACCGAATTCGGTTAATCTGTCAGTTAACTGAATCAATTCGGTCGGGGGTCAGTTAATAATTTTTAAGTTTTTGGTTAACGGTTAATTCGGTTCGAAACCGGTCGGTTAACCGAATTTTTTTGGTTTAACCGAAAAAATTAATAAATAAAATTATAATATAAATAGCCCACTATTCACTCAAACCCAATCCAACATAAACCCAAATACCCAATCTAATATATATTAACCCAAGTACCCAACCCAACCCAATTACCCAACCTAATCATAAAAATTACAAATAATTTAATAAATAAAAATAAAAAACTAAAACTAAAAATAAAAATAAAAAACATATACTTTTATACAAATAATTCGGTTAATTCAGTTAATTTGGGTAATTCGGGTAATTTGGGTAATTCGGTTAATTCGATTAATTCGGTTAATTTTATACTTATTTTAACTAAAAATTTAAAAACATATAATTTTTGATTAATTCGGTTAACCGACCGAATTAACCGAAAAAATTTCAGTTCGGTTAATTTTTTTGAAAAAATTTCGGTTCGGTTAACGGTTAAAATTTTTGAAGGGTCGGTTAATTCGGTTAATGTTATTTCGGGTCGGTTAACCGATTGAACACCCCTACCTACTGGATACGCTTTCCCATGCTCTCTCCTAGGGTTAAGGTTTTTTTATTAAGAGTTTAGGGGTGAAATCATGAAAATTTTAAAAAAAGAAGTATGAAGTACGTGTGGATTGCCATGCAAGTTACATGTTTAAAAAGCTAACATTTTAGTTAGTATTTTTGTTAAAAAAAAGCTTAATTAACAGTATATGACTTTTTTTTATTTGGCCTTTTAAGTCGTTTTCTTTTAAATTAGAGAAATAGGATGATTTTGGAGAGATAGTGGGAAAGCGCGCCCTACTGGATACGCTTTCCCACACTCTCTCCTAGGGTTAGGGTTTTTTTTTATTAAGGGTTTAGGGGTGAAATCATGAAAATTTATAGGTAGATTTGAAGGGTTGGAGATTTGAGAACGCACCTCAGAATACATACATTTCATATGTTATGGCGAGATAGGACAATTACCTCAAAAACTCATCTTAGGGAAGTCAAGTTTTGGGGTGACAGTGGTTGATTTAGTCACGGGTCGAAGTCTAGGTGCAGGTCCCATTCGGTGGCCGTGATGCGGTCACGGGCTTGAGTATAATTGAGGGTCAGTTGACGGTCGTTATGTGGTCATGAGTTCAAGCTTTTTAGATACCTGAAAATAATGCCTTATATATACCATATATAAAATTGAGGCCATAATTATAGGAAAAAATAGAGAGATTTTTGATGTAATCAATGTAATTTTTTTCCTCTATTTCCAAGTAGACGGTATCTTTAGCCTTTCATTCTTATCCGAAAGCTAACATCGAGGTGGACACAAGAGGGCTCTTATGAGGAGAGTAGAGGTTTGGCGGAAATAGATGTCAAACTCAGGTCGACGTTGTAGTAATTGTAGTTATTAATGGGTTGTTTAATAGCGACAACTGTCACCGCATCGAAAAAAAATCACCTTTACTCTATCAAAACAGTCGCTTATTGCTTGAGATTCCTCCTACATCTACGAAGGTGCTGGCCTTCGGATAAGTAGGAAGGTCAAAAGTACCAACTACCTGGAAATGGAGAAAAAAATTACGTCGATTATAGTGGGAAGCCTTACAATTTTTCCGTATGATTATGCCCTCAAACTTTTCTATGGTATTTATAAGGCAACATTTCTATGTATCCGAAAAGATTGAGCTCGTGGTTGTGTAACGACTGTCAACTGGCTCTCCCGTTATACCTTGATCCATGACCGCATAATGGTTGTTGATTGAGATCTCTATGTAGACTTCTACCCATGACCGTACAAATAAAAATACCCCGAAACCTGACTTTCATGGGATAAGTTTCAGAGGTAATGGTCCTATCTCGATAGGATATATGAAATGTGTACGTCTCGGAGTGATATTGCATCACCGACGACTCAAGAATACCTCGAACGGTCGAAATTATTAATGATCAAAATTTTAACACTAAGAAATATTGTATAGTGGAAGGATAAAGAGGTTAGGAGAGATGATGCTTGATGGGTGATGAAGTATAGAGTGGGAGCCCCTTTTCATAAGCGCGGGGGAAGGGTGAGATTGTAAAGTAAAAAATTTTGATGGTCGAAAACGTGTCGTAGGACTAGCGTCTTCATTGAATATATTCAAAATGTGCTTAGAATCTGCAAAAAATTTGAGGGCTTATGTAACACCCTTAACCCGTATCCGTCGTCAGAATAAGGTTACGGAACATTACCGAAAAATTTTAAACTTAAATATTCATTTCAAAACAATTAAAAAAAGCATATCGTATTCCATTCAAACATATGCATATTGTCTCTTAGTTGAGCCCTCAAGGCCACAAAAACACTTTAGGAACGATTCGGGACCAAAACGAAAACACTTGAATCAATAAGGAAAAAGTTAGAAAATTTCATACTGCAGGAGTCAAACGACTGTGTAACTCTTGAAATGGCCTCACATGCCTGTGTGCCAGGTCGTGTGCTAGATTGTGTAACTGCCTGACTTGCTAACCTTTGAAACCTACAAGGGACACACGGTCGTGTCACATGGTCGTGTGTTACACACGGTTGAGACACAAGCCCGTGTCTTTGGCCGTGTGGACAAGAAAATGGCTAGAATCAAGCCATTTCTTTCACTCTTTATAAGCATAAATTTAGGCTTTTTTGCACACATGCTCAAGAACTATAAACATGTTCAAAACCTTCATGAAAAGATCTATAGAATAACTAATAATCCATAAAACCAATATTCCATATAGGCACCTCAATCACAAACATAAAACATACCTAAACATTTCATAATTTACTACAATTCAAACATACCAAATTGGTCATATCCATACCAAAACCTTTAAGCATCAATATGACAAAAGCACAGCAATCAATATACCATTTTTTATAAACCAAACATAACAACTTAATTCATCAACAACCAAAACAATTCACAAATATTTACTTTCATAACATTATATTGTACCAAAAGATTCATATTCACAAACTTAGAAAAGTATCTAGTCACCTACTTTATACCTAAACAACTATACATATATATATATAGCCACATATACATGCCACATCCCTAAAGAGTTCAAGAGCTACCAACAACAATGGATAGTGTGAGTCAAAGATTCGATCCGTCTAAAGGTCAGCAAATATAATCTATAAAACGATACATAAAAAAATGTATAAGCTTACAGGCTCAGTAAGAACATAGTAAATTTATTAACTTAGCATCAAATAAATGAAACTCTTATTTTTCTTGATTGAAATTATCAAAATATAAACAGGGGAACGTATGTGCAATCAAGGGCACCGAAGTACATACAATGGCACGTATGTGCAATCAGGGGTACCAAAATACAAACAGGGGCACGTATGTACAATCAGGGGTACTAAAGTACAAATAGGGGCATAATTTACATAACAGTTAAATACTTAATTATACAATAAAAATACATATGGAAATTCAATTATACATTTAAATACTATGAACTTACATCGACAACTAGTGCGTAGGAGTACAACCAGCTAATCCGTGACTTTTGTCTTTCCTCTATTTAAATATGGTTGAGATTTATCTTGATCTAAATAAATAATTATACTCAATTAAGTGTTTCAATCAATCTCAATTATTCAATTCAATCCTTAAACCATATTTATACATAATTACAAGTTTACACCTAACATTTTAACTTCTTTACAATTTAGTCTTTAAGCCCATAAATTAAAATTCATGCAATTTCATCCAAAACTAAGCTAAACGAGTTCTATATAAACCCATAGCAATTCATAGAATTCCTTATTTCACTATGAATTTTACACATTTTACAAATAAATCCTTAATTGATATTTTTCAACAAAAATCACTTTTCAAAAGTTGTTTATCTAATAACAAATGTCCATTTTCTTCCATCAAACATAAAAAAATGTATAAATTCATGGTAAAACCCTAAACATTCAATATTTTTGCAAATTAGTCCATCGGCTAGCTAGATTAAGCTACAACGATTATAAGAACATAGAAATCATTAAAAACGGACTTGAAAATCTACCTTGCATGAAGCATTTGCCCTAGTCGAAAGTTAAGCCTTCAAAATTTTTTTTTTCCCTTTCATTTTTGGTGGAGAAGATGATAACAACCAAAATACATTTTGTTTCTTTCATTAATTATATTAACATAATGAATAATTTACTAATTTAACCTTATAAAATAACCATTTAAAACACCTATTAAATGTCCATAATTTTCCACTCAAAATAGTATTGGTATAATTACCACATAACTCCTCTAACCATTTAATATCATAGCTATTACACACCTTTATCTTATAGAACTTAAGTTTTGCACCTTTTGCAATTTAGCCCTTTTTATCGAATTAAGCATGTAAATAGTAAATTTTCTTAACGAAATTTTTATACGATATTACCAACATGCTGTAGACATTAAAATAATAAAATAAATATTTTCACATTGGATTTGTGGTCCCGAAACCACTATTCCAATTTCACTAAAACGAGCTATTACAACTCTCCCTTCCTAAGAAATTTTTGTCCCGAAAATCTTACTAAAAAAGAGGTTCAAATATTCCTTTCTCATAGCTGCTTTCGATTCCTAGGTGGCCTCCTCTAAACTGTGTTGTTTCCAAAGAATTTTCACTAAAACTATGTTTTTATTTCTTAATTCTTTAACCTCTCAAGCTAAGATTCTGATTAGTTCTTCGCTATACAACATATTAGGCTGAATCTCGACATCCTCTGGTGAGATAACATGCGAAAGGGTCTGATCAATACTATCGCCATATAGATACGTAAAACACATTATAGATCTTTTCTAACTCTGATGGCAAAGCTAAACGATACGCTACTGGCCCGATTCTTTCAATAATCTCATATGGCCCGATAAATTGCAAACTTAGCTTTCCTTTACGACCGAAACGAAGAACTTTCTTCCAAGGTAATACTTTCAAGAACACTTTATCGCAGACTTGAAATTCAATATCTTTATGTTTTAAACCTGCATATGACTTATGTCGATTTGAAGCAACTTTCAAACTATCTCGGATTACTTTCACTTTTTCTTCAGTCTCTTGAATCAAATCAACCTCATGAATCTTTTTCTCAATAAGCTCAATCCAATACAACGACGTTCGACATTTACGATTATATAAAGCAGTGCCATCTTTATGCTCGATTGATAACTATTATTATACGCGAACTCAACTAACGATAGAAATTTCTGTCAATTTCCTTCAAATTCTAACACATAACATCGGAGCATGTCCTCGAGTATTTGAATCACTCACTCGAATTGACAATCGTTCTGTGGATGAAATGCTGTGCTAAAATGCAAACGCGTTCCTAGATCCTCCTATAACTTGCTTTAGAATCGTGATGTAAATCGTGGATCTCTATTCAAAATAATGGAAATTGGCACCCCGTGTAATCTGACGATCTCATAAACATATAACTCAACTAATCTCTCAAGTGAATAATTTGTACGTACTGGAATGAAAAGCACAAACTTCGCCAAAAGATCAACAATGACCCAAACTGCATCTCTTTTTCTCAGAGATAGAGGTAGTATCGATACAAAATCCATCGTGACGTGCTCTTATTTCCATTCCGGAATCAATACTAGCTGTAACAAACCAGAAGGTACTTGATGTTTAGCTTTAACTTGCTAACATACTAAACATCTCGATACAAACTCAGAAATTTCTCGTTTCAAATCACTATACATCTTATTGCTAATAGGATGAACAGACAAGCTACCACTATGAGCCTCATGTAAAATCTTCCGAACAAGCTCTAAATTCCTCGGTACACAACTTCTACTTCTAAAAGTAAACAATTATCGGATCCAATCTGAAAATATGAATCAGAAGTCAACTCACTTTGTTTCTGTTTAGTTAATAACACGTCATCACATTTCTGAGCCTCGCAGATCTGTTGTAAAAACATCGGTCTAACTTTCAACTCAGCTAAGATCGAATCATTGTTAGACAACGTCAAATGCGTATTCAACGCTCGCAAAGTAAATAAAGACTTTCTACTCAGAGCATCAGCAACTACATTCGCTTTACCTGGATGATAATCAATGATCAAGTCATAGTCTTTCAATAGCTGGAGCCATCAGCACTGTCTTAAATTCAATCTTTCTGCGACATTAAATACTTCAAACTTTTATAATCTGTAAAGACGTGACATTTTTCACCGTACAAATGGTGTCGCCAAATATTCAACGCAAACAGAATAATAGCTAGTTCCAAATCGTACATCGGATAATTATTTTCGTGCGTCTTTAACTGCCTAGACGTATAAGCTATCACTTTACCTTTTTGTATTAACAAACAGCCTAAACCATTTAAAAATGCATCACTGAAAATCACAAACTATTTACCTGACTCAGTCTGAACTAACACCGGTGCCTTGGTTAACAACGCTTTCAACTGATTGAAACTTTGCTGGCATTTCTTAGACCATTCTAATTTCACATCTTTTTACAATAATCTCGTTATCGGAGTAGCAATCATCGAAAATCCCTTAACAAACTATCTATAATACCCGGCTAATCCCAAAAAACCTCTAACCTCAGATACATTTCTCAGAGGCTTCCAATCAACAATAGCTAAAATTTTGCTTAGATCAACTCTGATGCCATCTATCGATACAACATGTCACAGAAAACAAACTTCTCGAAGCCAGAATTCACATTTGCTAAACTTAGCGAATAATTGATTTTCGGGTAAAGTTTGCAATACCATTCTCAAATGCTCGGCATGCTCTAATTTATCTCGTGAATAAATCAAAATATTATCAATAAATACCACAACGAATTTGTCTAAATATGGTCTAAAAATTCTATTCATTAAATCGATAAATACTGCAGGTACATTAGTTAAGCCAAACGGTATTATAAGAAATTCATAATGTTTGTACCTGGTCCTACATGCGGTTGTCGGCACATCTGAGTCTTTGACTCACAACTGATAATAATCAAAATGAATATCAAACTTTGAAAATACTGTCGTACTTTTCAACTAATCAAAAAGATCATCAGTACGTGGCAATGGATATTTGTTCTTTATCGTCACCTTGTTAAGTTGTCTGTGTAACACCCCTAACCCATATCTGTTGCGGGAGTAGGGTTACGAGGCATTACCGATCAATTCACAACATATAGCATACAATCTCATAAATCATTCAACATAATCACATTGTCCCTTATAAGGGCCTACGAGGCCTTAAACATGCTTTAGAAATGATTCGGGACTAAACCGATAACATATGAAAATTTAGAAAACTTAGAAATTTTTCAATCATACAGATATCATACACCCATGGGGATAGGTCGTATGCCTCACATGGCTTTAGACAAGCCCATTTCACAGGCCGTGTTAAAACAGGGCATACATACTGACTTGGGTCACACGGCCAACCATATGCCCATGTGCCCTTTGAAATGGCCACACACGCAATTATTTCAAGCCGTGTGCTAGGTCGTGCCAAAATTGTAGGGTATACTGACTTATGCAACACAGCCAAGTCATACACCCGTGTGTTAGGCCGTGTGCCAATTAGGGGGTATGCTGACTTGTACCACATGGTCAGTCACACACCCGTGTGGGAGACTGTGTAGAGCATACTGACTTTATTTTAATATCAACACCAGGGGACACACGGCCGTGTAGTATGACCGTATGTAGCACACGGCTGAGACACACGCCCGTATGGACAAAAATAGGCCATTTGCAAGGCCAATTTGTCACCCTTTCACATGTTCACCTGAACAACCAAAATGGTACCATTTCATCATACAACTAAGTAGCCAAAAATCATCAACCAAATGCATAATTCATGCCATTATACTCTCATCTATTTCAAATCTCAATTCACTACCATTTACTTAGCCAAATACATGCTAAAATAAAATCAAACATTATGGTTCATTTACCATAATTCATACATACATAACATCCTTATAAATAATCCATTTTCATACCAAAACATACCAAAATAAGCCATTACTCATGACTATATATATATACAGCAAAACATACACATTTACAAGCCATTTATAATAGCCAAACACACATCAATATTAACATCATTTACAAGCAAACTCTCATGGCTAAAATCACAATCAAAATACCACAAGTAGCATATACATACCATATACCATAATTATACAGCTCAAAAGTGCCAATTAGATGTTCAATAGTGCGATAATGTTCCCGACGACTCCCAGATCTGAGCTAGCTTTGATTCACTACAAAAAATAGAAAAATAACACAATGTAAGCTTCATAGCTTAGTAAGCTCATATGTGAATAAATTAATTCATCAAATAGATACCAATCAACAAATTATACATGACATAACCATATATACATTAAATAAAAACCTTTCTCATGTCTCAAAACATGATCCAATACCATTTTATCGAACTTTCTCAATTTAATACTCGAATAGGTTTTATACATACCTGTATTGCCTTGTACTAACCTCTTTCTCAACCACATCATTCGTTTTCTTGTTAAACCATTTGAAATAGAAATTGGATACTCATGAGTCTCGTACGATAAGTACCTATACTATGGCCCGTAGCCAAATCAAGGTAACTTATCCAAAGAACTGTCATCATGGCTCGAAGCGAACTCATCCGATATGCATGGCCCTAAACCAAATCGGTATAACTCGCACCCGAAGTGCTAATATCATGGCCCGAAGCCAAATCAGTATACCATCTTATAACATGTCACAAGTATCCAAAACTAATCCTAAGGTTCAACTGGGTTTTTTAGCTTGTCGATTTCATCTTCAAATATATCCGTAGATTCATATTTACAATTCATACATTAATGAAAATCTCATAACCACAATTTAGGAAATATCAAAGCATTTAACATACATTTATAATGAATTCGTCACGTACGAACTTACCTCGGGTATGAAAACGGTGAAATGAGTAAATTATTTGATAATCTTGTCTTTCCTTCGATTTAATTTTGGATTCCTCTTTTCTTGATCTAAATATATTCAAAATTAACTTATTTAATCAACCATTAATTCAATTTAGTCCAAAACATACATTTAGGCCTTTTACACATTAGCCCCTTAACATTCACATTTTCACAATTTAATTCTTATTTCACAATTACTCAAAATTCATATAATTCAACAAGACCCATGCTTAACCTGTAACACCCCAAACCCGACCTAGAAGTTAGGCCCGAATCCGACGTGTCACATTGAAGTGTTTTTCAAAAACCTTGTTTCCATTAAAATCTCTTCTTATTTATTTAAAACTTAAGTCTCAATTTGTGTTTGTTAATTTTGAAATATGGCGTATTGAAAAGTTGTATACTTTTAAAACCTTAATTGTTGTTATAATCGAAAACCAAGTAAGTTGCGAAAGCTCTATAAAAGTTCGTAGTTTGCGAAAACGTGTTGATAAAAAATATAATTAATGTTTTTAGAAAATCGAGTTCTACTTAAAGAAGATAAAAAACGTAACAACTAAAAATCCCCAAACTGAAAAAAAATCCAAAGAGGCCTTATTACAAAATTTAAAATCCAAATCAGAATTTAAAGCAGAATTAGAGTCCAAGTAATCGTATGGCCATCTGCGAGTCCCTCGCAGCACCGATCCACTAACGCTGGGGATTACCTGAAAAAAAAGAAATAAAAGACGGGGTGAGTTTGGAAAACTCAGGGTGTAAAGTATCCCAACCAGAGCCCAAACCAGTTCAAGCTTTACTAGGCCTAAGCCCTATTCAGAAATCAGAGTTAACTGGGCCTTAGCCCATATCAATATTAATCTGGGCCATAGCCCCTTACAGTATCAGAGTATACTGGGCCTAGCCCATATCAGTATCAATCTGGGCTGTAGCCCTATTACAAGTCGAGATATATTGGGCCTTACCCATATTAACACAGTTGGGCCCATAACAAAACAGTATCATATAATTAATGCATGATAACCCCATCTAACCCTGCACTTGCCTCTGTCCATCCCTACACTTCCTGTGAGGAATAAATCACCCACGCTATCCCTACATTTACAGTGTTAGCACCAGTTGCGGCACTAACTATAATCCACAGTAAAACTACTTATATCAGAATATGTGGCACACCCACCAGAACAGGTTCTTCCTCCATAACAAAACCCAACCCCATGAAGTTTGACATGTATGCAGGATATATATAATTAACAAGGCATGCTTTAAAAAGACAGTCAGATTATAGCGTAAGAATAGTTATTTACCCTCGAGGGGCGTAATCTTAAACTTACCCCTTTAGGGGTATTACAGTAATTCTACCTTACAGAGGTATTTCAGTAATTTTATCAGTCTTTTTAGGGTTTCATGCTCATCATAGTTATTAATGTGTCTTCAGAATACTTACCGGACGTTTTTACCGAAATGGGCTCGTTGCCCATTACCCAATTTCGGCCCATCAAAGCCCAAATTCACCGAGGTGCATGAAATTGCGCACTTTGCAGTCTTACCGTTGAAGTTACCAAAATTATCAATACAAACAATCCCATGAGCGCTCGCATGCTCGCAAGTTCTCAAAATTTCGACTTTTCGGTATTTCGGCTTTTGCCGATCTAGTCTACTAGTGGGTGTCGTTTACACACCTGTTTTACGACGATCGCTTGCCAAAATCTACCATGTACCTATCCTACAATTGATTACTTAAAAAGTTAGATCCAAAACCATACGATTACTAATGATATCTTCCTTACCAAAATCGGCCAACACCCTTAATGGCCTTAGATTGCTTACCTTTGTCGCAAATAATGACTAAGTCTAGATCCAGTTGTTTCGATGTCCTCGCTTCCCACTGCTCCTTGATCGACAGCCTTTATTCCACCTTACTCATAATAGAACGATAAATAAACCCAATAAACCCTTTAGTCCAAAACAATAGCCACCCTATGTGAATAGGGGTTTCCGGCTTTTCTTATTTTCTGAAATAATGAACAGAGAGATGAGATCTGAGCACTTACTGAAGATTCACTTGCCAGAAACATTCCCAAGTACCTTCCTATTCTCGATCTGATGTAGATCAAATCCCCAAAATACGAGTAGAGAACAGATCTAATGATTCAGCTTTTAGAACCTATTCTGAGGTATGCTGAATTCGGTTTAGGAAGAAAATAGAAGAATGGGTTGCCAAAATAAAAGAGATTATCGGCAGATGAGAGGTTAAGGTTCGGCTTTAATATAAAAGAGATGAAAAGAAGTTTTATGAAAAAGAGGAAATAATCGGTAATGGATGAGAGAGTTGAGGGTTTTCGGCTTTTGAAAGATTAGAATAAAGAGGGTAAAAGAGTCGGCCAAGAGGAACAATCGGCTTCCAAGGAAATTCGGGTTTCGGCTTTTAAGGGTAATAGGCTATCTTTAATCGAGAGAAAAGATGAGTAAAAAGAGAAGGGAAGAGTAGAAGAAGATAGATTTGGTTCTTGATGAAGAAGTAATGAACAAGTAGGGAACAACTCATAAAAGCCTAAAATTAAAAGAACAATTTCGGCACAATTCCTTCCTGACTTAAATTCCATGTTTTGCTCCTTAATTTTTGGCCAAATTCCATGTTTGAATTCCATTCAAACTCCTAACCGATCAACAGCCTTATCCACCGCTTCATCATGCTGCTAAGAAGAGTTTCGGTCCAACTCTACTACTCTCCCTCACGCATACAGCAAATAGAGAGTCCTTCGCGCGTACAGCAGCTCGAACCTGGGTCCTCCAGGCACACCCCCACGCTGCTGGCCACTGGGTCACAACCTTGTTTTCGATATGATACTGCCACAATAGTTTATAACCCTTACCTGCATCAGTTTTAGCCCGCTTTAAAAAAATAAAATAGAATTCACCCGCGCACGGACTCGAACCTGTGCCCTCTCCGCGTGCCCAACACGCTGCTCCCACTGCGCCACGGGCACTCCTTGTCCTGGATTATGCTCGCAACTCATGTTAACCCCTATTTTAACCACAACCTGAATACTAAAAAAAAACCATTTGCGCGCGCCGTGCCTTGAACCCAGGAACCTCTCACACCCTCCTAGCATGCTTAGCCACCAAGCCAGGCACTAGTTTATGCTAAAACTTAACCCATTTTATTAATAAGGCCTCTGCCCAGATTCCCTAAGGTAGCATAATTTTTTTTTTCACTAGAGTCTTGAATCGAACCCAAGCCTTTTCCCACACTATAAATCCATCGTAATTCACTTAGATCCTACACTAAATAATTAATGACAATATTGATAATAATTTCCCGTAAAAAGTTAAAACATCAATAATTCTATCTCAGGCCATCTTCTACCCGAACTCGGACTCCACACCCAATATTTCTAGGCCCAATTTTTAGGGCGTTACAACTCTACCCCCTTAAAAAAATTTCATCCTCGAAATTTTCCATCCAGCTATCAGTTGTCTAATACCGACTATTGCACTATGCTACCATTGCACACTCTGATTAAAAATAATTCTTAGTACAACCCAGAACATCTAATTACCAAAGTAAAGAAACATTTATCAAGCACGCATACAACTCGTAACACACAATTAAATAGAATAAGCTTGGCAATCCTGAGCTCGATGCTCCTTGGACCCACATCTAAAGCATGCTCCTATCTCCCTATGGCATTCACCCGGATGATGTCCGTTGCAGTTCTTGCAGGTTAGAAAGTTTGGTCGTGTCTTAACATGTTTCACAGAACGAGGCTCGGTCGTCTGAGAACTAGAATCCTTCCTCTTCTTGCACTCCAAGCACCCTGCCTGAAGCGTTTCCCTAATTTCCTTAACCTGGGTCTCCAATACTTCTTTTACCACTTTCCTTACTATCTTGGCCAATGCCTCGGTACCAAGCTCCGAGTTACTACTACCCGAAGTTGGCAGACTTTGGTTACCCTTAGAATCCATATCAACACTTTACATTATCAGCATGCATAACAATAACTACCAAGATCTCGATTCAAAAATTTTAGTATTTATACAGATGTCCTATGCATTAAGAGTATTTCAAAGTTCTTGTTTTCGTAGTATCGCATCCTAGCTACAGGCTCAGTCTTCTAAAGTTTTCAGTTTTCCCTACTGTCTCAGTTTTTACAGTTTCAGTATTACCCTAACTATAGAATCATAGTATGGTTTCAGTACAGTAGTATAACAGTATTTCAGTACAGTACAGTATAAAAATACTTACAGACTTGGTGCTGGGGACTCGAAATGCCACACTTTTTAAAAAGAACATCTCAGAACTCATCACATATTTAATAATAATCTTTAAAATCCAAAAATTTAAAAACCCATTCCACCGCCGAGTTGTTGCAACTTGGCTCTGATACCACTAAATGTAACACCCCAAACCCGGCCTAGAAGTTAGGCCCGAATCTGGCGTGTCACATTGAAGTGTTTTTCAAAAACCTTGTTTCCATTAAAATCTCTTCTTATTTATTTAAAACTTAAGTCTCAATTTGTGTTTGTTAATTTCGAAATATGGCTTATTGAAAAGTCGTATACTTTTAAAACCTTAATTGTTGTTATAATCAAAAACCAAGTAAGTTGCGGAAGCTTTATAAAAGTTCGTAGTTTACAAAAACGTGTTGATAAAAAAATACAATAATGTTTTTAGAAAACCGAGTTCTACTTAAAGCAGATAATAAACGTAGCAACTAAAATCCCCAAACTGAAAAAAAATCAAAAGAGGCCTTATTACAAAATTTAAAACCCAAATCAGAATTTAAAGTAGAATTAGAGTCCAAGTAATCGTATGGCCATCTGCGAGTCCCTCGCAGCACCGATCCACTAACGCTGGGGATTACCTGAAAAAAAAAGAAATAAAAGATGGGGTGAGTTTGGAAAACTCAGTGTGTAAAGTATCCCAACCAGAGCCCAAATCAGTTCAAGCTTTACTGGGCCTAAGCCCTATTCAGAAATCAGAGTTAACTGGGCCTTAGCCCATATCAATATTAATCTGGGCCTTAGCCCCTTACAGTATCAAAGTATACTGGGCCTAGCCCATATCAATATCAATCTGGGCCGTACCCAATTACAAGTCGAGATATATTAGGCCTTACCCATATTAACACAGTTGGGCCCATAACAAAACAGTCTCATATGATTAATGCATGATAACCCCATCCAACCCTGCACTTACCTCCGTCCATCCCTACACTTCCTATGGGGAATAAATCACCCACGCTATCCCTACATTTACAGTGTTAGTACCAGTTGCGGCACTAACTATAATCCACAGCAAAGCTACTTATATCAGAATATGTGGCACAGCCACCAGAACGGGTTTTTCCTCCATAACAAAACCCAATCCCATGCAGTATGACATGTATGCAGAATATATATATCATTAACAAGGCATGCTTCAGAAAGACAGTCAGATTATAGCGTCAGAACAGTTATTTACCCTCGAGGGACATAATCGTAAACTTACCCCTTTAGGGGTATTACGGTAATTCTACATTACAGAGGTATTTCAGTAATTTTATCAGTCTTTTTAGGGTTTCATGCTCATTACAATTATTAACGTGTCTTCAGAATACTTACCGGATGTTTTTATCGAAATGGGCCCGTTGCCCATTACCCAATTTCGGCCCATCAAAGCCCAAATTTACTGAGGTGCACAAAACTGCGCACTTTGCAATTTTACCGTTGAAGTTACCAAAATTATCAATACAAACAATCCCACGAGTGCTCGCACGCTCGCAAGTTCTCGAAATACAAGCTTTTCAGCATTTCTGCTTTTGCCAATCTAGTCTACTAGTGAGTGTCGTTTACACACCTGTTTTACGACGATCGCTTGCCAAAATCTACCATGTACCTATCTTACAATTGATTACTTAAAAAGTTAGATCCAAAACCATACGATTACTAATGATATCTTCCTTACCAAAATCGGCCAACACCCTTAATGGCCTTAGATTGCTTACCTTTGTCGCAAATAATGACTAAGTCTAGATCCAGTTGTTTCGATGTCCTCGCTTCCCACTGCTCCTTGATCGACAGCCTTTATTCCACCTTACTCATAATAGAACGATAAATAAACCCAATAAACCCTTTAGTCCAAAACAATAGCCACCCTATGTGAATAGGGGTTTCCGGGTTTTCTTATTTTCTGAAATAATGAACAGAGAGATGAGATCTGAGCACTTACCGAAGATTCACTTACCAGAAACATTCCCAAGCACCTTCCTATTCCCGATCTGATGTAGATCAAATCCCAAAAACACGAGTAGAGAACAGATCTAGTGATTCGGCTTCTAGAACCTATTCTGAGGCATGCTTAATTCGGTTTAAGAAGAAAATAGAAGAATGGGTTAACAAAATAGAAGAGATTATCAGCAGATGAGAGGTTAAGGTTCGGCTTTAATATAAAAGAGATGAAAAGAAGTTTTATGAAAAAGAGGAAATAATCGATAATGGATGAGAGAGTTGAGGGTTTTCGGCTCTTGAAAGATTAGAATAAAGAGGGTAAAAGATTCAGCCAAGAGGAACAATCGGCTTTCAAGGAAATTCGGGTTTTGGCTTTTAAGGGTAATAGGCTATCTTTAATCGAGAGAAAAGATGAGTAAAAAGAGAAGAGAAGAGTAGAAGAAGATAGGTTCGGTTCTTGATGAAGAAGAGATGAACAAGAAGGGAACAACTCATAAAAGCCCAAAATTAAAAGAACAATTTCGGCACAATTCCTTCCTGACTTAAATTCCATGTTTTGCTCCTTAATTTTTGGCCAAATTCCATGTTTGAATTCCATTCAAACTTCTAACCGATCAACAGCCTTATCCGCCACTTCATATGCTGCTAAGAAGAGTTTCGGTCCAACTCTACTACTCTCCCTCACGTATGCAGCAAAAAAAGAGTCCTTCGTGTGCACAGCAGCTAGAACCTGGGTCCTCCAGGCACACCCCCACACTGCTGGCCACTGGGACGCAACCTGGTTTTCGATATAATACTGCCACAATAATTTATAACCCTTACCTGCTTCAGTTCTGGCCCACTTTAAAAAAATAAAATAGAATTTGCCCGTGCACGGATTTGAACCTGCACCCTCTCCGCGTGCCCAGCACGCTGCTGCCACTGCGCCACTAGCACTCCTTGTGCTGGATTATGCTCACAACTCTTCTTAACCCCTATTTTAACCGCAACCTGATTACTAAAAAAAACTACCATTTGCGCGTGCCGTGTCTTGAACCCAAGCTGTAATACCCCTACCCGTATTCATTGCCGGAATAGGGTACGAGGCATTATCGGAGTTTACGAATTAATTTTTTTTATATTCAATATAGCCCTTTTATAAATATCTAACCTTCCCTGTAATTTTAAATCGAGACCAATCCACATCAACCAAATCAATTCAACATATTTTCATGATAGATTCATGCATTTATATAAGATAACGTCATCACATATCTATAACCAGGTTTGTTAACCATACTAATGGCTAACTTTACATTCATTTCACGTTAACATTTACTTTATTAGCTTATACATGCCATTGATTTCCAAAATAAAGTTTCTTTATATACCGAAATCCTGAGGTTGACAGTGTGATGTGTCTCCGACAAAATCCAACCTCCGAGCTCTTAACACTACAAAACAGGGAAAAAGGAAACGGGGTAAGCACTTTGTGCTTAGTAAGCTCATGTAACAAGAATTATACTTACCTAATATTTTCAATACAGTACAATAAACATCCATATATCCATTCAATGCATTATTACCCTAATATGCACAAACTCAACATTCAAGTTAGTACAATAATTTCCATGTACCAATAATATATACTATGATTAATGAGCTCGTCAATACCATGATTTCCATTTCCTTGTTATTTTTTCATATTTATCCCATTGAATTTATCGAAATTTCGATGGATTTTCAGAGGTACACATTTATTGTACAATTCCGGGTCCGTCAATTCATATTCATGTGTGCATATATCCATTTCAGAGAGCACACTCCCGCGAACCTCAATCTTGCAGCGGGATTACCAGTCCAGGCTAAATCCCCTGCAATATAAACTCATAGAGTACTGTCGGGATTGCCAGTCCAGGCTAAATCCCCTGCAACGACAATTACTCTAATGAGCTTGGATCTGAATTACCAGTCCAGGCTAAATTCAGACCCTAATTCGGATTACCCGTCCGGGCTAAATCCATTTTACACATATTCTTCGGGAGGGCTATATCAGGATAGGATCACCCGTCCGGGCTAGTTTTACCGTCAATTCCTTTTCAAAGATCCATCGAATTTTCCTTTTATTCAACCGAGATTTCTTCCCATTTTGTCAAATATATCAATGTTTCATTAATTTTCATACAATGAACACTCAAATCATATTCACATCAATAACATGCAATTTCAAGCATTTCAGAATATAATTCAAGTTACACGAACTTACCTTGATACTTGTTTGTAAACATGTGAAGGATCTGATCGATATCGTCGTAACATAGATACATGAAAAACATTATGGATTCTATCAAGTTCCGGTGGTAATGCCAATCGATAAGCGACCGATCCAATTCTTTCTATGATTTTATAAGGCCCGATAAATCTTGGACTCAGTTTACCCTTTCGACCGAATCGGAGGACTTTCTTCCAATGAGACACTTGCAGGAATACCTTGTCACCGACTTGAAATTCAATCTCTTTTCGTTTAAGGTCGGCCTATGATTTTTAACGATCGGAAGCTGCTTTTAGATTATCTCGAATAACCTTTACTTTTTCTTCTGTTTCCCCGATGAAATCAACCCCATGCATCTTCCTTTCACTAAGTTCTATCCAATATAACGGTGTTCTATATTTTCTACCATACAAAGCTTCATACGGAGCCATTTTAATACTAGACTGATAACTGTTATTGTAAGCAAATTCAATCAAAGGTAGATACCTCTCCCAATTACCTTCAAACTCTAGTATACAACTTCGAAGCATATCTTCCAATACTTGAATTACACACTCAGATTGACCGTCTGTCTGAGGATGAAATGCAGTGCTAAAATACAACTGAGTGCCCAAGGCTTCTTGCAATTTGTCCCAGAAGCGAGACGTAAATCGGGGATCTCTGTCTGATATAATGGAGACAGGCACTCCATGTAACCTGGCAATCTCAAATATGTACAGTTCAGCTAGTTTATCTAAAGAATAATCTATACGTACCGGAATAAAGTGAGCTGACTTTGTTAATCGGTCAACAATCACCCAAATAGCATCTTTTTTCCTCGGAGACAAAAGTAGCCCCGATAAAAATCCATAGTGATTCTTTCCCATTTCCATTCCGGTATAGTAATTGGCTGAAGTAACCCCGAAGGTACCTGATGTTCAGCTTTAACTTGTTGACATATTAAGCACCTTGATACAAACTCAGAGATATCACGTTTCATTCCCGACCACAAGTACATCTTTTTCAGATCATTATACATTTTATTACTCCCCGGATGTACAGACATAATACCGCTGTGAGCCTCGCGTAGAATCTTCTGTATGAGCTCTGAATTCTGAGGTACACATACTCTACCTCTGAATAATAAACAACCATCAGAACCAATCTGAAATTCAGAATCATTACCTGACTCACACTGTGCCCGTTTAACTTGTAACTTATCATCATTCTTCTGAGCTTCACATATTTGCTGTAAAAATATCAGTTTAGCTCTTAATTTTGCTAGGATTGAACCATCATCAGTCAATGGTAATCGGGTATTCATAGCTCGTAAAGCAAACAGAGATTTCCGGCTCAAAGCATCAGCTACAACATTATCCTTACCCGGATGGTAATCAATAATCAAATCATAGTCCTGTATCAGTTCAAGCCACCTGCGCTGTCTCAAATTCAAATCTTTCTGTGTCATCAAATATTTCAAGCTTTTATGATCAGTATAAATATGACATTTCTCACCGTACAAGTAATGTCGCCATATCTTCAGCGCAAATACAATAGCAGCTAATTCAAGATCATGTACTGGGTAATTTCTTTCATGTGGTTTAAGTTGTCTTGAAGCATAGGCTATTACTTTACCTTCTTGCATCAAAACACAACCTAAACCATTTAATGAGGCATCACTGTAAATAACAAATTCCTTACCCAGTTCAGGCTGCACTAATACAGGTGCTTTCGTTAATAGGTCTTTCAATCGGTTGAAACTTTGTTGACATTCATCAGTCCACTCGAACTTTACATCTTTCTGCAATAATCGAGTCATTGGAGAAGCTATTATAGAGAATCCCTATACAAATCTCTGATAATAACCAGCTAAACCCAAGAAACTTCTAACTTCAGATACATTCTTCGGTTGACTCCAATTAACAATAGCTGAGATTTTACTTGGATCTACCCTGATGCCTTCGGCAGATACAATGTGTCCAAGAAAACCCACTTCTCGAAGCCAAAATTCACATTTACTGAATTTAGCATACAACTGCTTCTCTCGTAGAATTTGCAACACAATTCTCAAATGTTCTGCATGTTCTTCTTCATCCCGAGAATAAACCAAAATATCATCAATGAATACTACTACAAATCTGTCTAAGTACGGTCTGAATATCCAGTTCATCAAATTCATGAATACTGTAGGTGCATTAGTTAGCCCAAACGGCATAACTAGAAACTCATAATGCCCGTACCTGGTTCTAAAGGCTGTTTTTGGCACATCTGACTCCTTTACCCGTAACTGATACTAACCTGATCGAAGATAAATCTTTGAAAACATAGTAGCACCTTTCAGCTGATCAAATAAATCATCAATCCGGGGTAACGGGTACTTATTCTTTATGGTTACTTTATTAAGCTGCCAGTAGTCGATACACGATCTCAAAGACCCATCTTTCTTTTTCACAAACAGAACCGGTGTACCCCAAGGTGAATGACTCGGTCGGACAAAACCCCTGTCAACAAGCTCTTGCAACTATGTCTTTAACTCTTTTAATTCTATAGGAGCCATCCGGTACGGAGCTATGGAGATCGGAGTAGTTCCCGGAATCAAATCTATAGAAAATTCCACTTCTCTTTCTGGTGGCAATCCTGGTAATTCTTCTGGAAACACATCGGAAAATTCACATACCACTGGAACTGCCTGTATCTTTGACTCAGATACCTTGGTGTCAAGTACATAAGCCAAGTAAGCATCATACCCCTTTTTGACATACCTCTGTGCTGCCATTATTGAAATCATATCAGACAACCCCTCTGTCTGATCAGATTTAACCCGGAGCAACTCACCATTCTGACATTTTAGCACAATATATTTTTGTTTACAATTTACTACCGCATCAGGCTGGGTTAACCAATCCATACCCAATATCACGTCAAATTCATCAAATGGCAGTAACATCAAATTAGCCGGGAAACAATAACCTCTTACCATTAGTGGAAAAGTTTTACAAATTTTATCCACTAACACAGACTGGCCCAGGGGGTTCGAGACTTTAACCACAAATTCAGTAGGTTCAACAGATAAATTTTTAACAATTGCAAGTTTAACACATATATATGAATGCGTAGAACCAGGATCAATCAATACAGTAATATCAGTATCAAGTAAAGAAAATGTACCAGTAATAACATCGGGTGCTGAAGCATCTTCTCTGGCACGAATGACATATGTCCTAGCAGGTGCTCGTGCCTCAAGCCTACCTGCAGTATCTTTTGTAGCTCATCGACTACCACTGACATTACCGGATGGTCGAGGTAGTCTACCTCTCGAAACTGGATTACTCAGCTTCGATATCTGTTCAGTTTCTTTTTCACCCCTTTCTGGACAATCTCTTAGGAAATGGTCAAAAGAACCACATCAGTAACAAGCCCCGCTCTTTAATCGACATTCACAAAAATGAGCTTTATTACAGTACTGGCATCTCGGTTTAGGAGTGCCAACACTGCCAGCACTGGTCACTGATGGAGTAGAAGGCCTTGGATTAGTGCGTTGAGAACCTCGCTCTTTGCCCGAATACCCAATGGCTGAAGTAGAACGATTCTGATACTTCTTCAATTTCTTTGAAGCAGAAAACTGAGATTTTCCCATCGGTCTTTTACTAAAAATTCGAGCTTCCCTCTTAGCCTGTTTCTTTTCTTTGCTCAATTCTTCTGCTTTATAAGCTCTCTCTGCCAATATAGTAAACTCTCGAATTTCAAGAATTCCGATCAGTAACTTAATGTCTTCATTCAACCCTTCTTCGAATCGTTTGCACATTTCAGCTTCTGATTGTACCCATTCTCGAGCATATTTACTCAATCGAACAAATTCTCTTTCATATTCAGATACTGATCTGTTACCCTGTTTCAACTCAAGAAATTCTTTTCTTTTCTGATCGAGAAACCTCTGGCTGATATATTTTTTTCTGAACTCGGTCTGAAAGAATTCCCATGTAATTTCTTTTTTCGGAACAACTGAAGCTTTAGTATTCCACCAATGGTAAGCTGTGTCTTTTAGCAGTGAGACGGCACATTTTCATACATTTTTCTGGTGTACAAGATAATTCCTCCAGAACCCGAGTAGTGTTTTCTAACCAGAATTCAGCCCGTTCGGAATCATCATCAACTGCTGCTCGAAATTCTTCGGCCCCATATTTTCGAATTTTATTTATTGGAGCTTTCCCTTTTCTGACAGATTCAGTACCTGTACCTTGTGGGATCTCGGGAACCGGTGGAGGAGCAGGAAGGGGAGCTTGAACTTGCTGCACTACAGGGTTAGTTCTTAAGTATTTATTAAACTATTCATTCATCATTTGAAAGAAGGCTGTTTTTGCCTCCTCCCCTCGACCCTCTGTCTCGGGCCTTCTACTGCTAGTTTCTTCTCCTTGTACTGAAGCCGGAGCATGACTCCCAGCTTCCTCAGATTGAGCTCGGTCGGATGACATTACTATAAGAAAAACACATTTTAAATGGTCAGGAGATATCACACTATCAATAATAATTTAAATGGCATGTATAGCTAATCCCGTATTTGCTACATCGGTCCTAGAACCGGCTAAACTGTAGCTCTGATACCAATAAATGTAATACCTCTACCCGTATTCATTGCCGGAATAGGGTACGAGGCATTATCGGAGTTTATGAATTAATTTTTTTTATATTCAATATAGCCCTTTTATAAATATCTAACCTTCCCTGTAATATTAAATCGAGACCAATCTACATCAACCAAATCAATTCAACATATTTTCATGATAGATTCATGCATTTATATAAGATAACGTCATCACATATCTATAACCAGGTTTGTTAACCATACTAATGGCTAACTTTACATTCATTTCACGTTAACATTTACTTTGTTAGCTTATACATGCCATTGATTTCCAAAATAAAGTTTCTTTATATACCGAAATCCCGAGGTTGACAGTGTGATGTGTCTCCGACCAAATCCGACCTCCGAGCTCTTAACACTACAAAACAAGGAAAAAGGAAACGGGGTAAGCACTTTGTGCTTAGTAAGCTCATGTAACAAGAATTATACTTATCTAATATTTTCAATACAATACAATAAACATCCATATATCCATTCAATGCATTATTACCCTAATATGCACAAACTCAACATTCAAGTTAGTACAATAATTTCCATGTACCAATAATATATACTATGATTGATGAGCTCGTCAATACCACGATTTCCATTTCCTTGTTATTTTTTCATATTTCTCCTGTTGAATTTATCGGAATTTTGATGGATTTTCAGAGGTACACATTTATTGTACAATTCCGGGTCCGTCAATTCATATTCATGTGTGCACATATCCATTTCAGGGAGCACACTCCCGCGAACCTCAACTTTGCAGCGGGATTACCAGTCCAGGCTAAATCCCCTGCAATATAAACTCATAGAGTATTGTCGGGATTGCCAGTCCAGGCTAAATCCCCTGCAACGACAATTACTCTAATGAGCTTGGATCTGAATTACCAGTCCAGGCTAAATTCAGACCCTAATTCGGATTACCCGTCCGGGCTAAATCCATTTTACACATATTCTTCGGGAGGGCTATATCAGGATAGGATCACCCGTCCGGGCTAGATCCTTTTTACCGTCAATTCCTTTTCAGAGATCCATCGAATTTTCCTTTCATTCAACTGGGATTTCTTCCCATTTTATCAAATATATCAATGTTTCATTAATTTTCATACAATGAACACTCAAATCATATTCACATCAATAACATACAATTTCAAGCATTTCAGAATATAATTCAAGTTACACGAACTTACCTTGATACTTGTTTGTAAACAGTAAAAATCTACTAATCCCGAACTTTTTCCTTTCCTCGATCTAGCTTCGTATTTGAATCTTCTGGATCTAAATAAATAAATTTAATTATCAATTTAATACATTTCATGTTCATATGCAACATTCTCTATAATTCAACTATTATTTATAGTTCATTCAAAGCTGTCTACTTGAGTCATAGTCACTAAATTATTTATAACCTGAGATACGGAACTCAAAATTAATATCCGTTAATTTTCCCTGAAACTAGACTCATATATATTTTTACCATAAAATTTTCAGAATTTTTAGTTTAGCCAATCAGTACAGTTTATTCTTAAAAGTCACCCCTGTTCTGTTGTCTAACAGTTCAGACCCTTCTTCACTAAAAATAAATTATCTCTTTATACAGAATTCAAATGATGTTCTCGTTTATTTCTATTAAAAATAGACTCATTCATAATTCTAGACATATAAATTTAAGTCCCTAATTATTTTTATTAAAATTTTTATAATTTTTCAATATCAGAACAGGGGAACCCGAATTCATTCTGACCTTGTCTCACAAAATTCATTATATCTCAAAATTTAAAAATCCATTACTTACAATATTTCTTCTATGAGAAACTAGACTCAATAAGATTTAATTCCATATTTTATACATCTTCTAATTCGATTCCTACAATTTTTGGTGATTTTTCAAAGTTAGTCTACTGCTGCTGTCCAAATTGTTTTAGTATAAGCTGTTTATTACCATTTTCCCCCTAAGCTTTTAATAAATGATAATTTCATCCCTAATCAATTAGCCTCTCAATTGAGCTGATTTTTCTCAATTAACATTTTATTCTATCACCTTAAACTAGTTTACAACCTTTAGGAATTAGAATTTCAGAAATAGACTTTAATTCCAAACATTTTCACAATTAGGTCCTAAAAATCAATTTCCATTGAAATTGCCTAATAAAATCATCTCATAAACAAATTAAAGCTTTAATTTCATTCTATTTCATTATAAAATTACAGCACTCAACCATGGTGACTTTCAATTTCATCCATGAAATCAAAAACTAATGAATTTAATAGTAGGACCTAGTTGTAAAAGTCTTAGAAACACAAAAATTACAAGAAAAAGGCAAGGATTAACTCACTTGGTGCAAAAATTATGAAATACCAGCTTAGAGAACCCTCCTATGGCATTTTTAGCTGCTGGAATTGAAGAGAAATGAAGAGAAATCTAGATATTTTCTATTTAGTCCTAGCTTTATTTAGTTAATTTTGCAATATTCCAATTTTACCCTTAATTTATCAATTTTTCTGCTGATTTCATACCCTTGCCGTCCAGCCCAAATAAATTTTGGGTCTAATTGCCTTTTAAATCCTTTCTCATTAGACTCTTAAGCTATTTAATCACTCTAGCAACTTTTACACCTATTACAATTTAGTCCTTTTCATTTAATTGACTACCCAAACATTAAAATTTCCTAACGAAATTTTAATACCACATTAATAACCTTTCATAAATATTTATAAATTATTTTTGACTTGGTTTTACAAGATAGAGGTCCCGATACCTTATTTTTACTCAATTTCTTCAATAATTTCTTTTTTCTAACTAACCACTAAATCGGTAAAATTTTTCTATCAATATTTTCATACGATTTTCCTATCATATCAATTTTCATGCAAAAATATTGAAATAAATTTCTCTTTAAATCGGATCTATGGTTACGAAACCATTGTTCCGATAACCTTGAATTTAGGCTATTACACAATCACCTCCCATGCCCTCCTAGTGTGCTTAGCCACCGTGCTAGGTGCTTGTTTGTCCTAAAACTCAATCCAATTTATTAATAAGGCCTACCGCCCAGATTCCCTAAGGTAGCATAAATTTTTTTTGCTAGAGTCTTGAATCGAACCCAAGCCTTTTCCCACACTATAAATCCATCGTAATTCACTTAGATCCTACAGTAAATAATTAATGACAATATTAATAATAATTTCCCGTAAAAAGTTAAAACATTAATAATTCTATCTCGGTCCATCTTCTACCCGAACTCGGACTCAACACCCAATATTTCTAGGCTCAATTTTTGGGGCGTTACATAACCGAATTTAATATGTATTACTAGAAGCCCATATTTTCAATTTATTCACACCCTTAATCACCACATTTCACATTTTCACAAATTAATCTCTTTTATGCATTTTCATCAAAAATCACTTTACAAAACTATTAAATCTATCCATAAACCTTCATAATCTATCATCAATCATCAATTTACTCTAGCATTAAAAAATGGAAACTTGTTAAACCTTTAACAATTTTAAAATCTAAGGTATGGGCTAGCTAAATTGAGCTGCAGCGATTACAAAAACCTAGCAATCATCAAAAACCAAGCTAAAACTGACTTACAATAAGCAAGAACAATGGCCGAACCTTCAAAGCCTTAACAATGGTGTTCTTCCTTCTAATTTTTGGGTAAAAAAGATGATAGCCATCAAATTATGGTTTTTTTGTTTATTTATTTCATATTATTAACTAAATTATAATTATACCCTTAATGAAAAACCATTTAAAACATTCATTTAATGTCCAAATATGTTCACTCACGTGTGAAATGGTTAAATTACAACATAAGAACCTCTAAATTAATATTCCATAGCTATTGAATACCTTTACCTAATGGAACTTCACTTTTACTCTTTACGCGATTTAGTCCCTTTTCTCAAATTAAGCAATTAAACGATAAAATTAGCTCATGAAATTTTCACATATACATGCTATCATGCTGTAAACACATAAAATAATATTAAAATAAATTTTCAACCTAAGATTTGTAGTTTCGAAACCACTATTCCAATTTAGCTAAAACTGGGCTGTTATAGTCTATAATCGATACATAACTACATAGACTCGTCTTTCTTCCTAACGAATAAAACAAGAGCACCCCAATGGGAAAAGCTGGGTCGAGCAATGCCATATCTGTCAACTCTTGAAATTGTGCTTTCAACTTTTTCAATTTTGTAAGTGCTATTCTGTACGAAGCTATCGATATCAGGGATGTTCTCGGCATCAACTCTATTCCAAACTCAACCTCTCAAGTCAGAGGTAGCCCTGGTAGCTCCTCTGAAAACACTTCCGAGAACTCACATACCACCGAAATCTATTCTAGTTTCAATTCTGAAACTTGGAATCAACTATATAAGCAAGATATGCTTCAGAACCCTTTTTAACATATTTTTGTACCGTTATAGTAGAGATTATACTAGATGTACCATCTAATCTGTCTGATTCAATTCGGACTCGTTTACCATCCTAAAATTGAAGCATAATATATTTTCTAGCGGGAAAATCGTAACCCCAAATTTTTAGTAAGCAAGACCTACACAACTTATTAACTAAAACACACTGACCCAAAGGATTCGTAACTTTAACAGTATATTCAATGATTTCAACATGTATTTTATTTTTGTCTACTAATGTAGTGCATGTATACGAATGAGTTGATCTAGGATCAATCAATGCATATACAATAATATCAAAGAGAGAAAAAGTTCTTGCAAATAACATCTGGAGCAGTAGCTTCTTCTCGAACTCGGATTGTATACGCTCTAGCAGGTGTTCTCACTTTCGACCGTTCATTCATCTCACTATTTTTTCCTTGACCGGGAGTAGTATTTTTAGCATTTCTAGATCGTCTCCCCCTTTGAAAAGTTGCTTCAAGCTTTTTTGATTGATTCCCGAAATCACTTTGCTTCTTAGGACAATTACAAAGAAAGTGGTCAGTAGACCCACAATGAAAACAAGCTTTCAATTTTGATCGACACTCTCTAAAATGTCTTTTATTGCATTCATTACACGTTGAAACGATTCTCTCCACATTTCTTACACTTTCAACACTTACCGCCGGAGTATTGACTGACTGGAAATTATTTTGTCTCGATTTCTCTCTGTTAACAACCTCTGAAGGAGCAGCTGACCAACTTGTGTCATTTTTAAATTTCTTCGAGGAAGATGATTGAGCAAGCTTGAATGACCCTCTCTTGTTATAATCTCTAAATCTCGAATCTAACTATCGTTTTCTTTTACAAATCGCTTCAACCTTCTGAGCCCACTTAGAAAGTTCTACAAATTCTCGTAACTTTAATGTTGTTACAGCCAAATGAATCTCATCATTCAACCCATCTTCAAATCTGACACACATTTCCTTTTTATTTGATACGATGTTATGAGCATACTTGCTTAATTGCACAAATTTTCATTCATACTCAACTACAATCCGATTTTCTTGTTTTAACTCAAGAAATTCTTTCTTTTTTCGATTGATAAACAACCGATTAACATACTTTTTTGTTGAATTCATTCTAGAAGAAATCTCAAATAACCCGATCATCAGGTACCATCGTGCTCAAAATATCCTACCATAGATACGCCTCATCCTTCAATAAGGACACCGCACATGTTAAGAAATCTTCAGGGCTGCACAATAACTCCACAAAAATGTTGTTTGTGTTTAATAGCCAATACTTGGGTTTAGAAAGATCATTATCTACCGTACCTCTGAACTCTTCCACTCCATATTTTTTAATTTTATTTATGGATACCTGAGTAACCGATGTAGGTACAAGGTTGGTAGTATTCAGGGGTGCCAGATGTGGCACAACAGGGGATAGAGGAGGAGGAGTTGCAAGATTTGCTTGCTTAAAGTCGTTGAACCATTGGTTCATCATTCCCATAAACATATTTTTCAACTCATCACCAATAAATTGGGGAACAGGCACACTGTTACTTACCTTAGGGTTCGAAGCTTGAATACTACTTTCAGTTTCATTAACTATGACTCAATTTGATTTAGCTGACATCTTAAATCTATAAGAAATAAAATATTAGAACAGATCAAAAGCATCACACTATCACGGGGTATATGTGGCATGTATATATTGAATCTTACTCCGCTATGTTAGTCCTAGAATCGAAAAAATCATAGCTCTAATACCACTAAATGTAGCACCCCTAACTCGTATCTGTCGCTGGAATAGGGTTACAGAACATTACCAAAAAATTTAAAACTTTAACATTTATTTCAAAACATTTCAAAAATCACATTGTATTCCATTCAAACATATGCATATTGTCCCTTATTTGAGCCCTCGAGGCCATAAAAAAACTTTAGGAACGATACGGGACCAAAATGAAAACATTTGAATCAATAAGGAAAAGTTAGAAAATTTCATACTGTAGGGGTCACACAGCCATATAACTCTCGAAATGGCCTCACACGCCCCTATGCCAGGCCATGTAACTGCCGGACTTGCTACTCTTTGAAACCTATAAGGGACACATGGTTGTGTCACATGGCCTTGTGGACAAGAAAATGGCTAGAATCAAGCCATTTCTTTCACCCTTCATAAGCATAAATTTAGGCATTTTTACACAAATGCTCAAGACCTATAAACATGTCTAAAACCTTCATAAAAAGATTTATACAATAACTAACAATCCATACAACCAATATGCCATATAGGCACATCAATCATAAAGATAAAACATACTTAAACATTTCATAATTTACTACAATTCAAACATACCAAATTGGTCATATCCATACCAAAACCTTTAAGCATCAATATGACAAAAGCACACTAATCAATATACCATTTTTTATAAACCAAACATAATAACTTAATTCATCAGCAACCAAAAAAATTCACAAGTGTTTACTTTCATAACATTATATTGTACCAAAAGATTTATATTCACAAACTTAGAAAAGTATCTAGTCACCTACTTTATACCAAAACAACTATACATATATATATAGCCACATATACATGCCACATCCCTAAAGAGTTCAAGAGCTACCAAAAATGATGGGCAGTGTGAGTTGAGCGATCCATCCAAAGGTCAGCAAATATAATCTACAAAACGATACATAAAAAAAAATGTATAAGCTTACAGGGCTCAGTAAGAACATAACAAATTTATTAACTTTGCATCGAATAAATGCAACTCTTATTTTTCTTGATTGAAATTACTGAAATATAAATAGTGGCACGTATGTACAATCAGGGGTATCAAAGTACATACAGGGGTATATATGTGCAATCAGGGGCACTGAAGTACATATAGTGGCACGTATGTGCAATCAGGGGTACCGAAATACAAACAGGTGCATAATTTACATAACGCTTAATTACTTAATTATACGATAAAAATACATATGGAAGTTCAATTATACATTTAAATACTATGAACTTACATCAACAACTAGTGCGTAAGAGTACAATCGACTAATTCGTGACTTTCGCCTTTCCTCAATTTAAATCTGGTTGAGATTTATCTTTATCTAAATAAATAATTATACTCAATTAAGTGTTTCAATTAATCTGAATTATTCAATTCAATTTGTAAACCACATTTATGCATAATTATAATTTTCCCCTAACATTTTAACTTCTTTACAATTTAGTACTTAAGCCCGTAAATTGACATTCATGCAATTTCATCCACATACTAAGCTAGCCAAATTATGTATAAACCCATATCAATTTATAGAATTCCTTATTTCATCATTTCACTATGAATTTGATAAACCGTAATTTATACATATTTTTATCCCATGCTTAGCACATTTATGGATGATTTCTCCTTAGATTTGGTGAATTCGATGCTCCTAATTCTTTAATTTCATGTTTTATACTTAGGTGGGCACTGGAGAGTAAAAAGAGCGAGAAACGGGCTAAAAACGGAGAAAATAGACCTACATGGGAAATCAACACGGCCTGGACTTCCTCACACGGGGTGTCACATGGTCGTGTCCATTTGGCAGGATCGAAGCACGACTTACACAGATAGACTACACGCCCGTGCCTATTCAACAGCCTTGACCTTGGGCTGGAGCAATCACACACGGGAGTGGCACACGGGTGTGTCCCTGCCGAGCCCAAGTATAGTCCTATTCGGAAAAGGCCACTTTTGAGGGCTCTTAGGTATTCTTAAGCCTATTTAAACACCTGAGGAGGCACTTAGAATAGGGACACAAAGTAGGAGGCAAGGAATTACTCAAGGGAAGCCGATTGATCCATCTCAAAAGTTGGATTCATCGTCAAGATTGAAGATCTCCCTTCAATTTCCATTCAGGGGTTTTGGGTTTTCTTTATGTCTTGTTATCTTTATTCTTTTGAGATGTTTTCTTTCATAAGTATGAACTAAACCCCCTAAATACCTAAAGAGAATGAAACCTGAGACAGATCTTGTTATTATTATCTAAATTGTATGATAAATATTTGACTTGTTCTTAATTATGTGTTCTTAATTCTTGTTTTAATATTCTAGGATATTGATTCAAGTTAATGCTCTTATTCAGAGGAGGAAAAGACCTTGTCTAAGAGTAAATTTGTCGTAATTAAGCAGAGTTGATTGCACGCCTAAAGATAAGGTGATAAGATTTTGTCGGATTAGGGTGAAACCTTATAAGGGGATCCATAGATCGAGTTAATGCAACACTAGGGCGTTAATTCGAAAAAGATTTCAATTAATCAACCTAGGGTTAGATGTTATTAGTCTCGAGAGAGATAATATTATAACATAGGGATTTCTACGGATCAAGTCAAACGAATAAATTGTCTGATTCAATGTCAAATAACAAGTGAAGTCTAGGTGGATTTTTCCTTGGGTATTGTCTTAATCAATCGAATTTTCCCAAAAGCTTTTCCCCGATTTCTCTCTGTGCACTCTTAGTTTAGTTAATTAGTTTAGATAAACAAATCCCTTAATTTTTATGCTAGATAATAAAGAGAAAGTAATTACTAGTACTCTTGGTTCCTTTGAGTTCGACAATCCGATCTTGCTAAAGCTATACTACTGTGCGATAGGTACACTTGCCTTCATCGTGATAATAGTTAGTTTCAAGAACGATTAATTATAAATTTTTAAAACCTGTCATGAATATCACGTACCAAGTTTTTGGTGCCGTTGCCGGGGAACTAAGATATTAGGAACACTCGATTTTTATTACTTTAGCCATTTTACTTTATTTGCAATTTAAATTTTTATTTTCTTTTCTATTTGTTCTTTTATTCGTTCCTGGCAGGTTTTTATAGTGTATGACTAGAAGAAACCCGTCGGGACCATTACTGTTTGATAGTGAGATCGATCGCACAATTCGTAAAAACCATAGAAATATAAGGCGAAGCTTAAGATACACAGAGGAAGAGCAAGAGGACAATACTTCAACCACAACCGAGGAGATGACTGAAAACCAAGAAAATCCGCTACCTCTTGCGATTGCTGTTAATCAGAATCCTGCTCTGCATACTATGTATGATTACGCTAAACCTTCTTTAACAGGAACTGAATCGAGCATAGTTAGGCCTGTTGTTTGATACGTGATATTCGTGACAGGTTTTAAAAATTTATAAATGAATCGTTCTTAAGACTAACTTATTATAATGATTAAGGCAAGTGTACCTATCGAATAGTAGTATAGTTCAACAAGACCGGATTGTCGAACCCAAAGGAACTACGAATACTAGTATTTACTTCCTTTTTATTATCTAGCCTAAAAATCAAGAGGTTTGGTTATCTAAACTAATTACTAACTAAGAATGCACAGAAAGAAAATTTGGGAAAATACTTTTTAGAAAATCCGATTGATTAAGACAATACCTAAGGAAAATTCCACCTAGACTTCACTTGTTATTTGACTCTGAATTAGATGATTTATTCATTTGATTTGATCCGTAAAAATCCTTAAGTTATATTATTATCTCTCTCGAGACTAATAACGTCTAACCCTAGGTTGAATAATTGAAATCTCTTTCGAATTAACACCCTAGAATTGCATTAACTCGATCTATGGATTCCCCTATTAGGTTTTACCCTAATTCGACAAAATCTTGTCACCCTATCTCTAGGCGCGCAATCAACTCCGCTTAATTACGACAAATTTACTCTTAGACAGGGTCTATTCTTCCTCTAAATAAGAACGTTAACTTGAATCAATATCCTGGAATATTAAAACAAGAATTAAGAACACATAATTAAGAATAAATCAAATATTTATCATACAATTCAGATAATAATAACAAGATCCATCTTAGGTTTCATTCCCCTTAGGTATTTAGGGGTTTTAGTTCATACTTATGAAAGAAAACATCTCAAAAGCATAAAGATAACAAAACATAAGAAAACCCCAAAACTCCTGAAGGAACTTAACGGGAGATCTTCAATCTTGATGATGAATCCAGCTTCTGAGATGGATCAATCGGCTTTTCTTGAGTAATTCCTTGCTTCCTACTCTCCGTCCTTCTTCTAAGTTCCTCCTCAGGTGTTTAAATAGGTTTTAGAATGGCTAAGAGCCCCCAAAATTGGCTTTTTCCTAATAGAGTTATACTTGGGCTCGGCAGGGACAAGCCTGTGTGCTATTACTCCAGCCCGTGGTCAAGGCTGTTGAATAGGCACAGGCGTGTAGTCTACCCATGTAAGTCATGCTTCAATCCTGCCAAAGGGACACGACCGTGTGACACGCTCGTGTGAGAAAGTCTAGGCCGTGTTGATCTTCTATGTTGGTCCGTTTCTCAGTCATTTTACTCTCCTATGCTCACCTAAGTGTAAAACATGAAATTAAAAGATTAGGAGCATCGAATTCACCAAATCTAAGGAGAAATCATCCATAAAATGTGCTAAGAATGGGAAAAAATATGTATAAATTATAGTTTATCACTGTTGCTGCGAATAATTTTGAACTGAAACCTAACAGCATTCAAATGATCCAACAGTTTGTTCAGTTTGATGGTTTGCAGGACGAGGATCCCAACGCTCACTTGGCGAATTTCTTAGAGTTTTGCGACACTTTTAAAATCAATAGCGTTTCTGATGATGCATTCACCTTCGGTTGTTTCCCTTTTCATTGAGGAATAAGGCTAAACAGTGGTTGAACTCGTTACCACGAGGGTCAATCATTACTTGGGAACAAATGACCGAAAAGTTTTTATTAAAATATTTTCTGCTGGCTAAAACAACCAAATTACGAAATGATATATCCTCTTTTGTGCAGATGGATTTAGAACCACTCTATGATGCATGGGAAATATACAATGACTTTTTGCGAAGATGCCCTCACCATGGGTTACCACTCTGGCTACAGGTTCAAACGTTTCACAATTGCTTGAATCTTTCGACTCGACAGATGATTGACGCAGCTGCTGGTTGAACTATCAATAATAAGACACCTGAGGATGCTTATGAATTTATAGAAGAGATGTCACTGAATAATTATCAGTGGCAAGTTATGAGGACAAAACCAACAAAAATAGCCGACGTTTTTAACTTCGATTTGGTCATCATGCTCTCTAATTAGGTAGAACTTTTGAATAGAAAAATTGATGGTTTTCTTGGCTTTTCACAGGTTCATCCAGTAATACAGTGTGAAGTAAATGGAGGTGGATCCAGCAATTCAGAATACCCACCCTATGACCACAACATGGAGAACGAGCAGCTAAATTACATGGGTAATAATCCTCGATCTCAAAATAATCCTTATAATAATACTTGCAATGCAGGATGGAGGAACCACCCAAGTTTCTCATGGGGGCCAAGGGAATCATAGATCATCACCACCATCAGGCTTCCACCAACAACCTTACCAGCAAGAGAAAAAGTCGAACCTTGAGGAGATGTTAACAAAATTCATCTCGGTGTCAGAAACTCGTTTCCAGAATACTGAGATAGCACTTAAAAATTAGCAAGCGTCGATCTAAGGGCTCGAAACTCATATAGGTCAGCTCACTAAATTGATATTTGAACGACCAACAGGTAGCTTGCCGAGTAACACTGAATCTAAC
This sequence comes from Gossypium hirsutum, assembly GCF_007990345.1. Taxonomy (NCBI): domain Eukaryota; kingdom Viridiplantae; phylum Streptophyta; class Magnoliopsida; order Malvales; family Malvaceae; genus Gossypium; species Gossypium hirsutum. The sequence goes on from NC_053431.1 coordinate 111,182,675, forward strand.
CGAAGGGAGCAACTCAACGCAATTACCATTCAAGATAAGAAAGGGTTAGTTGCACCTGAACCAAAACCGAGGCAAGAAACTGTGGTAAGTAAAGGTAAAGGTGTGGTGGACCACAATGACCAGAAACCGGTAAGTAAAGAGTACAAACCTCGTGTACCATACCCCAACGCGACAAGGAAAGACCACACAGACAAACAATTCGGTAAATTTCTTAAATTATTAAAGAAGTTACATATTAACTTACCGTTTATTGAAGCTCTTTTGCAGATGCCAAACGCAGTCAAATTCCTAAAGGAGGTTTTAAAAAATAAGCGGAAGTTGGATGAGGCGTCGCATGTGGAGCTAAATGTGGTTTGCTCAGCCATACTACAGAATAAGCTGGCTAACAAATTAAAAGATCCAGGGAGTTTTACAATTCCATGTTTAATTGGTAGCCTAGATGTTAATGATGTTTTGGCTGATTTAGGGGCAAGTATCAATGTAATGACTCGAATTTTACCGCTACCGAAAAAGTGTATTTTTGAGTCACCGTTTCTGAAAAATAGATTCTTAAATATTTATTAAACATATTTACGAAGTTAATCGAGTGGATAATTAGAGTTTAATTAAGTGAATTAGCTTAAATTAAGGATAATTGGATAAAAGGATTAAATTGAATGAAGTGTGAAAGTTTAATTATAGAATAAAGAAAATTGAAAGGACTAAATAAGTAAATAAGCTAAAAAGTGTGCCAAGTGTATGGCAAAAATAAAGTAGATGTGTAATTAATATAATACATACATTTGTAATACATGTATGTATTTACTTATTATTTAAGTAAATAATTAATGTATTTATTATTATTAAATTTATATTTTATGATAAACAAATTAAATATAAGATAAGTGTATGGCAAAAATAATTTATATGTGTACCAATAGTATACATGCACTTGTAATACACATATATGTTTGCTTATTATATAAGTTTATTATATATTATTATTAATAGTAAAGTAAACAAAAAGGAAATAAAAGAAAGAAATAGAATGAAAAGAAACAGAATGTGGAACGAAATAGGGGAATGAAGAAAGAAAAAGAGAAAAGAAAGAAGAAAAAAGAAAATTAAAGGTTTGAAGCTTGGAAGTTTAATAGGAAAGTCAATTTAGCCCTTTTTACTTAATTTTGATGTTTTAGAAGTTTTAGAACAAAGTTTTGATGAAATTAAGTTGATATTTTGAAGGTTATTAAATTTCTAGATATTATTCATGTTGAATAAAATGATGAATTAGGGGTTAAATTGATAGAATTTCAAGTTAGAAGTGAAATAAGGATTGAATTGTAAAGTAAATCATAAGTTTTGAATAGTAGGGACTAAGTTGAAAGAAATTTCAAAATTATGGTTTTATGGCGAAATTAAAGGGCTGAAATTAGTTTAAAGTGAAAATTGAATGAAAATATTGAGTTAAATGTGAAGAATAAAAGCTAGTCTTGGTTTAGGGACTAAATTGGAATTTAGGCAAAAGATGAATAAAAATTGACATATTCAATGAGAAAATTGAATGGTAGTGTATTGATAATTTTTAATTAATTTTCGTAGCTAGCGTTGTGCCGAAAAATCCTCGGTTAAGAAAGGAAAGGACAAGGTCAACGAGGGTTAGCTCGGAAATCACGGTTTGTGTTTCTATAATCCAAACTTAATATTTAATTGTTGAATTTATTATTTAATATGTAGGGTGATGCATTGAAAAGTGAAATTTAATTGTTAATCAATATATTTTGATTGAATGTTATGGTGAGTAACTAAGGTGAGCATTATTGTGTTTTATGAGTATTGAAATGAATCAAAATGTATATTGTATTGTTTTATGAGTATTGAAATGAATCAAAATGTATATTGTATTGCAACTGAATTGCATGTAGATTGATATGAAAAAAATGTATTAAATTGAATTGAAATTAAATTACGAATGAAATTGAAAATTAAAAAGTTTACTGAATACCCTATTAACAGTGTCGGGCTAGTCGGATATAATTGGCATGCCATAGGATTGGAAGTGTTCAGGGATATTACGACTGTGTGTCTATGAGACACTATATGTGTCGACTACTGTGACTGTTCTAGATTCGTTCTGAAGAGATACTCTGTACCTGACTGTTACTGTTACTATTACTGTTTCAGATTTGTTCCGATGAGGTACTCTGTGTACCGCTACTCTTACTGTTACTATTACCGTTACGGTGTATTCTGGCTTCGGCCGATGAAACACTGTATACTATCCCCGGTGTGTGGGTTGGATCTGTGTATCCGTCCAAGTCCGAGTCATGTTAATAGGGGCAAATAAAGCTACTGAAAAATTTATTACTACCCAATATTTGACTGTTACTGAATAAATGAATGACTGATACTGAATAATAATGATTAAATTATTATTATTGAAAAATACTAACTGTCATCGAATAATTGATTGCTACTGAGTAAAGGATTGTTACTAAACGAATAATCGTTACTGGATAACTAATTGTTATCGAATGACTAAATATTACTGAAAGAAATAGATAAATTAATCGATACTGAAATATGTTTACAGATATTGAATAATGAACAGAAACATAAGTAAGACATATGAATAGAGAATATTATTGTTGTGAATTAAATGAAAAAGTTAATCAAGTTATTAGATAATGAAGGTTGAATGAGTTGTAAAGAAATTACTTATGAAATGAATAAGTGAATATTTATGATTATTATAGGACAATAAATGTTCAGTTTATAGAAATACCACTAAGTTCATACTTAGCGTATGGTTTGTTTCTGTGCGCAGGTTAGGTTAAAGACAGATCGTCGAATCAGCATCATAAGCCGATCCCGAACTCAAAAAGGTAAAGCATGTTAATTATCGGTAATGGCATGTACCTAAGATGTCTTAAGTGTGTTATATTGGATTGTGATTGTAATAGTGAAATAAGTAAATTGATAATTGATAATTATACATGATAAGTGTTTAAATTTAAGTATTAGATAATATATAAAATGCGTTTGGATTGGTTTAATATTGTTATTTGTATTGGTTGTGGATTGAAATTTACAAGATTGGTAAATTTTTAAAATACAAGGTTCATTTTGAGTTCACATAGTTTGTCACACGGGCGTGTGCCTTGGTTGCCACGGCCATGTCTTAAAGTTAGTTTAGTACACGAGCAGGCCACATGGACGTGTGTCATGGTCGTGTTTAAAAGTTAGTGTTACACACGGGTTGAGGACACGGGCGTGTCCATGCTGCACGGACATGTTAAATTAGCCAGACGGGTGTGTGGTACTGTTCAAAAGAAGTAAATTTAAAATTTCACGAAAAATTTACTAAAGCAAATGTACTGTGGACCCATTTAAAATTATATTTAGATGGATATATTGCATTTATACTTGTTTATGTGCAAATGTACTGTAATGACTAGTAATACTTTGAAATCATGTTCTGGTAACGGGACGGGGTTAAGGGTGTTACAATCAATGTTATGCATTACAAAATGTTTAAGCAACTAGGTCTTGGGAAACCCAAACAAACTAGGATGAGTATTCAATTAGCCAATAAAACAATCAGATTTCCTAGGGGGATTATTGAAGATATACTCGTTAAAATTGACAAATTTATATTCCCAGTTGATTTTGTTGTTCTAGACATAGAGGAGGATAGTAACGTTCCTTTAATTTTAGGGAGGCTCTTTTTAGCAACAGCTAAAACAATAATTGATGTGGGCACAGGTGAACTCACACTTCGTGTGGGAGACAAAACAATCACCCTTCAAGCTCGTAATACGAGTAACACATCAAAAATTAAAGGTGGTTGTATAAATCATTCTACTAAAACTGACCATGTGGTGCAACCTACTTTGTAGGAAATAAGTTCGAAAAACCTACATGAGCCATGTTCAAGCAACAACAAAGGACCTATCTATGAAGAACGAAGGCTACAAATTGAGGAACTAGATAAATGGCGGACACATAAACCGAGGACACACGATAAACCAAAACCACGCCATGACGAGCTCAATGTCGTACCAAATCAACTTAAGGTTGGAGACAAAGTACTACTAGATGTAGCAGACCCTCGCATTTCCACTTCTGAACCTAACTGAGCAATCCCTCTTACGGTACTCAGTATTTTCCCATATGGTACAGTTGAGGTAATTTTTCCCAAATTCGTCACTTTTAAGGTAAACAGTACTCGTCTTAAACCTTATGTTGATAAAATTGATAGCAGGGATGAGGAGTGTATACTCCTCGCACCACCATGACCATGCACCAGAAAGGTAAGTCGAGCTTAGACTATAAATAAGCGCTTCTTGGGAGGCAACCCGAGCACTAACGATGTTAACCTCTTTAAAATTTTAGTTTTTAAAATCTAATCACTAACTGAATCATTGAAACACAGATTTTCTAATCCACACGGCCGGACACACAGGCGTGCCTTAGGCGGTGTTAACACCACGGAAGGAGACACGGGTGTGCTCAAGACTGATAAAACAACACGGGCGTGTGCATTGGAACACGGGCGTGGGAGAAGCGAACGAAGTAGGACACGATCATGTGACACGACCGTGTGCACCAACACGCCCAAAGAGCACGGGCGTGTGCGAGTCTCAAACGCCAAATTTAAAAAATTGCGAAACACACGGGCAAAAATTAGGGCACAAGGGCATGCCCCACGGTCGTGTGCCCCAAAATCTATATAAACCCCTCACTATTCAACAAAAATCCTTAATTGATGATTTCAACAAACCGTAAATGAATCCTTAATTAATATTTTTCAACAAAAATCACTTTTCAAAAGTTATTTATCTAATCCATCAAACATCAGAAAACACATGTATACATTCATGGTAAAACCCTAGACATTCAAAAGTTTTTCAAATTAGTCCATGGCTAGCTATATTAAGCTACATCGACTCTAAAAACATAAAAATCATTAAAAACAAACTTGAAAACCTACCTTGCATGAATCATTTACCCTAGTCGAAAGTTAAGCCTTCAAAAATGAAGTTTTCCCTTCTATTTTCGGTGGAGAAGATGATACCAACCAAAATACATTTGTTTCTTTCATTAATTATATTAACATAATTAATAATTTACTAATTTAACATTATAAATTTACCATTTAAAACACCTATTAAATGTCTATAATTGTCCACTCAAAAAAAATTGGTATGATTGCCACATAAATCCTCTAAAAATTTAATATCATAGCTATTAGACCCTTTTAGCTTATAGAACTCAAGTTTTGCACCTTTTGCAATTTAGTCCTTTTTATCAAATTAAGCATGCAAACAGTAAAATTTCTTAACGAAATTTTTATACAATATTACTAACATGCTGTAGACATTAAAATAATAATAAAATAAATATTTTCACATTGAATTTGTGGTCCCAAAACCACTATTTTGATTTCACTAAAAACGGGTTGTTACAACTTAGGTACTTTTATTTTTCAGGCTTTGAAAATGTTAGAGAAAGCTCATCTAGTTGGGCAAGCTTCCGTGGTAACATGGCAGGAAAGTGCTCCTAGCTGGATAAGCTTTCTCTAACATTTTTTAAAAGCTAAAAAATAAAAATACCTGACCTTGAGAATAATGGTGAAATTTGATGCATGTTCTAAGGCACTAAATACCCTATTAAGCATGTTTCTGATAAAATTTATGTGATTTGTGGTACCCACTTTCGAGCCCCAAATGATGTTTCATTATCAGTATTCAACGAAAGTGCGTCTCGATAAATGGATTTTGAAGCAAGCATTCCATCTCTCCTTGTTCTATTTTCCTATTAAAGTAAAAAAAATATTCATAAATTAGGTACGTAGCCAATTCATATCAAACATCAAAGAGTTGAGTTGCGAAAGTCATTTGCGTTTCTTTGGATAACCATCAAAAGATTTTCTTTCTTATGCTTATCCAATTTGTATCCAATATTGAAATTAGTCAACAAGTGAAATTCATCGTTTGGCATTTGTAGGAGCCCAATCCATGGAATTGACGTTCAACCATGTCATTCAATTGCGTGAATTATGAACTAGAATCAAGTGGAAAATGGGGGTTCAAGTTGGGAAAGAATTTCGAGGTTGCAATGTAGATATCTTACTTCTGTTGACCCCTAGAGGTATAAGTTATTTGATGTGAAAAGCGAGCTCGAGCTTGAGGTGGTCATATCATCCCACTACTGAAGTGAAAATGCTATAATAGAGTTATATGTCGAGTTTGCTGAGGCTGATGGAGTTGGTCCATCTTCAGCACCATTGCGGCTAATGTGGGAACTGAAGCTAAAGCAGGAAGTCATACTATATGGTTGTGTGGTGGGTTCACTAGCTTGTTACAAAGCTCCTACTATGATGTCCCTAACACGCCTATGGGTAGATGTTCTTCAGTTTTCGGCATGAATTTAAACTTTGGTGGCCACTACCAGTCAGAGTTTAAGCATAACCCAAACCTCGACATTGTAAGCCTTTTGTGTAAATTAGACATTCGATCAATGTAAAGAAAAGAGTATTCCACTGATTCTTTTGGACTTTCGATCAATGTAAAGAAAAGAGTATTCCACTGATTCTTTTGGACCTATGATCAATGTAGGGAAGTTTTCTGACACTACAAGCCTTTAGTGTAAATTGTCGGCACCTGGTTGTATGGGAGGTATCAACATCGATTTTTTATTGTCGTTGCCTAATATGGTATCCAGAGGATTCTACCTATTGTGTTTGCAATAACTCCCTTCAAAAAAGTAGATGACTTAGGTTGTATATTTGTGTATGCTTTATGCTTGTTTGGATGTATTTTTGAAGACATATTCATGGTTGATTTTGGTTTGGCTTGGTACATAAGGAATTGGTATTGTTTTCCCTTATTTTGGAAACTATTTTAGGTACTCATGGCCTGAGACACGGGCTACCACACGGCCGTATGTCACATATAGTCACACCATACGACCATGTGGACTATTTAATTTTAGTGTAGGTTTATCACACACGGTCAGAGGTTGTTACACGATCTGAAAACACGGCCATGTGATCCAAATTTCGAATTGTACATGGTTTGGTCACATGGCCATGTTATAGGGCCACACGACCTGGGCTCTATCACACGGCCGTGTGACCCCTGTTTCCAAAATTTTCAAAAATTTTCATGTTTTTTTGTTTTGTTTCAAATTAGTCCCTAATTATTTCCAAACTATTTTTAAGGTTTCTTAAGCTCAATTTAAGGCCTACAAGAGTATATGTAAGGCCCAATTTTGGCCCGGGATGAACAATCCCAAACCAAACAATTATTAACAGTCCTTTTACAACTTACAAACCCAATCCCGAATAGCCCAACTAAGCCCAAACCTATAGGGACCTAAAGGTCCAAGAACCTAAACCAAATTAGAAACCTTAACATTTCTGAAACTTTAGGCGCTGCAACCCCATGTGCTGGCCTCAGCGTGCACAACACCCGAGACAGGTGTCCCATCCCATCGCCTTCACTGTCACTTGCAAACAAGGAAAAAATAGGACAGAAAATGAGCAAATAAAAGTAACAAAAAAAAGAGAACAGTAGTAGAGAAAATCACATGTATTTAGCTATAAAGCCACAAGAACATATTGTAACAGGGAGGAGGGATTTTTGAATACAAAAAAAACATTGTATCACACGCACATTAAACAATCAAAAGCAAAAACAGAAGCAAAAAAGGTTGATTTTCTTTTGGTCTTTTTTTCATTTTCTTATTGCCTTTTATTTTTATTTGTTTACTTCTTTTGTGCAAATCTATTTCTAAAAAAAGGGGTTTAAAATAAAAAGAAGGGAAAGGGAACTCACTCAAATCTCCCGTAATCGTATCGCCGGAGTTCCTCTGTAACACCCCTTACCCGTATCCAACACCGGAATAGGGTACGAGGCATTACCAAAACACATACACTTGTAAACGTATTTAATCGAGTTATAAAATTTCATCAAAATTAAAACTTTCAAAATAATTAACATGTTTCTATAACTTTTCACAATATATCCTCAAAATATTATAATCATAATAATTAGGGCCTGCGAGACCCGATACATACTCATGCAATTTAATGCTTCATTTCCATTTCATTCAATTCGCAATTTCTCATGCTCATAATTTAAATCATATCACTAGCAGTTTCCATTTAATTCACGTGCAATTCAATGACATCAAATTCAAAACTAATACGTATTTACCATTTAACTCAATGTTTATTGATTATACCATTCAATAACACATTTATGAAATTCTCAATTTAGCAATGAAAATATCACTTTAGTTTGAATAACAACATCGTCCTGATATAAATACACTACCACTTATCCATTTACTTTAATTCTTTTGGGCCCATTTGTCACTTACCATCCTTAATCAAATTAGGGAACGGTCACGGAAAATTGAGTACTTCACTTTCACTTTGCCATAGTATAACTATGGTCTTACGTATGATCACTTATCACTTGTCCCTGATCAGATAAGTGTAGCCACCTATCACTTTGTTTCTTGATCAGATAAGTGTAGCCACTTATCACTTTGTTTCTTGATCAGATAAGTGTAGCCACTTATCACTTTGTCTCTTGATCAGATAAGTGTAGCTAAAGCTATCACTTATCACTTTGTCTCTTGATCAGATAAGTATAGCCGAAGCTATCACTTATCACTTTTCACTTGTCACTTGATCAGATAAGTGTGGCCGAAGCTATCACTTATCACTTTGTCACTTGATCAGATAAGTATAGCCGAAGCTATTACTTATCACTTTCCACTTGTCACTTGATCAGATAAGTGTAGCTAAAGCTACCACTTATCACTTTGTCACTTGATCAGATAAGTATAGCCGAAGCTATTACTTATCACTTTCCACTTGTCACTTGATCAGATAAGTGTAGCTAAAGCTACCACTTATCACTTTGTCACTTGATCAGAAGTACTCAAATCCGGCGTTCCGCTCAATTTGATCATTTATTCATATATCAGGCTTACCAACATGTGTTAATTCATAAACCATTCATGGTATTATTTCATGCCAAATCATATACTGAATATACCATACACACATACTATGAAACTTTATTTTCACACATGAGCTTAAACCATGACCAATAATGCACAAAAATAAGCATCATTCATATTTCATCGTTTATGAGTTATAATCAAACATATGACCATTTATACACGAATCATTCATATATTTCCCAATTTTCCTCCTCCTCCTCTCCATTCCACATCATTAATGTGTATAACACACTTAAACAACATTAACCATAATTTCAATATTCACTAACATGTATATTCAAAGCTGTTTATCCGAGTCAGAGTCACTAAATTATTTTATCCGGAGCTACAGAGCTCCAAATTAAGATCCGTTAATTTTCCCTGAAACTAGACTCACATATCTTCATACCATAAAATTTTCATAATTTTTGGTTCGGCCAAATAGTACAGTTTATTCTTTAAAGTTTCCCCTGTTTCGCTGTCTGACAGTTCCGACCACTCTTCACTAAAAATTAATTATCTCATTGTACAGAATTCGGATGATGTTTTAGCTTGTTTCTTCTAAAAATAGACTCATTAAGGATTCTAACCATATAAAATATAACTCATAATCATTTTTTTACAATTTTAATGATTTTCCAAATTCAGAACAGGGGAACCCGATTTCATTCTGACCTTGTCTCACAAAATCTATTATATCTCATGATTTACAATTCCATTGCTCACATCATTTCTTTTATAAGAAACTAGACTCAATAAGCTTTAGTTTCATATTTTATTCATCCTCTAATTCAATCTCTACAATTTTTGGTGATTTTTCAAAGTTACACTACTGCTGCTGTCCAAAACTGCTTTAGTGCAAAATGTTGATTTCCATTTTGCCCCAAATTTCACAGTTTATACAATTCGGTCCTTTCTCAATTAACCCCTCAATTAATCTAATTTTCTCAATTAGTACTTTACTAGACATTATAAGTTGTTACACAACTATTGAAATTCAGAATTTCCACATATAACTCTATCTTCAAACTCTTTTACTATTAGGTCCCAAACATTCACTTTCTATTCAATTCTTTCAATAAAATCAGCATATGAACAATTTAAAGCTCTAATTTCATGCTAAATCATCATATACTTCCAGCACATATTCATATCAACTTTCAACTTCTTTCATAAAATCAAAAACTAATGGATTTAACAAGTGGGCCTAGTTGTAAAAGTCATAAAAATACAAAAATTTCAAGAAATAGTCAAGAATTGAACTTACTTGTAATAAAAATATGAAGAACCAGCTTGAAGAAGCCCTTCCATGGTGTTTTAGCTGATGAGAATTCAGAAAAATGAAGAGAAATCTAGATAATTCCACTTGGGTCCTAACTTTATTAAGCAAATTTTGCAATTTTCCAATTTTGCCCTTAATTCTCCTTACTTTCTTGCTGATTTCATGCCTCTGCCGTCCAGCCCAAATAGACCTTGGGTCTATTTGCCTTTAAAGCCCTCTTCCTTTTATCATTTAAGCTATTTAATCATTTCCCAAAATTTTGTATTTGTTACAATTTAGTCCTTTTTGTTCAATTAATTATCGGAACTTTAAAATTTCTTAACGAAACTTTAATACTAACTTTTTAACACTCCATGAATATTTATAAAAATATTTATGGCTCAGTTTAAAATCCCCGAGGTCTTGATACCTCATTTCGATTCTAATTATTTTAATATTTATTTCTAGTGCACTATTCACTATTTCAAAAATTTTCTTAACTTCATATTTAACTTATACTTACTAAATTAATAATATTTTCTACCCATTTGTCGAATTTAGTGATCTCGAATCACCGTTCCGACACCTCTGAAAATTCAAGCCATTACATTTTTTTTTGTCGGATTTGTGGTCCCGAAACCACTGTTCCGACTAAGCCTAAAATCGGGCTATTACATCCTCCCTCCGTCGTCGAGTTTGAATCCAAAAAAGGGGGGGAGGAGACTTCCTATCTCGATTTTCTGAGCCTTGAAGGCTTGGCCTTCAAACACAGCTTAATCAAGGGCTGAAAAGCCATTTGATGCCGCCTCGACCACCACCCACGGTGGAGGAGCGAAGGATGACGGCGACGCAAAAGCTAGGGTTCAAAACCCTAGCAGAGAAAAGAGAAAGGGAGAGGGAGAGAGCAAAAAGGCTCTCTAATTTTTTTAAAAAGAAAGTGTAGAAATGGAGTTTTAAAAAAAAATTGCTTCTATAGGAGACATGAAACGGTGTCGTTTTGCACCTATGTCTCCAGCGCCAAAACGGCACTATTTAAGGTGACCCGTGTGCGACTCGACCCGTACCCGCAGAGGATCTGCGCATTTTTGCTTTAATGGTCTATTTGCGCATTGGATCCCTCCGCTTTTGTAGCATGTTTCAATGGGGTCCCATGTTCCCTTTTTTATTTTGATTTCTGCCCCAGAATTTTGCCTCTATTTCAGTTTGGTCCTTAGGCCATTTGAAAAGGCAGATGCATGAAACGCAGCGCATGAGGGCTGGGAAATATTTTCTCAATCAGTCCCTCATCCCTTAAGCGCATTTCATTTCGGTCCTTGCTGGCCTATTTTTTGTTATTTACAATTTGTACCTTAAATTTCAATTTAATTTCAGCCCAGTCCTAGCCTGTTAATTTATTTATTCAGTTTTTTAAGAACTGTTTTATTATTATTTATTTTAAGTTTGTTTTCTTATATTATTTATTTTTAAAATCATTTTACTATTATGTATTTTAAGTTTTTATAATTTTTAAACTATTATTCATTTTAAACTTTATATATATTGTTTATTTTAAACCATTAGACATATTATTATTTTGAAGCTTTATGTACACCTTTTATTTTAAATTATTTTATGTATATTGTTAGGGATCGACTTGATTAAGCAACGAACAAGAAAAATAGCGGAATAAATTAAGAAATTGAACACACAAATTTAAAGTGAAAAAACCCCTCCAAAGAGGATAAAAAACCACGGGTAAAGATAATTTTACTATAATGACAAAAGAATTAAGAGTACAAAAGATGGAGATAAAGACTTGTGAAAAATAAACTAAAATAAAAAATAAAATAAAGAATACACAAATTTTACGTGGAAACCCTTTCGAGAAAAAACCACGGGCAGAGGAGAAGAAAATTTACTATGTTGAAAAATTTGAATCAATACAAGAGGAATAGACTATGTCTATTTATAGGCTTGTAAAGCCATATTTTAGTAGGATTGAAACACCTTATCCTAATCAATATAAAATAGATGGAGTTTAATAAGGTTTAAAAAACCTTATTCTAAAATAAAATAAAAGAAGTCTAGTTCTATATGGATTTTACTTTTATTTTATTTTCTATTGTATTTTATTTAAATAAGAATTTGGGTCACTTAATTCTAACAATCTCCACCTTGACACAAATTCTCAATGAACAAGTTCTTCATCGCGAACTTTTAATGAACAAGTTCTCCACCTCTTCCATAAAACCCCTTAAGGGTTTAACTTCAACAATGAACACCAACCAAGTCTAAGCAATGCTCAAACTTGGTTATAAGAAGTGACTTAGTCAACATATCTGTAGGATTTTTATGAGTACTAATTTTGCTCACAACAATATCACCACGAGCAATAATATCACGAACAAAATGATACCGAACATCAATATGTTTTGTTCTCTCATGAAACATTTGATCTTTTGTCAGGAAGATGGCACTCTGACTGTCACAAAATACTGTACTGATTTGATGGTCTTCATTGAGTTCACTAAATAGTCCCTTCAACCAAATAGCTTCTTTACAAGCCTCAGTAATCGCCATGTACTCAGCTTCAGTGGTAGACAAAGCGACTGTAGTTTGCAAAGTGGCTTTCCAACTAATTGCACAACCTCCGATTGTAAAGATGTAACCTGTGAGAGATCTTCTTCTATCAAGGTCTCCTGCAAAATCAGCATCAACATACCCTATGACTCCACCTTTAATTCTTCCAAAATGTAAGCAAACATCAGTAGTGGCTCGTAAGTATCTTAAAATACACCAAACTGCTTTCCAATGTTCTTTACCGGGATTTGCCATGTATCTGTTAACTGCATTAACTACATATGATAAATCTAGACGTGAACAAACCATAGCATACATAAGAGATCCCACTGCACTAGAGTATGAAACATGTGACATGTACTCAATCTTATAATCTGATTGTGGAGACAAAGCCGATGAAAGTCTGAAATGGGCTACTAAAGGAGTACTAACAGGCTTAGCATTCTGCATATTGAACCTGCAAAGAACTTTCTCAATGTACCCCTTCTGACTTAGGTACAATTTACTTGCTTTTCTATCTCTGAGAATCTCCATACAAAGTATCTTCTTTGCTGGTCCTAAATCTTTCATCTCAAATTCTCATATCAAATTCTTCACTTAGTTGGGCTTTGACCTTTCTTATCTCTCCTTTATCTTTTGCTGCTATCAACATGTCATCAACATAAGGAAGTAGATACACAAAAGAACCATCACTGTTTTTCTTAAAGTAAACACAACTGTCTAAACTACTTCTTTTGAAATCATGAGAAGTCATAAAGGAATCAAACCTCTTGTACCACTGTCTTAGTGACTGTTTCAAACCATAAAGGGACTTTCTCAGCAAGTAAATATAGTCCTCTTTTTCTGAGACTATAAAACCCTCTGGTTGTTGCATGTAAATATCCTCCTCAAGTTCTCCATACAGAAATACAGTTTTTACATCTAACTGCTCAAGCTCCAAATCATGCATGGCCACAATACCAAGCAAAGCTCGAATCAAACTATGCTTAACAACTGGAGAGAACACATCTGTGAAGTCCACTCCTGGAATTTGGCTGTAACCCTTTGCAACAAGCCTTGCTTTATATCTGGATTCTTCAACTCCTAGAGTCCCTTCTTTCTTTTTAAACACCCATTTACAACGAACAGCCTTTTTACCTTTAGGAAGTTTCACAAGGTCCCATGTTCTATTTTTGTGGAGTGATTCCATCTCTTCTTGCATGGCAAACATCCACTTTTCTGAGTCTTCACAGCTAACCGCCTCAGAATAATTAGATGGTTCTTGATTCGCAGCTATATCTTCAGCCACATTTAAAGTATAAGCAACTAGATCAGCCTCGGCATACTTCTTTGGAGGTTTAATTTTTCTTCTAGTTCTATTTTTGGCGATAGAGTATTGTGGTGAAGAAGCAACTCTATTCTCAATTTTTGTTCTGGCTTGAGGAGTTTACTCTGTATTAATCTGATGCTCCACCTACTTTTGATTTTCTTTATTGGAAGAGTCTTTAAGAGATAACTTAGGTAGCATAACAGTTTCATCAAAAACAACATCTCTGTTTATCATAACTTTTCTATTTTAAGGACACCATAACTTATACCCTTTTACACCAGCTTTATAACCAAGAAAAACGCATTTAATGGATCTCGGTTCCAATTTTCCATTATCAACATGAGCATACGCAGGACACCCAAAAATCTTTAAATCAGAATAATTAGCAGGATTACCAGACCATACCTCTTGTGGAGTGTTTTTCTCAATGGCAACGGATGGAGATCGGTTGATCAAAAAACATGCAATAGAGGCTGCTTCTGCCCAAAACGACTTCGGTAAGTTGGCATTTGACAACATGCATCGAACCTTCTCCATGATTATTCTGTTCATTCGTTCTGCAATGCCGTTTTACTGTGGAGTATGGCGAACTGTCAAGTGTCTCACAATCCTTTCTGACTTATGGCGAACTGTCAAGTGTCTCACAATCCTTTCTGACTTACACAATCTATTAAACTCATCAGAACAGAACTCTAAGCCTTGTCTGTGCGAAGGTATTTTATTTATTTTCCCGTCTATTTTTCAATCATAATTTTCCAAGACTTAAATGCAGAAAACACATCACTTTTTCTGCTTCAAGAAGAATGCTCAAACTTTTTGGAAAAATCATCAATAAAGGTTAGCATATAATTAGCTCCACCTCTCGAAGGCACTCTGGATGGCCCCCACAGATCAGAATGAATATACTCCAATGTTCCCTTCGTGTTATGGATTTCTCTAGTGAATCGAACTCTCTTTTGCTTCCTAAAAACACAATGCTCACAGAAATTCAGTTTACAAATTCCTTGCCCATCAAGAAGTCCTCTTTCGCTCAAATCTGCCATTCCATTCTCACTCATATGCCCTAGGTGCATATGCCAAAGTTTAGTAATATCATCATCTGACAAGGAAGAGGAAGCGACAGCTACATCACCAGTAACAGTAGAACCCTACAAAACATATAACTTGGCAATCTTTCTCTGCCCTTTTATCACAACAAGGGACCTTTTGGAAATCTTTAAAACCCCACTTTCAGCTGTGTATCTATACCCTTTTGAATCAAGAGTACTCAACGAAATTAAATTTCTTTTCAATTCTAGAACATGTCGTACGTCACTAAGTGTTCTGACAACTCCATCAAACATCTTAACTTTAATTGTTCCAACACCTGTGATTTTACACGAAGCATTATTTCCCATCAAAATAACATCTTCAGACACTGTTTCGTAAGTTGTAAATCAATCCCGATTGGGACTCATGTGGAAGGTGTAGCCTGAATCAAATATCCACTCCTCGCTTACTTTAGAATCATTGACAGAAGCAACTAGAAGTTCACCATCACTGTAGTCTTCTACAACATCATCTTCACCAGAATTTTCTGGTTGTTTTCCCTTTTGATTCGCAGCCTCCCTTTTAATCTTATTTTGTAGCTTATAGCACTCAGATTTAATGTGTCCTTTCTTCTTGCAGAAGTTACAAGTTTTACCTCTGTTTGAAGGCTTCGATCTACCCTTAGATTTACTACGAGGATTTTGTTCCTGTATCCTACCACGATCATCATCAGCATTCCGATCTTATCTCCCACAAAAAATGAGACCCTCTCCCTTAGAGTCGGGTTTAACCACAAGATGCTTCATCTTATCATACGAGGTTAAAGAATCATAAACCTCATCAATTGTGAGAGACTCGCAGCTATATAAAATCGTGTCTCTAAAGGTGGAATAAGACGGGGGCAACGAACAAAGTAGAATCAACCCTGGATCTTCCTTATCATACTGAACCTCCATGGCCTCCAAGTTTGAGAGAATTTCTTTAAACACTGTTAAGTGTTCGTGTATAGACGCACCTTTCTCCAAACGATGAGCATAAAGACGCTGTTTCATATGCAACTTGCTTGTTAGAGTTTTCGACATACATATTTGTTCTAGCCTCTTCCATAATGCAGCGGCAGTCTTCTCTTTCATCACATCCTGCAAAATTTATTTGGACAAATGCAGATGTAATTGTGTTAACACCTTTCGATCTTTACGCTTCTTCTCTTCATCTGTTAATGTCGAAGGCATCTTATCTATCCCTAACAGGGCATCCTCTAGATCCATCTGTGCAAGAACTGCTTGCATCTTAATCTGCCACAACGCAAATCTGGTGTTACGATCCAACAGCGGAATTTCATACTTTAAAGATGCCATTATCGTGATCAAGATGAACAAACCGAAAGCTCTGATACCAATATGTGAAAAATAAACTAAAATAAAAAATAAAATAAAGAATATACAAATTTTACGTGGAAACCCTTTCGGGAAAAAACCACGGGCAGAGGAGAAGAAAATTCACTATGTTGAAAAATTTGAATCAATATAAGAGGAATAGACTATGTCTATTTATATGCTTGTAAAGCCATATTCTAGTAGGATTGAAACACCTTATCCTAATCAATATAAAATAGATGGAGTTTAGTAAGGTTTAAAAAACCTTATTCTAAAATAAAATAAAAGAAGTCTAGTTCTATATGGATTTTACTTTTATTTTATTTTCTATCGTTTTTTATTTAAATAAGAATTCGGGTCACTTAATTCTAACAAGACTAAACCCCGAAAACCTGAAAATAAAGAACCCTCAAAATGTAAACACAAAATTCTCTAAATGTGTTATGAGTTCTAATCTCTAATGGGTGTGTTTTCTAAGGTTGTAAAAGAGCCTATTTATAGGCTAAATTCATTAGTCAAATAATAGTAAAATAATCTAAACTAATCAGTGTTTGATTGAAACAAGTAAACAGAGTTTGACTGAAATATTATTTCTCAAATTTGACTGAAAATAGAAGTCATATTTAACATATATAATATGTATTTTAAAATTTCTTATATGTTATTTAATTATACTAGTTTATGTGTTAATCATTTTAAATTCCTTTTATTGTTATTTATTTTGAACTTTCTATATATTACTTATTTTAAAATATTTTTTTTATATATTCCTTATCTTAAACTTATATATATATATTACTTTGGATTATATTTATATACATATTTTCATTTAAACTGATTTTATATACTATTTATTTCAAATTTCTCTTTTACATATTATTTATTTTAAGCTCTTTTATATGTTTTTTTAAAGAGTTTTATTTTTTTGTATTATTTACTTTAATTTATTTTACATATTATTTATTTGAAATTGTTTTAGATGTTATTTTTATTTCAAATTATTTTATATTTTATTCATGTCAAATCTGTAATACCTCAATTTTGCCCGGCCCATTGGAAGCCAAGGCATAATCAAATATATCCAAAATAATAAAAAAAGTCTTTATAGTCCTTTTACAAATGTTAAAAACCAGCAGGCCCACTGTTACATCCTACCCAAATACACAGACCCAATACCTGACAGGCCCAGACCTAAACTAGACCCAATTGACCCAAGCTCTCAGAAGCCCAAAACCTAACATCATCAGCTAGGGTTTCTAACCCTAGCTCTCTCCCTACAGCGCCGCAACAGCTTCTGGAAGCTTCAGGGAGCGTCAGTTCAACTCCCCAGATTGAGGCCATCAATGCACACTGACGCGTCATCAATGCGTTCGTCCCTCTCGTGACCGTCCAGCACCGCGATCTCAGGCCTCCCCTCTGACCTTGGTACCACCGTTAATGCCGAGATCGTCGGGGTACCTGTAAAATGGAAAAGGAAACTCAGCAGATAATGGTCAAAGATACAGTAGACAAGAAATAGAAAGAAATCAGAGATTTCTTTCCTTATGTAACAAATCAGTGGCTATAAAAAGCCCTTTGTAACCCTTGTAAAAAGGACACAGAGACAGAAATAAAAAACAAATACAAACAGTTTCAAAGGTGATAACCGAGTGACTTATTCTCTATTTTTTTAGCGCATATATATGAACTGTTTAGCAAAATACTAAGGGTATTTGAAAAGGAGAAGAACTACCTGTTTTGGATCTAAAGAGACGAGGGTTTTAAAACCCTCCGATCTCTGTACACGGTGGCCGTTAGGGCGGTGCGTGGACGCGTGGACCGGCGCGTGGCGTACGAAGGCCAGAGCCCAAGGCTCCCTTCCTCTCTCTCTTTCAAAGAGAATTTTTTAGTTTTTTTTAAATCGGGGTTCAAATGAACCTTAAGCTGAGAAGGTAACTTATATAGCTTGAACGAAATGGCGTCGTTTTGCGACCCTAGGATCCGCGCGTTGACCCGATTACCCGGGGAGGATCCGCGCATTTTTAAAATTGGGTTAATTTCCCAATCGGTCCTTCTACCCCTTTTGTGTTTACAATTAAACTTTATTTTATTTATGATTTGGCCCTATTATTTTATTTTAGTTTTAATTTGGTCCTGACAGTTGTTAAATTATATTCTGAGAAACGTGGCCGTTTTGGGAAAAGGGCAATTTGCCCAGTGAGTCCCTTTAATTTTATACGCGTCTTAAATAAGGCCTTAATCCAGTTTTGTTTCTTTGAAATTCGCCCTGTAATTTTGCTGAATTTGAAATTTAGTCCTATATTTATTCTATATATATATTTTATATATATTGATATTTTTTTATCCTTATTATTTATATACTATAAGATTATTTTATTATATATATATTATTATTCTTCATATTATCTATTATTTTTCCAATTATTTTACATCATTATTTTTTTATATTATTATTTTTTTACTTGTATTATATGTTAATTATTTATACATATAAACTTCCATTATTTTATATTATATCTGTTATATATCTTATTTCCTATATATTTACATTATATTTTATAACATTTATTTTATTTTATTTTTATTCTATATTAATTATTATTTTTTTGTTATGTGTATCATATATTATCTATTATATTATTCATTATAAGATTTTTAAATTATATTATATTTTAAACTCATATTTATATATATTATATAATTATTTCATTATAGATATAAATTCTTTTACAAACTTTATATTCTATACATTATTTTACTAAACTAATATCTTTTGTATTTTTTATGTAATTATTATTCTTATAAATACAATTTTATTATATATTATATTTTAACTTATATATCTCATATATCTTATATATTTATAATATACATCATTAAAAACTTGCATTTTTGTATTATATATTGTAAATTATTTCATTTATTATTACTTTTATATACTATTATATTATCTATTTTAAAGTTTACTATTAAGTATTATACTTTTATTATATATTTTAAATTTATTATTTGTTTATATTATACATATATTTTTTCTTACTTTTGTTTTTTTATTATTATACAATATTTATTTTTACTTCAGTATTAATGTATTTTTGTTATGTTATATGTTATGTAATATTTTAGACTTTTATATTTTATTTTCAAATGCATATTTTTATGTACATTGAAATATTATATATATCATACATCGTTTACATGATTAAATATATGTTGAATTATATGTTTAGAGATTTTTACCTATTTCTTCTTTAACATGTACTCCATTTTATGTATAGTTTTCTTATTTAAAAATTGTCACGTTTTATTTCTTATATACGTTGGTTAGCGTATGATATTTATGCTGTTATGCTCTTACTTTCCTATCATTGTAACATGTTATCGCGAATGTTATGTTAATATACTCCTTCATGCATCGGTTTTAAAAACAAGACTTCAAACTTTTCAAAAATAAAAAGGCAATGCTCGGTGTTTGGAAGCTTTGAGAAAAGTAGTGCCCTAACTTATTAGGT
The DNA here is from genome assembly GCF_007990345.1 of Gossypium hirsutum. Lineage (NCBI taxonomy): Eukaryota > Viridiplantae > Streptophyta > Magnoliopsida > Malvales > Malvaceae > Gossypium > Gossypium hirsutum. The sequence continues at coordinate 111,202,718 of NC_053431.1, forward strand.
TGCGACTTTTCTCGTTGAGTTCGAACAATTAAGTACCCTTCTAAGTTTTTAAAGGTTTTCTAAATGCAAGCCACTATCTTGGAACTTCAAAGCAATATGTCCTAACTTATTGGATATAGCGTTTTGCTGTTTCGAGATTGGAATTTCAAAAAGGTTAACTTTATGTCAATACTTTGATACGAGTGAATTCCAATTTTCAAAGTTAAAATATTTTAAAGAGGACTACATCTTAAAATTTTTGAATTTCCGACATTAAAGACATTTGATAATCAATTAGGTACCAATTTTTGGGCGTTACGAGGGTGCTAACCCTTCCTCGTGCGTAACCGACTCCCAAACCTATTTTCTGATTTTGTAGACCAAAACTAATGATTTTAAAACAAAAATGTTTTAAAGGTGATCCAATCACACCTAAAAGGATTGGTGGCGACTCCCGTTTTTATTTTTTAAATCGATTCCCATCTTCCAAAACTCAATTTGAAAATGGTTTCGACAGCTTGGCGACTCCGCTGGGGACCAATAAGAGAGTCAAGCCGTATAATTGATTACCTCTTGTCTTAGTGTCAAAAATTAATGATTTTAGAATTTAATCCTCTTTGCATTGCATGTGTTGGTATTATTGCATGTGTTGCTATATTATGACACGCATTGCATTTGCATGACCGTTGTGGTCACACCTTTAAGTGGGAGTGAGAAACTACGCCTTCGTGAGGTTTTCGCCTCCGTGCAGGATAGTGGATCACTTTCGGGATAAATCCGTACCTATGGTTTATTGAGATTTTCACCTCCGTGTAGCCATAGGGAAATGTATTCCCCTAAACTGAACTCGATTCAAATGAGCCTATAATGGGTGAGAATCAAGGAATTTGCTGGTTCAGGTATCTCAAACTTTAGAACCAACCTTATATAGAAAAACCGTAAGAGCCCAACTTGGTTAGAGTTAAACTTTAGATATTACCCTTATAAATTATCGTTGAGATTTATTGATATCATGTGATACTAACTATTTCTTTTCTTTTGTTCGCATGTCATTTTGCATTTACAAAGGTATCGATTCACGGCCAGTTTCTAAGTTAGGAAGTTTTATTATGGAGAACGGACTTCTTGACAGAGTGGAGGGCAACGCTAACGTCCATAGATGGTCCGAGCAAACTCAACTAGAAAAGGGAGATAGTATAGCTGAGGGATACGTATCGGAGTTGTCAGATTACACTCGTATTAGCGTCACGCAGAATAATCTCCAAGAGCTTAAGGCAATTTGGGATCAGTGGGGCCAAGAGACCAAGCAGTTATTCTACGGTAACTATGGAGACTTACCTTACTTGCTTGATGTTCAGATAGACGAACACTTATTCCGAGCCCTTGCTCAGTTTTGGAACCCATCGTACAGTTGCTTCACTTTTGGGGAAGTAGACATGGTACCTACTATGGAAGAGTACACTGCTTTACTTCGTTGTCACCGGTTTCAGAATGATAGGATCTATTCTAGAGCTCCTTGTGTCCCTACCTTTTGAAAGAAATTGATGATTATTACGGGGATGAGCGAGCAGTGGGCCACGACCCGAATTAAAGAAAAGGGCGAGTGCAAGTGCATTTCGTGGGACGCTTTGAAAGATCTGATTCTGACACACCCTGATGAGACGAAGAAGGTAGATGTTTTTGCCTTAAGTTTATATGGATTGATGGTTTTTCCTAGGGATTTGGGATATGTAGATGAGGCAACCACGGATCTTTTTCATCGACTCAGTAAAAAGGTCACTTCTATCCCTGCAATTCTGGTGGAAGCATTCAGGCCTTTAGGTGCATATAGGAGGGCTGGTGCTGGCAGGTTTATAGGATGTGCTCAGTTACTTTTGGCTTGGTTCTACAGTCATTTTCGGTTGATAGATAGGGTGGTTTGTCAGGTTTTCTTCGAGGATTATTCATCGTTGAAAGATATAGTAGCTTCAACTAGGAGAGTTGATGTTCTAGAAGAAAATTGGATAGCACTACTTCAGAACCTTCAGTCGAAAGATGTTGAGTGGAGGGCTCCATGGATGATGCCTGGAGAGGTTCTTTATCGATGCGGAAATTTTGATTAGGTACCCCTATTGGGAATTTGGGGTGCCATTGGTTATGCCCCTTTACTCGTGCTAAGGCAGAATGGGTTGAGACAGTTCGTGCCAGCGACTCATGGGTTGGCTCAAAGTGAATTTGTATACAGAGGAGCCGATTATAAGAAGAGGGTTAGCGAAATTTCTAGTGCTTGGAAGAAGACTTGTCGATTGAAAGGAGTAGCTATTAGCCCTGCTACCACACCGGAATACGTTGAATGGAGAGACAGAAGGGTAAATGATAATATCCCTAAGCCAAATATGGAAGGAGCTCGACCAATGGAGGAATATTTGCGAGCAAGGCCCTCAGAGTTAGAAATTATGAAGTAGGAGTTCGAGAGAAAAAGCTTGGAGTTTGAGAAAAGGATAGCAAAGCTCGAAGAAGAGAAGATGTACTTGAGTTTGGACGTCGAGGTTCAAAAGATGGAGGCTGAGAAAGAGAGGAAAGAAAAGAGGAAGATTGAGGAAGATCGAGATGATCTAAAAGAGCATTACAAAAGGACACAAGTATCCTTGAGAAGGGCGAGAGTAGGAGGATCTTTGGAGCAGTTGCAGAAAGAAGTCCAAGAGGAAAAGGCTAGAGCCGAGTATTGGGAGAGGAAGTTCCAAGAGATGCAAGTGCAGAATTTGGCATTAGAGGAAGAGAATAAAGAATTAAAGACTAAAGTGATTGAGTTTGGAAGATCCCTGCGTTGGCACCAAAACCATAATTTTACGGTCGAGTTAAAGGAGCTAAAGAGCAAGGTTGAGGATTTGGAGGTAGCATTGCATGACGGTGAACTCCGGGTTGAACAGCTCAAGGCGCAAGAAGATTATCTGAAGGGAGAGCTACATCAGGCTAGAGGACAGGTCAGATAAAGGGATCATGTCATTGGAAAGGCCATAGCCTAGATTCGAGAGGTTGCTGAGTATATGCAAGACTTGGCAATTCGAGCTGATGTATTGAGTCTGATGTATTCATCATCATCGGATGTAGGACGAGAGTTAGCCCTTTTATTAGATAGAGTTAAAGCTTTAGGCCTTAGGGCAAAAGCGTATTTGTGATCCTCTTATATGTAAAGATATTCTTTTTCTAAATAAAATTTTCTAAATGAAGTTGAACCAGAATCGATATTCTTTTTTGCATTCATGCATTTGCATCTCATGGCATTTCATCACATCATTTGCATTCAAAATTATAAAAAGACCCTGATTAGTTAAAGTTTACTTTCAAATGTAGAAAAGGAAATTTGGAAATAACACATCCTTACAGCACTCATACTAAAACTAAGAGCATGGATCAAAGGTTCGAGCAATTACAAAAAGAAATGCAGGAGCAGTTAGCCAAAATGCAAATGAAATGAGGAAGCAGATGCTAGAGGCTCAAAGAAACATGATGGCTGAAATGGCTCAGCTACTAAGAGCTACTGATAAAGGAAAAGCTCCTATGGCAATTGAAGAGGAAAATGAAGGTCCTCCTCTAGGTTTTACTCCACCTCATGTGCCCCTGCAAACCGAGCCACCTCCTAGAAGGCCATCTGTCACCGTGAAGCCTCAACATGGGCCAGTGGATGCTGGAATCCCTGTAAATTTCCCATCTGGGTTGGGAAATAATTTGGGTGGTAACTCGATCAACCCTATCACTCCTGATTTGGATTTGATGGAGAAGGAAAGAATGGCCACTGAATCCGCGAAACAATTGGAAGATCACTGCAGATGGCTAGAAGAAAAATTCAAGACTTTGGAAGGCACTGGCAATCATCATGGGACTGATGCCAAAGATTTAAGTCTAGTCCCAAACCTAGTGCTGCCTCACAAATTCAAAATGCCGGAGTTCGAGAAGTACAATGGTATTACCTGTCCGGAGGCTCACGTCACAATGTTCTGCAGAAGGATGGCAGGGTATGTAAACAATGATCAGCTGTTGATCCATTGTTTTCAAGATAGTTTAGTGGGAGCAGCAGCCAAATGGTACAATCAGTTGAGCCGGGCCAGAATAAATTCATGGAGGGATCTTGCACAAGCCTTCATGCAACAGTACAACCATGTGATTGATATGACACCGGACAGGATCACACTTCAGAATATGGAGAAAAAGCCTAATGAAAGTTTTAGGCAATATGCACAATGATGGAGGGAAGTGGCAATGCAAGTACAACCACCATTATTAGAAAAGGAAACCACCATGTTGTTTATCAACACTTTAAAAGCACCGTTCATCACTCACATGATTGGAAGCACCACGAAGAGTTTTGCAGTTATAGTTATGGCAGGGGAGATGATTGAGAACGCCATAATGGGCGGTAAAATTGAGGGGGAAGTAGCCAAAAGATCGGCCCCAAGAAGAAAAGCCAATAAGGTAAACAACACGAGCAGCTTCAAATTGAAAGCAGTCACGGTTAGTTAGCCCAAAGTAGCCACAGTTGGGCAGCAGAGCTCTCAAAAGAAAGAATCTAACACCAGGCATGAGAGGATGCAATTTACACCTATACCTATGATGTATCGGGAGCTTTATCAAAACTTATATGATGCGCATGCTATAGCCCCTTTCCACTTGAAACCATTACAGCCTCCATATCCTAAATGGTATGATGCAAATGCCAGGTGTAAGTATCATGCTAGAATATCGGGGCACTCAATTGAGAATTGCACTGGATTCAAGAAAGCCGTAGAGAGGTTGAACAAGAATAGGGTTTTGAAATTTGAGAGTACTTCAAATACTGAGAACCCTTTGCCAAACCATGACAATCAAGGAGTGAATGCCATTGTTGAAGCTGGTGGAAAAAGGGGGAAGGAAAATGTTGTTGAAGTAAGGATGCCTTTAAAAGTAATCTGGAAATAGATGGTAAAGAGAGGAATAATAACCTCTGAGAAAGAAGGAAACAAAACGAGGAACTACTGCGAGTTCCATGGGAAGGAGGGTCATAAGACCCAAAATTGTGAAGAATTTAAAGCCTTGGTGCAAGGTTTCATTGACAATAAAGAGCTACAGATTTTTGAAGATAGCTCTTATAAACGAGAAATAAATGCGTTAGAAGGAGAACAACAAGGAATCAGTCGGCCAAGGATCATTATCTCCCTGCCAGGAAATAAAGAAGTAGAGGCACCAACAATGCCCAAGGTCATCATCCATAAGCCCAATCATTCTCCTTACAAGGATGACAAGAGGGTGCCTTGGAACTATGACTGCAGTATAACGGTACCAAAGGGAGAGAGTATAGCCAGCGCGTCTAGGGGCACGCAAAATGAAGGTTCCTATACAAGAAGTGGGAAACGTTATGATGAGAGGGGGTATTAGAATGGAGCCCACAAAGATGAAAGATGTTGAGATTGAGAAGGAAAAAGCAACCGAAATACCCATCAATGAGTCAGTTAAGGAGGAAGAGGCTAAGGAGTTTCTAAAGTTCTTGAAACATAGCGAATATAGCGTGGTCGAGCAGCTGCGTAAGCAACCGGCACGTATATCAGTGTTAGCCCTACTCCTGAGTTCTGAAGTGCATAGGGAGGCATTGCTAAAGGTGCTTAATGAAACATATGTCACCCATGACATATCAGTTAACAAGCTAGACCGATTGGTAAATAACATCAGTGCTGATAACTTCATCTACTTCAATGATGATGAAATTCCACCTGGGGGCATAGGGTCAACAAAAGCCCTGCATATTACTATTTGGTGTAAAGGATACACATTACCAAGCATACTCGTCAATAATAGGTCTGCTTTGAATATCCTTCCCTTATCCACCTTGAATCGATTACCCATTGACAGTTCGCATATGAAGGCATGTCACAATGTGGTAAAAGCCTTCGATGGAACTGAAAGGAAAGTAATGGGACGAATTGACATCCCTCTAGAGATTGGACCAAATACGTATGAAGTCGACTTCCTGGTAATGGATATCAAGCCCTCCTATAATTGTTTGTTGGGGAGACCATGGATACACTCGGCAGGAGCGGTGCCTTCTTCATTGCACTAAAAATTGAAGTTAGTGACAGATGGATGCTTGATAACCATCAATGCAGAGGAGGACATCATAGCAGCAGTCACCAGTAAAGCTCCTTATGTGGAGGCAAATGAGGAGGCTATCGAGTGTTCTTTTCGCTCCTTGGAAATTGTTAATGCTACCTTCATTTCAGAGGGAAGTGAGGTGCTGGTACCCAGAATGTCTAGAGCAACAAGGATGGCCCTGCAAATGATGATGGGGAAAGGAGCATTGCCAGGAAAAGGATTAGGAGGACAGTTTCAATACGGAATTCAGATCCCAAATCTGATTGAAAAGAAGGACCGCTTTGGCTTAGGCTTCAAGCCAAACCACAAGCACAAGAGGTAGGAAACTAAGAAGCGTCAAGCGAGAAGAAAGGCCCGTTTGAATGGAAGAGAAATGGAGTGGGAACCGATGACATTCCCACCTATATCCAAATCCTTTAAGTCAGGAGGATTGCTGATAGAAGAAAGTCGTCAGGTTAATGCTTACATAATGAGGGATCGGAACAAGGAAACCTCGAGGGCATTCGCCCTTACTAATCGGGGAGCTCTCTGAATAATTGGACTGCGGAGGACCTTCCTGTAGTCTTTAGAAATTTTTCAGAGTAATTCTCGAAACATGTTTATTACTCTTGGACCTAGGAGTAGTAAGATTACATTTGTGAAAATAGGCCTATGTTTATCTATAATTATTTAAATAAAACATAAATTTTATCAATTTGAACGAGTATTGTTTTATTTTTATCGACCAATATCCCTATTCTTTTATTCATAGTACATAAACAATCATTCTTAGATTCATTCATTCTTTGTATATTCTTTCATACTCCCACAGGTCCCTAGATATCAATGATATGAGCACTGATACTATAACTCCTGATTTCTCTTATGAGCAAGACATGTGTTTAGAGGAACCTCAGGATTTTGAAGATACTCAAGATTGTGATGTATCTCTTGATCTGTTAAGGATGGTAAAGCAGGAGGAGAAACAAATCATGCCCCATGAGAAAGAGGCAATAGAGAATATAGCCCTAGAGGAAGGGAATGAGTTGAAAATCGGAACCCTAATTGGCGAGAACACAAGGCATGGTTTGGTTGAGTTGCTTCGAGAGTTCAAGGATATTTTCGCCTGGTCATATCAGGATATGCCTGGATTGAGTACTAACATTGTAGTACATCGTCTTCCGATAAGACAAGATTGCAAACCAGTCCAACAGAAGTTGCGGAGAATGCGTCCAGATATTGTTCTGAAAATAAAGGATGAAGTCAAGAAGCAGTTTGACGCAAGATTCTTGCAAGAAGTGAAGTACTCCGAATGGGTAGCTAACATTGTGCCCATTCTTAAGAAGGATGGGAAGGTACGAATTTGTGTTGATTACAGAGATTTGAACAAAATAAGCTCGAAGGATAATTTTCCTTTGCCACACATTGACACTTTAGTAGACAACACAACAGGATATTCGTTGTTCTCTTTCATGGATGGTTTCTCAGGATACAATTAGATAAAGATGCATACAGAAGACATGGATAAGACTACCTTCATAACCTTATGGGGCACATTTTTCTATAAAGTAATGCCATTTGGATTGAAGAACGCAGAGGCAACATACCAACGAGTTATGGTAAACTTATTCCACGACATGATGCATAAGGATATCGAGGTATACGTTGATGATATGATCGCCAAGTCGCGAACAGAAAAAGAACACATTGAGGTCTTAAGAAGATTGTTCTTAAGGTTGAGAAAATTTCAGTTGAAGCTCAATCCAGCAAAATGCACCTTTGGGGCCAGATCGGGAAAGTTATTAGGCTTCGTAGTCAGTGAAAAGGGAATTAAAGTTGACTCAGACAAGGTCAGAGCCATACGAGAGTTGCCTCCGCCATGTACTCAGAAGGAAGTTCGAGGATTCCTAGGAAGGTTGAATTACATCGCTCGGTTCATTTCACAATTGACTGAGAAATGTGATCCTATTTTTCGCCTCCTCAGAAACCACAATCGAGGTACTTGGGATGAAGAATGCCAGAATGCTTTTGAGAAAGTCAAGCAGTATTTGTTGAATGCTCCAATGTTATCTCCACCTAGCCCGGATAAACCATTAATACTATATTTATCAGTGTTTAGTAATTCTATGGGATGTGTGCTTGGCCAACATGACGAGTCGGGGAAAAGGGAGAAGGCAATTTATTATCTCAGTAAAAAATTCACTAACTGTGAAATGAGATATTCACCAATTGAAAAGTTATGTTGTGCACTAATCTGGACCACCCGAAGATTAAGACAGTACATGTTATACCATACCACTTGGCTCATCTCAAAATTGGATCCATTGAAATACATGATGAAGTGAACGGCTTTAAATGGAAGAATGGCGAGATGGCAAATTTTGCTTTCAGAGTTTGATATAGTCTACGTAAGTCAGAAGGCTATAAAAGGAAGTGCGGTAGCTGATTTCTTGGCTAGTCGAGCTCTAGAGGATTATGAGTCATTGAACTGTGATTTTCCAAATGAGGAATTAATGTGTATAGCAATGACTGAAAATTCTCCATAGAGGCTCAATTTTGATGGGGCTTCTAATGCAGTTGGGAATGGAATTGGGGCAGTCTTGGTATCCCCGAATGGTGACCATTACCCGTTCATGTGCAAGTTAGACTTTGATTGCACAAATAATATGGTTGAGTGTGAAGTATGCATCATGGGACTTCAAGCAGCCATAGGGCGAGGTATAAAAACCCTGGAAGTATATGGAGATTCGGCGTTGGTAATTTATCAGCTTAGAGGTGAATGGGAGACGAGGGACCCTAAATTGATCAATTATTGAAAGATAGTTTTGGGGTTACTTGAGGAGTTTGATGATATCACCTTTAATTATCTCCCACGAGATGAAAATCAGATGGCAGATGCTCTAGCAACCTTGGCTTTAATGATTAAGGCAAATAAAGAGGAAAAGATGAGACCAATTCAAATGAGTGTTTATGAAGTTCTAGCTAGCTGTTGTAACCATGAAGAGGAAGAAAAGGATGATAATCCTTGGTATCAGGATATATTGCGATATGTAAGAGATCGTAAATATCCAGAACAGGCAACCGAAAATGATAAACGAACTTTGAGAAGGTTAGCTTGTGACTATGTCTTGGACAGGGATGTCCTGTACAAGAGAAGGAAAGACCAAATACTTTTGAGATGTGTCAATGCTGTGGAAGCCAAGCTAATTCTAGAAGAGGTTCATGAAGGTGTATGTGGTACCCATGCAAATGGGTTCACGATGGCAAGGCAAATCATGAGGTTTGGCTATTACTGGGCCACTATGGAAGGAGACTGCATCAACTATGCCAAAAAATGCCATAAGTGTCAGATTTATGGGGACAAAATTCATGTACCGCCTTCACCTTTACATGTCATGACTTCTGCATGTCCTTTCTCCATGTAGGGCATGGATGTTATCGAACCAATATCACCGAAAGCTTCAAATGGACATCGGTTTATCTTCGTGGTGATTGACTACTTTACAAAATGGGTAGAGGCTGCTTCTTACGCAAATGTTATTAAGTCAGCTGTAAGTCGATTTTTGAAGAATGAAATCATTTGTCGGTATGGAATGCCTGAGAAGATCATATCTGACAATGCATTGAACTCGAACAACAAAACGATAGCGGAGGTTTGCGACCAATTCAAGATCAAGCATCACAATTCTTCTCCCTACCGTCCAAAAATGAATGGGGCAGTAGAGGCTGCTAATAAGAACATTAAGAAAATAGTGGGAAAGATGACTGAGACTTATAGAGACTGGCATGAGAAATTACCGTTTGCACTCCTCGCCTATCGGACATCTGTCAGAACTTCTACTGGGGCAACTCCGTTCTCGCTAGTTTATGGGATGGAAGCAGTGTTACCTATTGAAGTAGAAATACCTTCTCTTTGAATTTTGATGGAGGAAAAGTTAGATGAAGCTGAGTGGGTTCAGTCCCGATATGATCAATTGAACTTAATTGAAGAAAAGAGGCTAAAAGCCATTCGACATGGTTTGATGTATCAGAAGCGAATGATGTGAGCTTATGACAAGAAAGTTCGACCAAGAGAATTCCATGAGGGAGACCTTGTACTGAAAAAGATCCTTCCTATTCAAAAGGATTTTAGAGGAAAATGGATGCCGAATTGGGAAGGGCCGTATATCGTGAAGAAAGCTTTCTCCGGTGGTGCATTGATCTTAGCAGAAATGGATGGGAAAAGTTTACCCAATCCAGTGAACTCGGACTTAGTTAAAAAATAATTTGTCTAAAGAAGAAGAGAATCTAAGGTGAAACCCGCAAATGGCGCCTTGAGATTTAAAAAAAAATGGAGAGGCCAAGGTGAAAACCCGCAAAGGGCACCTTGTGACCAAAGGGATTTTGAGTTGAAAACCCGAAAGGGCAGCTCAAATATTGAAGGGCATACGGTAATCTTGCTATTATTTGATACAACAAAGAGCGAAGAACGTTGCACACTGGGGCATCAACAGATACTTGGGATCTTTTTAACACATGTTGAATTCAAGAAAGACTTCATGGAGCTGATGTATAAGCATTCAAGCGGCGATATTTAGAGAATCTAACTTTTGTCTTGCTTGCTATCTTTAGATTTTATTTCTTCTAGAAGATAGGCTAGCAGATTAATTCCCTTTTGTATCCTTTTGATAATTCATTCAAATCTATTTATTCTTAAAATTCATTCGTCTTTCACTATTCTTTAAGTTTGTTGCATTGAAATAATAATAGATGAGCTAAATATGTTCACAAATGAAGTTTTGCGCATTACTCTGGAATTTCTAGATAATACAAGAAACTAAAATAGGACAATTGTTCGAGAAATCCACGTAAATAGGGGATGAAGAAACTCGAGGAATTCCTTTCTTCCAGTCCAAAAAAGAAAATGGACAAAACCAATGATTCAATTCTTACAGACATCCTCAGTAGATTATAGTATTGGAGGAAGGTCTACGGGCTGAGCAAGAATGAAATTTTGAACGGTGACACTTAGGATAGAGGTCATATTCACAGTATTTTACATCATAACACATTTAATTAGGAACATTCGACTCACTTCGGGCATAGCATCCTAATTATCAGGCATAATCATTCTACAGGTTATCAAAGACGGCGTGCTTTAGTCCTCTAAACAGCAGGGTAATAGGCCGCAGTATAGCAGATCTAGCTTTCAGATGTTTATACTGAAGCAGATCCAAGATGATTTGGTATTCTTGTGTTTACAAGAAACAAATCGAGGACATAGCAGATTTGACTCTCAGATGTTCTCAAATATAGCAGATCTAAACTTCAGATGTTTATACTGAAACAGATCCAAGATGATTTGGTATTCTTGTGTTTACAAGAAACAAATCGAGGACATAGCAGATTTGACTCTCAGATATAGCAAATCTAAACTTCAGATGTTTATATTGAAGCAGATCCAAGATGATTTGGTATTCTTGTGTTTACAAGGAACAAACCGAGGATATAGCAGATTTGACTCTCAGATGTTCTCAGACACATGGCAGATCTAACCTTCAGATGTTTATACTGAAGCCAGATCCAAGATGATTTGACATTCTTGTGTTTACAAGAAACAAATCGAGGACATAGTAGATTTGACTCTCAGATGTTATCAAACAGACTCCAAGATGATTTGACATTCTTGTGTTTACAAGAAACAAATCGAGGACATAGTAGATTTGACTCTCGGATGTTCTCAAACAGACTCCAGATGGTTTGGCATCCTTGTGCTTACAAGGAACAAATCAAAGACATAGCTGATTTGACTTTCACGTGTTTACGAAAGCAAATCTAAGATGATTTGTCGTCTCTGTATTGTCAGAGAACAAATCGAAGTCAGGCATCTCCACTTCAACAGGGAGCAGACTCAAGATGGTTTGGCATCCTTATACTCACGAGGAACAAATCAAAGACATAAGTAGATTTGGCTTTCACGTATTCACGCTGAAGCAAATCTAAGATTAACTTAGTATCTTTGAAACGAATTGAAGAAGCATATTTTACATCTCTATATTCGGCGGGGAGCAGATCGAAGAAATCAAGCCTCAGCGAGCCCGGGAAAAATTGGTTCTTTTATATCTTTGCTCTATTCCTGTTATACAGCAATGAGCAAAGATGGGTAACTGTAATACCTCAATTTTGCCCGGCCCATTGGAAGCCAAGGCATAATCCAATATATCCAAAATAATAATAAAAGTCTTTACAGTCCTTTTACAAATGTTAAAAACCAGCAGGCCCACTGTTACATCCTACCCAAATACACAGACCCAATACCCGACAGGCCCAGACCTAAACTAGACCCAATTGACCCAAGCTCTCAGAGGCCCAAAACCTAACATCATCAGCTAGGGTTTCTAACCCTAGCTCTCTCCCTACAGCGCCGTAACAGCTTCTGGAAGCTTCGGGGAGCGTCAGTTCAACTCCCCAGATTGAGGCCATCAATGCACACTGACGCGTCATCAATGCGTTCGTCCCTCTCGCGACCGTCCAGCACCGCGATCTCAGGCCTCCCCTCTGACCTTGGTACCACCGTTAACGCCGAGATCGTCGGGGTACCTGCAAAATGGAAAAGGAAACTCAGCAGATAATGGTCAAAGATACAGTAGACAAGAAATAGAAAGAAATCGGAGATTTCTTTCCTTATGTAACAAATCAGTGGCTATAAAAAGCCCTTTGTAACCCTTGTAAAAAGGACACAGAGACAGAAATAAAAAACAAATACAAACAGTTTCAAAGGTGATAACCGAGTGACTTATTCTCTATTTTTTTTAGTGCATATATATGAACTGTTTAGGAAAATACTAAGGGTATTTGAAAAGGAGAAGAACTACCTGTTTTGGATCTAAAGAGACGAGGGTTTTAAAACCCTCCGATCTCTATACACGGTGGCCCTTAGGGCAGCGCGTGGGCGCGTGGACCGGCGCGTGGCGTACGAAGGCCAGAGTTCGGAGCTCCCTTCCTCTCTCTCTTTCAGAGAGAATTTTTTATTTTTTTTTAAAATCGGGGTTCAAATGAACCTTAAGCTGAGAAGGTAGCTTATATAGCTTGAACGAAACGGCGTCGTTTTGCGACCCCAGGATCCGCGCGTTGACCTGATTACCCGGGGAGGATCCGCGCATTTTTAAAATTGGGTTAATTTCCCAATCGGTCCTTCTACCCCTTTTGTGTTTACAATTAAACTTTATTTTATTTATGATTTGGCCCTATTATTTTATTTTAGTTTTAATTTGGTCCTAACAGTTGTTAAATTATATTCTGAGAAACGTGGCCGTTTTGGGAAAAGGGCAATTTGCCCAGTGAGTCCCTCTAATTTTATGCGCGTTTTAAATAGGGCCTTAATCCAGTTTTGTTTCTTTGAAATTCGCCCTGTAATTTTGCTGAATTTGAAATTTAGTCCTATATTTATTCTATATATATATTTTATATATATTGATATTTTTTATCCTTATTATTTATATACTATAAGATTATTTTATTTTATATATTATTATTCTTCATATTATCTATTATTTTTCCAATTATTTTACATCATTATTTTTTTTATATTATTATTTTTTTACTTGTAATATATGTTAATTATTTATGCATATAAACTTCTATTATTTTATATTATATCTGTTATATATCTTATTTCCTATATATTTACATTATATTTTATAACATTTATTATATTTTTATTTTTATTATATATTACTTATTATTTTTGTTATGTGTATCATATATTATCTATTATATTATTCATTATAAGATTTGTAAATTAAATTATATTTTAAACTCATATTTATATATATTATATAATTATTTCATTATAGATATAAATTCTTTTACAAACTTTATATTCTATACATTATTTTACTAAACTAATATCTTTTGTATTTTTTATGTAATTATTATTCTTATAAATACAATTTTATTATATATTATATTTTAACTTATATATCTCATATATCTTATATATTTATAATATACATCATTAAAAACTTGCATTTTTGTATTATATATTGTAAATTATTTCATTTATTATTACTTTTATATACTATTATATTATCTATTTTAAAGTTTACTATTAAGTATTATACTTTTATTATATATTTTAAATTTATTATTTGTTTATATTATACATATATTTTTTCTTACTTTTGTTTTTTATTATTATACAATATTTATTTTTACTTTAGTATTAATGTATTTTTGTTATGTTATATGTTATGTAATATTTTAGACTTTTATATTTTATTTTCAAATGCATATTTTTATGTACATTGAAATATTATATATATCATACATCGTTTACATGATTAAATATATGTTGAATTATATGTTTAGAGATTTTTACCTATTTCTTCTTTAACATGTACTCCATTTTATGTATAGTTTTCTTATTTAAAAATTGTCACGTTTTATTTCTTATATACGTTGGTTAGCGTATGATATTTCTGCTGTTATGCTCTTACTTTCCTATCATTGTAACATGTTATCTCAAATGTTATGTTAATATACTCCTTCATGCATCGGTTTTAAAAACAAGACTTCAAACTTTTCAAAAATAAAAAGGCAATGCTCGATGTTTGGAAGCTTTGAGAAAAGTAGTGCCCTAACTTATTAGGTTGCGACTTTTCTCATTGAGTTCGAACAATTAAGTACCCTTCTAAGTTTTTAAAGGTTTTCTAAATGCAAGCCACTATCTTGGAACTTCAAAGCAATATGTCCTAACTTATTGGTTATAGCGTTTTGCTGTTTCGAGATTGGAATTTCAAAAAGGTTAACTTTATGTCAATACTTTGATACGAGTGAATTCCAATTTTCAAAGTTAAAATATTTTAGCGAGGACTACATCTTAAAATTTTTGAATTTCCGACATTAAAGACATTTGATAATCAATTAGGTACCAATTTTTGGGCGTTACGAGGGTGCTAACCCTTCCTCGTGCGTAACCGACTCCCAAACCTATTTTCTGATTTCGTAGACCAAAACTAATGATTTTAAAACAAAAATGTTTTAAAGGTGATCCAATCACACCTAAAAGGATTGGTGGCGACTCCCGTTTTTGTTTTTTTAAATCGATTCCCATCTTCCAAAACTCGATTTGAAAATGGTTTCGACAAAATCTTTTTCATATATTGCTTATTTTGAATCATTCTTTCGTATTATGTGTTTTAAATTTTAATTATTTCGTTTGTTATCTGTTTTAAACTTTTTATCTTGTTTACTTTAAATTGTTTTTTTTCGTATATTATTTTACTTCATTTGTCTTTGATCATTAATTGATATTAAAAAATAATATATGTTGTGTGAATATTGCCATTACCTATCTTAGAAATTGTTGACATTCATCAACATTGTATCTAATTCGTGTTTTATTATTCCATGCTCTATGTTATATTTTTGTTTTATCTAGTTCAAGTCATATAATGCATCAAGCTCCAACATATTTATTCAACATAGACCAATTTTCTTTGCTCGAAACAAAATGAACACGCTTCGTTAAATGCTATACTTGTTATTATTCAAAAATAAAAATTTTCAAGAAAATGCAATATTTCATGTTTTGGGAATTCAAGAAATCATACCCTAACTTACGGGGTTTCGATTTTCTTGTTAAACTAAAATAGCCAAATATCCTTTTGGATTTCAAAGTACATGAAATTTTTCGATAAAACTTAAAGGTAAACTTATTCTTGAGTATTCCTATGTCGTGTCCTAACTTACGGAATGTGGCATTTTGTTATGTGGGGGTGAGTGGACCTTTGAAGCTCGCTTCAATTAAATTCAAGTATCTTTAAAAAAATGAACATTGATAAAAAAAAGGTCGTATTTTAAAAATCTTTTCAAAATTTCAACTCTCGACATTAAGACGTTAATCAATTAGGTACCAATTTTGGGCGTGATGAGGGTGCTAATCCTTCCTCGCACGTAGCCGACTCTCGAACCTGTTTTCTCAAATTTCGTAGACCAAAATCGTTGTTGTAGTAAATCAAAATATTTTATTAAAACAACCCAATTACTAGGGGATCCGATTACCCCTCGAAATTTGTGGCGACTCCATTTTCGTTTCTTTAAAATAAGTCGATGCCTTTTTCAAAAAAAATGGTTTTCGACAGTATATATGCTATGTATAACGTGTATATTGAATATTGATATTTAAATTAATATTTGAATGATTTTGTGATGTTGTTTGATTGAATGTGTGTCGTAATACTCTATAACCCTAATATGATAATAGAGATGAGTTAGGGGTGTTATAAGGTGATTTGGGTAATAGAATAAAGTTTAGGTACCACTTTTGATAAAAGTGTTTAAGTATTGCTAAAGGGGCTCGACTCCTTCGGAATAAGTCTTTCAAGTGTTGTCTTTCTAGCAATTGATCAAACCCTCAACAAAGGTTGATATTGTCCTCACCTCCACCGAGAGTTGTATACGATTCATGAAGATGGAGCACTTTGAAGGAATGGGTCGTTCACGGGCACACAACCACCCACCAATGGGACATGATCATCTTTGCTCTAGGTGGGGTTTGAACCCCTACCTATGGCATATAGGTCACCACTTGGGAGATAAGGTACCATTTAGTGGGTGGTTGTGCACCCACGAGCAACTTGTTCTTACGAGATGTTCTCCCTTTGTGAACCATATATGGCTTTTGGTGAAGGTGTGAGACTAAACCCCAACACGACCTAGGAACAATATTGACCATTATCGGGTGTCCGGTTGGTTGCCCAACGGGCGACACTTCAAAGACTTCTCTCAAATAAAACAACTCCTTTAATAATTATAAAGCTATATAAAAATATTATTTTTATTTAATGGGTAAACTATAGAATTAGTTACCCAACTATTAGTTTGCTTCTAATTTGATCAGCCAACTATGAAAATTTTCAATTTAATCATTGATGCTTTAGATCATTTCGATTTTTATCACCCTCAATTAAATTATCAGAAGTGATGATATAGCCTTTTTCTAATTGGTATAATCAATACTTACACATTCTATCACTTTAATTTTAATTCTAAATAGTTGAATCTACATTTCATAGTTAATTTGATATTCTAGATAGGTGGATATAGATAGATAGGTAACGTAAATATATATATATTATATTTTTAACAAAAGATTCTTCAAAGGCATGGGATATATACTTGGCTGTGATTCTTAAAATGGCATTAAAGGTAGAAGAATAAAGTGTTAAGGTACACGTAAGTTTTATTCTAAGAGCAGCGGGTTCATTTGCTGATGGGATTGAGTGAAGGGCAATGTAAGGGGAATATTGCTTGCTTGCTCGGTGGGTCGAGCATTTCAAGCTTCCCATAAGGTATCAAGGGGGAATCACTTTTTGCCCTGTTAATTAACTCTGATTTCTATACAGGTTTCTTGGAACTTTATTCTCTTTTTTCTTTATCTTCACGTCTTCTACACATGAAGTACGAGGTGTACGCTTGCATGCATGAAGTAGTCTGTATACGTAGATTATAATTATGAAAAAAGTCCCGCCCCCCTCTTTTGCTATAAAAAGCGGTAGGGGTTATAGGCAGAGTTATCAGAGGTTATAAGATCACGGTTTGAGAGCATTGAGAAAGCGAGAAACTATTTTCTGGTTTTCGTTTGCGATATGGAAGAACCTAAGCAACAAGGTTTCTCATTAATCATTATATATCTTCCATTATTTCCTTTTCCTTTATTATTCTTATGATTGATTTGGTTTGTTGGCTTAAAGCTTGAAGAGATGTTAATCAATTGTGTTTGATTTAGGCAAGAATATGACAGACAACCCCAAAACAGAGGGTCAAAGCTCAGGAACACCGTCGTCTGATAATGCTGGAGAAGGGGAGCAAGAGCAACAGACTAATCCTCGAGGTATTTATATATCAATTACAATAAAGTTAGTTCAAGTATATGATAATTTAGGGTATTTTGTTTGATTTTATAAGAAGCCGTTTTTTATTTTGTTCGTTAGGGAATTCAATACAATTGAGAAAATGCAGTTATATAATTTATGGATTTTTCCTATTTTAGATTTTTTAATTGAATTCTTACATTAATTTAATGCTGGAGTCAAGTATGATGTTACAAGTTAATTAAATATCATTTTTAAAAAAAGGTAATAAAAATTGTTGATCCAGTCTTAACTCGATTGTTATGAGTATTGCTGCTAATGTAGGAAGACTTTGATAGTTGTAAGCATTGTGTCAAGAAAAAATAAAAGAAAATATTATCAAAACCTATAATAAGATTGTTAAAAAAATAATAAATATTATTATAATAATATTTTTATATTTTTATATAAAATCTTTAAATAAAACAAATAAAAATTGCTACCTAAAATAAATCATGTATCTAAGGATCAAGGCTGAAATTAGGTGAAACTTTGTAGGTAAATCCTTTACCATTCCACCTATGAGTATTTTATAAATATAATCTAATTATAATAATCGTATAATTATTGTATATAATTATCATTTAATACGATATATATATACATATTTATTAAATTATTTATTTAATATAAAATAATTAAATATTTTAAAATTTAAAGATTGAACTAATTTAAAAATAAGAAAATTAAATAAAAATTAAATTTATTTTTAACAAATAATCGTTGGATTAATTAAAGCAAGTTTATTGTTAATAAAGTCTCATTGGTGATAGTTATATTTCATTCTATGCTATTATTTTAATTAATTTTTTACCATTTGAATACTAATAAGTATTTTCAAAGAATTTACCACAGGGTAATATATAATTAAACTAAATAAGTTTTACTTGAAGTAAGTAAACTCTAAGTTTATAAATCTTCAATTTAATTTTATTTCGCAACTAAAAATGGAAAAAATAAATAAATATAAAACCCATTTTTAATAAAATTAAGGGTATAAATGTTTTATTTAAATTTATTTAGTAAATAATTCTTAAGAAAATTTATTTGATTTTGGTAAGTGGGTATTTTTGTTTCTGAAACCTACGAGATATGAGGGATTTACGTACATTTTGATGTCGAAGTTGATGTGTCTTAAACTTACAATTGGATCACTATATATTATATTATTACTATCTATAATTTATAATATGTATAAAAACTCTTTAACAAATTTTGAATTGAATACAATACTGAATTTATTAATAATTATTATGCGATAATAATATCAATTAATTTTTAATTAAAATTTTTAAATTTTTTTGTGTGAAATTAAGTAATTCTGTCATATGATTTAAAAGCTCTACTTAAAAAATAATCTCATATATTATTAATTATTTAAATCTATAAAATAATTGGATAAATTAAAATTAATAAAAAATATTTTTTATCTATAACTATGATATTATTTAAATATGATAATAATTAAATCATGTTTTTCTACTTTTAAAAGTTTACTTAATAATATCGTCATATATTATTAATTAATAAAAATATTGAATTTATAAAATCAATTGATACTTAAATTTTGATAAATTATAATAAAAATAATTTATGTTTTTATATAATTAAATAAATTTATTTTTGATCTAGAATGATTTTATTTTAACTATGATAAAATCAATATAAATAAAAATTAAATGTGTAATATTAACATTATATATAAAAAATAATATCAAATATTGTTAATCTAATAATATATATTACATTTATATCAAAGTTCAAAAGAAAATAAATATATTCTATAATAAATTCTGTCTTTTATAATTAAATTAAATTAAATATTATTTTTTTATAAATACAAATTTCTTCTAATTAAATAGATTTGATCCCATACAAATCCTAGTTCAACAAATATAGCAGGACTCAAATCTATTTGAGAAATTAAGAAAATGAAAATCAATCAATTAAGCATTAATATTTTGTCTAAGCTATGTTTCTCATATTTTTTAAATCTACCACTTCCTAATGTCTTATGTGTTATATGTGATTTCAATTATTTTAATGATGATTATTAAAAATAATTATTAAAAATTATATTTTCTTTCAAAACAAATTCATACAACATTTTCTCTAAAAAAAACTGATTTAAAAATGATTATATCACATAGTATAAACAACATATAACATAATTATAAAAAAAATCATAATACTATAATACTTCATCATTAATTAAAATAATTTTTCATGTCATTATTATTTGTATATGATTTGATATTTGCTTATTGAAAGAAACATTGCTTTCATGTTTCATTTTTTATTATTATATAGTTCTAAGTTATTAATCCTAACAATCCTCAATTGTTTTATAATTTTAGCCTTTAGATTAAAGTGAATCATTTTTAAACCATATTTTTATAGATTCCATCCAATAAAAAGTCAAGAATATTTTTTTTTACATTAGAAAAGGATAAAAAAAATTATTATTACTTACTTTCTGAGTTTTATTTCCTTTTATCATTTGAAAGCAAATATGAATTAATTTTAAATTAATGGGTAAATTCTTAGATATTACTTAATCAATTGGTTGTAATTATTGGATACTATTTATAAAGTTAAACTTCAATTTTAATTGTTATATAATTCTAATATTAATTAAGTGATAATTAAGATTCTTAGAATTTTATTTGAGTAACAACTCTATTTTATATTAATAAAATTAGCACCTTTTTTTACATCAAAGTATTATTTATATGATTTATCTATTTTTCTTTTATAGAAAATTTTATCTATTATTCTCAATTGTATAACTAAAGTTAATAGAAACTAAATTATTTAAAAAAACTTATTTATTTAATGTTAGTTTAACAATTAAATGAACATTAAAACATATTCACATCGATTCAAAAGTGTTTCCAAACATTTATATTGATAAATCTTAATAGATAGGTTTTACATTTATTTTCAATAAATTAATAAGGAAAACCATCCGTAGGCAATATATGAAGTTTTTTATATTCTACAAGTTAATTGAAAGTATGATGTGTCATATAGAAATAATAAAAACATTGATATATAGACAAATGAAACACTTGTAATATTTTTAACCATGTTTATGGAATTTAAAATTTCAAAGATCGAATATCTAATACTTACCCACTTAGTAATAATATCATTATTAGTGTTATAGCTATTATCACTAAATTAGATTTTCGGCTTATATTAAATTACAGTTATTATTTCAGATTAATCACTGTACCAGTAAAGCATTTTTAGCAAATAGTATTTAAATAATTATTAAAAATATATATTTTATATTTATTAGATTTTTTTATCATAAATAAGATTCAAATACTATTATTTATTATTTGATAATTTTACTAATTTTATAAATGTTTTTAACTACAGTGCTTTGAAATATTAGCAATTGAATAAGGTTTATTTATTTATTTATTAGGGAGCGAGGATGTCTCTTTTTTAGAATGTTTCTGTTTGTAGTGTGTTTACTTGTGGGTTTCAGGTCTGGTTTGGCTTTTGTATGATTAAGCTTTTGGTTTAGCTAGAGTTTAACAAAAAAAAAAAATTTAAAATCCTACCGTTTTAACCAATATATAATTGTTTGAATTTGGCCAGAAACGAGGATCACTACTGCAAAAGATAAAGTGGGAAATGTAGTGAAAGTGATACGGGGGGAGCTGGAATCTTCCACCAGAGCAGTTGCCCTCACAGGGAGACCTGGAGTAGGGAAAACATGGCTGGCCAAACAAATAACCGAGTCCGCTGTCAGTCCAGAAGGTCCCTTCTACATGTCTCTTTGGACGTCTCTGAGCCTGAATCAAAAGAAGGACGATATGTCTCTTTTTCAATCCATTGCGCGCCAGTTGTCCATCCCTAACTTGGGCAGTATGTGGGAAGATGCCGATGACATGGACGACGACGACAAAAGGGAGGAGGTTGCTGGAAAAGAGCTGGAGGCAAAGGTAAGAGGCGAACTTAAGAAGAGATACGAGGAATGTAAGAGGAATGAGGATCCGGAAAAAAAACACAAGTTTCTTTTGGTGGTGTTGGATTGTGAAGGGGAGGTCAAATCTGAAGATTATAAAGAAATCATGGATCAGATACTCTCTCCGGAGGACTATAAGAATGACGACGACAAATCCCTTACCAATGTCTTAATCACATCAAGGGAACTTGGAAACCTTGATTCTATCGAGAAGAAAGTCCAACCCTATTCGGGAGATGAGGCTGTGGCTTTCTTAAACGACAGGGTTGACAACCATGTTTCTCTGCGTTCCAAGTTCCAAATATTATGTGCTGACATTAAAAAGAGAAGCCAGGTTTTGCCTGCTGAAATTATCATGTTAGCTGAAGCCTTAAATCACACTGCAACAGGCGAGCTGGACAGTGCTTTCGATGCAGCACATCTCATTTTGGAGGCCGCTGGAAATGATCATGTGATTCCGCTTCTTCCTTTCATTTATGGCCAGTTGCCAGATGACAATTGCTTGATCGATTGCTTTTGGCATAGCCGGAACTTGCTGGGGAAACATGGGGGTGTTCAGTACAATGAGCTGATCGTTCGCTGGATACTCGAAGGCCATCTTGATCTTGCTGATGGTATCAGGAAGGCTTACAACAAGGGATACAACGTGATGATGGAGCTTGTAGATCGTGGCATGCTGAAGATGCAAGAGGACAATCTTATTGTTCTGGAAAGAGCGACGCTTGATCTTGAGGACCGTAACTGTCGAGAATTGTTCGAAACATCCAACCTGGGGTTGGCCGGCATGCTTGAGGATAAAGGTCGCAAAGTTTTTGAAAGAATGACACCTACTGATGGCATGATGAAGACAGTGAAAGTGGACAAGGAAGGGAAATCAGTCTCCTCGCTACTGATTGATGGAAGCCGTTTCTCGAGAGAAGACCCTGAAAAATTCTTTGAACAAAAGCAGCATCTCGAAGTTCTTGCCCTTTTCAATCCCAGGCTGACATGTATCCCAGACCCCATACCTAAAATGAACAATCTGCTTCTGCTTGTCATCAGAGGCTGTTATCTGCTTCAGACAGTCGATTGCATTAAGGGTCTCAAAGAATTAGTGGCACTTGAGATAACTGGTTCACCCTTGCTCAAGGAAATGGCAACTGATTTTTTTGCTGAAATGACCAAACTTAGAAGCCTTAATCTATCTGCACTGGGAATCAAGTCATTGCCTGATGTCTTCAATCTGACTGCACTTCGGAGGCTCACCCTTAGAAACTGTACTTACCTGGTAGCACTGCCAAAGCTAGCCAATCTCAAAGACCTCGAGGTATTCGATGTTTCTGGATCCTCCAATTTGAATAGGCTCCAAGAAAAAAGTTTCCAGTCATTTCATAAACTTCGATTCGCTGATTTCTCTGGAACCAGCATCGAGAAATTACCAATTGTTCAGAAACTTGAAAATCTAACCATCCTCTTGGTTAGAGGATGTGTTCGTTTGTCTGGACTGCGATTTATGAAGCATCTGCACAAGCTCAAGGTTCTTGATGTTTCAGGTGCTACTAAGATAAAGGAGATATTCTATGATTGCTTTACTGATACTGACAACCTGAAAATCCTTGATCTATCAGAAACCGATATTAGATTTTTGCCTGAAAGCCTTGGCAAAAGTCTATGTGATCTCAAACTTAAAGGTTGTTCCAAGCTTGAAAGACTCCTGGACACAAGAAACCTCACTAACCTAGAGTTACTCGATCTTTCCGATTGCTCTAGTCTAAAAGCGTTTCCAAACAACTTTTTTGAGCACCTGACCAGTCTTAAGTCCCTCGACCTCTCAAACTCCCAAGTTAAAAGTTTTCCATCTCATTTCGACCTTCCCTATCTTCGCCACCTTTTGCTAAAGAATTGCTCGTTCGAAAGTCTTCCAGAGTCGAAAACCTTTGGCTCTTTTGACAAACTTCGTAACCTTGTGGAACTTGATCTCTCAGGTTGTAAGAGCCCAGCTGAGCAATTGCCAAGCTTGGAACATCTTACAGACCTTGAGGTTATTAATCTTTCAGGTTATAAGGCTCTGTCAGAAATAGATGCTTCCTTTGAGCACATGTCTTGGCTTCAAGTTCTCAATCTCTCAGAAACCAAGGTTTCAAGCTTACCAAAACTAAGCAATCACAGCAAACTCCGTTCCCTTATCCTAAATAACTGCACCGAGCTCCGAACTTCTCCAGATTTTGATATCCTTTTAAAACTTGAAGAGCTTGACCTGCGTGGTACATGCTCTTTGACGAATATCAAAGCAGAAAATTTGAGTCGCCTGACTCAGCTAAAAACTCTTAGGTTATCTAAAAGCGCTTTTGAGGCCACTCAATCTTATTTACCAAATTTGGAACAACTTGAGGTTCTGGATCTTTCTGGAGAAGAAGATGTTGAGTTTGTGCCCTCTCTCGACAATCTTATCAGGTTACGCCAGCTCTTGCTAGGGGGTTGTTCGAAGTTAAATAAGTTGCCACCACTGAATTCACTGAGTCAGCTTGAGGTGCTTGATCTATCAGGTACCAAAGTACCAAAGATTGGAGAAGAAATTTGGAATTTAAAATTAAAACGCCTTCATCTACCGGAGGGGGCGATTGAAGAATTTAACAGTGGAATTCGTACGAAAAAGCTCGAGCACCTTCCATTGGAGCTAAAGCTGGATCACTGTTATGTCTCTAAGCCTTCAGAGATTCCTCAAGGGGATAAGGTGCCACTACCAAGAATAGTTGTGCTGGGCGTAGAACTCCTCAAAAGTTTGAAGGAAGATTCTGCATTACTGGAGCGTATCAGGCATTCAATTTTCTCTGTTCGAGCACAACCCAAAAAGGAGGACAATTACAGTGATAGTCGTAAGCATATCTTCAGTTGTATCTACTCCAAGATCAAAAAGCTTCCTTCTAAGGAAAAAGATGACCAATGTTTGGAAATCCAAGGATTTGATGTTTTTCCTTCTGATATTGAGGTTCTTCTTGAGCATGCCACATATGTCTTTTTGGTTGAAAATGGTTTTTTGAAAAACTTGTCTGATTTAAAGGCTGACAGCTTGAAGAACATCAGAGGCTGTTGGTTAGAGAGGTGCAACAACGTGGAAGAAAGCATCTTCGTGGAGGCAGATCTTGGGAAGTGGGGAACCCTTGAGATTCTATGGATTTCGAACCTTCCCAAATTGAAGAGTTTGTACGAGGAGAAAGTACAATCCCTGAGTTTTGGGAGCATAAAGCATTTGTACATTGACTGCTGCCCAAAGCTTGAGACGGTTTTCCCATCATGGCTGATCGCTGAAAACCTTGAAACTCTCCAAATTACATTCTGTGATAATCTAAAGACTTTGTTTGGAGATAACGGGTCGAACGGTGAGAAAGAGCAGACCTGGAATCCAGAAGATACGAGGCCCACAAACAAGAAAGAGCAGCGTGCTACGGGTTCAGAAGACAAGAAAGTGCACGAAACCAAGAGTTCAGCCAAAGAAAAGGTGCAGCCGAAGAGTCCCATAAATAAGAAAGAGGAAGTGCAGCCCGAGACCTTAACAGACAAGGAAGAGCAAGAGAAGGCGCAGCAGCCCGAGAGTTTACCAGACAAGGAAGGGAAAGATGCGCCCAAGAGTTTACCGGACAAGGAAGAGAAAGAGGAGGCGCAGCAGCCCGAGAGTTTACCAGACAAGGAAGAGAAAGAGGAGGCGCAGCAGCCCGAGAGTTTACCAGACAAGGAAGAGAAAGAAGCGCCCAAGAGTTTACCAGACAAGGAAGAGAACGAGGAGGCGCAGCAGCCCGAGAGTTTACCAGACAGGGCTGCAAATCCAGCAAACATGCAGGAGGAGCAGGCTGTGAGTTCAGCAGACATGAAAAAGATCAAACTCAAGCATTTGCATATATCCTATTGCCCAATGCTTGAAACTGTTTTCTCATCAGGGCAAGTGCCTGAAAACCTCGAAATTCTCCGAGTCAAGCATTGTGATGAGCTGAAGAGTGTGTTTCAGCCGGAGTTGAACGACCGTGAATTACCTAAGTTGAGCACATTGCATCTATCAGACCTACCAGCTTGGACTAGTTCTGGCTACGGGTTTAAATTGAACGAATCAGTGACAAAACATCTTAGAGTTAGCCACGTTAAAGGACTTCAAGATATTCACCCAGATAATGCATCGATGGAAGCCACTCCAGCTGATGAGAATTAAGATTCAATGGAAGACAAAAGACCTCAACAAATAGGTAGGCCATGGATTATTTCAGCTTTCACTTCCTATTATCCTTAAATATAAATAAACAAATATCTTGTCTGAGTTTGCTTCTTTTGTTCTGAGCCATGACAGAAATACAAAGTAAATAAAAAGAGGGCAGCCCAGAAGGTTTGATCATGTGAAAGATGGATATGTGAATATGTGGTAAGTTGGATTGATTTGTTCTGAGTTTTTCTAGGTTTGATGAGATCTTGACTGTTGGTGCCAAAAGTTAAATAACTGGTTGGGGGCAGTTTAGACACTGTTATTTCTGTAAACATATCAGTCTAACCAACTAACCCTATCCCAAATATTGATTTCTGGTGCCAATTGCAGGTGTTTTCCTATTAAGATATACTATCATAAATAAATGCTGATCCGAGCTGCAAGCTGCCTCCTAGTAGTATATAGAAGACAATAAACGGTTTCAAAGATGAAGTGTCATGTTTGAACTTAAGTCGCAATGTCATGTTTGATGCTTAGTTTGAAGTGTTAGAAGAGTGCCCTTTGTTTTCAAGACTCATAAAGTTTCATGTATGTACTACTAGTATTATTTAGTTTAAGCTTTCGAGTGTCCGTATCAGAGTCATTTATTAGTTTAAGTCCATGTTCCGGTGTCCTTCCAATAAATTTGTTATTTTAGGCTTGGAAACCTTGTATTTATTTACCTGACATGTTATTTATATGTGTGTGAAAGATTTATTTTTCTTCAAATTCCACTCTTTTGTTTTTATTTTTACTAGAATTCTTCTCTTTGCCTTTCTTAAGGACTGCAAGAGTGGTGAAATTTATATAAATAAATAAATCAAAATCATCCAGCTTTTTATCTTGAGATGCTTTGAAAACATAGCAGAGCATGTTATTCAGACAGTAGTAGACCTAATAAGTCCAAGAGCAGTGAAATTCAAAACTCCATTGGCTTAATCGTCGGAGCACGCACTGGAGACCTAACTACGACACGCTCTTGCCTCCATTCCTTGTCTTACCAGTATTTTACCACCTAAACAGCGACCACCTGTATTGGAGTTCAACGAATAATTTGCATAAGAAAAAGGTTCAAAATGGTTTCATTTTTCTGCCACTATTTGTTTGAATATATAGATCATGGAAATGTCACCCTCACCAGTGTATATTCAATAAATAACATCCAAGCTTCAATCCATATCTAATCTCATTCTCGTGACCTTACTACTCTTCTCCATATTCTTTTTCTGTGTGGAAACTTCATCATCTTTTTTAACACCTTTTCTGTGGACTTTATTGCATATGCATCGACTGCAAGTGTAGTAACCATAACCATTTATTTGAATTGGTTAGCTCCCGTTTTACAATCCAATTTTAGGCTTGAAACAAAGTAGATTGCCATGAGACAGGTTCCATGGCATTTATTATTGCACTTGAAGTGGATGAGAACATATATGTAACACCCCGAATTTTGGGGTTAAAAGTTGTGAGCTTTTGGTTAAGGTCAATGAGTAGGTTGTGCTATTGTGTTTAGTTGCATGTTTAAGTGATAGAATGAGTTTGCTAGTTTGGTGGTTGGTAGTGTGTTAGTGTGCCTTTAGGTCTCGGGTTTAAATTTTCATGTAACACCCCTAATTCTGTATCTATCGCCGGAACCGAGTTACAGGATGTTACCGAAGTTTACAGAATAACTACACATAATTCCACAATTTTCTTATGTTCATAACAAAACTGTCCACCTGAGTCATAGTCATTAAATTATTTATATCTTGAGCTACAGAGCTCCAAATTGAGAACTGTTAATTTTTCCTAAAACTAGACTCACATATTTTCATATCATAAAATTTTCAGAATTTTTGGTTTATCCAATAAGTACAGTTTATTCTTTAAAGTTACCCTTGTTTCTCTGTCCAATAGTCCCGACCCTTCTTCACTAAAAAATAATTATCTCTTAGTACGAGATTCGAATAATATTCCCGTTTGTTTCTTTTGAAAATAGACTCATTAAGGATTCTAAGAATATAAATTATAACTCATAATTAGTTTTTTTACAATTTTTAATGATTTTCTCAAATCAGAATAGGAGATTTCAAAATCATTCTGACTCTGTTTATGCTTACACCGTTTCCTTTATAAGAAACTAGACTCGATAAGCTTTAATTTTATATTTTATTCAACCTCTAACTCAATTTCCACAATCTTTGGTGATTTTTCAAAATTAGACTACTGTTATTATCTAAAACTGTTTTAGTGCAAAATATTAATGACTAAGTTTATAGCATCTTTATTTCCTTTCACTACAACATTTCCCATCACTCCCTCTTATTTTTCCATTTTCTTTCACTAACATATTAAGAACATAGTACCTCATGTAAGAAAACTCTACTTTAACATCACAAAAACCTATTACCTGAACTTACCAAAGTAACTACATTCACAATATCATATATTCATATAACTAATATACCATATGGCACTTCAATGTACATATTTTCTTTACCCTACTTATACTATTTCATCCATGTGTGTATGAGAACCATTTATAACCTTATGAACTCATATGTTTATATATATATATCATTGCTAGCCATACCAATGGCTAACTTTCAAACATTGTGTAACATTTATCATTTCACTAATTTAGCTTATACATGCTATTTTCAAAATAAGTAAACCATTATACCAAAATTGATAGCATGACAGTTTGATGAAGTCTCCGACCCGTCTCCCACTTCTTCCGAGCTTTCAAGTACTATAAGACAAGGAAAATAAAACCTAATAAGCATATTTATGCTTAGTAAGTTCATATAACATAAATTAAACTTACCAATCATATTTAACATTTAAACCATATAAAAGCATAATTTATATTCATTTTGGCTATTTGCCTATTCATTTTGGCTATTTGCCTATTCATAAACGTTTCAATCAAACATGTTAGTAACAAACGTACCAATAGGCATAGATGAGCTCATCATGCTATTTTCTCATTCAATCTCATATTTCTCATGTCTCGTTTTATTATCTCATCCATTGAATCATTGGAATTATCGATGGATTTCCTAGTAGCACACACAAAGTGTACATTTCCATATTTTGTCAATTCATATCTAGGATTTAGCCCTTAGGATGTTAAATTATCAAGCACTCTCTCGAGTTACATATTAAGTAACCGTAGCAAATTAGGATTACTATTTTAAGGAAAATCCTATCCACCTTAAGTTACCATAGTGAATCAGGACCAAATTCTATCCACTTATATATTTATAGTGAATCAGGAATAAATCCTATTCACTTTAATTTCTTTTAGTGAATCAGGAATAAATCCTATTCACTCTTAATTCTCGAGAAGGCTTTTGTCAGATTTTCCATCCGAGTTCAATCCATTTCTACAACACATGCAGAACCTCATTTATTTCAGAGGAAATTTCCATTTATCCATCTATCACCAATATTCAAATGGAATTTCACCCATTTATTAATTTCCGAACATGTATCATTTCTTTCATTTCACATCTATATAATTCATATATTCAATTTCACATCATATACAATACAATACAACATTTAAATTAACATATTTACATACTCATTCAAGTTATACGAACTTACTTCGATAGCAACTTGTAATCGAAATTCTTCTAATTCGATATCTTTTCTTTTCCACGATCACTTTCCTTTTCGATCTTTCCGGGTCTATATAAATAAATTTAACATCAATTCAACATATTTCATTCTCATTCGAATTCAACTCTTGTTCTAGGCAAAATTACTATTTTGCCCCTAAACTTTTCATAAATTCTATTTTTGTCACTAGGCTCTGAAATTAATATTCATGCAAATTAATCCTTATTCCAAGCCTATTTGATTTTTACATCTCACATTTACAACACTTATATTTCATAAAATTCAGAATTTTTCTTTGAATTTCACAAGTTTACAAATTAATCCCTATTACACAAAAATTTTAATTTATTCTTCAATTTAATCCTGTACCTAATTCTAACTTGAAATTCTATCAATTTAACCCCTAATTCATCAATTAATTCAACATAAATCATGCTAAAAAATCTACTAACTTTCAAAATTTCAACATATACTAAGTAATATTTTGTTCTACGATTCCAAAAACAGCAAAATTACAAGAAAAGAGGCTAAATTGACTTACCAAATTAAGCTTGAACCTTAAAACCCTAATTCTTCCTTTTTATTTTCTCTTTTCTTTTTCTCCCTTTCTCCCATGTTTTTCGTTTCAACTTCGTGTTCTTCTTTTTGTCTTTGTTTCTTTATTTTGTTTTATTTATTTACTTTAATTCCTTTATTTATTCATTTAATAATAATATATTATAATAATATAAATATCCTTTAAGTAAATATATAATTATATTACAAGTGCACATATATTTATTATTACTATAACACATGTATGGTTTCATTACCATACATTTGTCTCTATTTATTTTATTTAATAATAATAATAATAATAATAATAATCTAGTAATATATTTTTAATACATAGAAATATTAGATTTTTATGCTTATACTGCCTCAAATTTGATAAATTCGCACAATTGCCTATTTGGTCATTTTCGTAATTAGACACTTAATCGGTAAAATTTTTCAGTCAAAATTTTCATGTGACCTTTTTAACATATTACTAATCATATAATAATATTAAAACAATTTATATTTTCGGGTTAGATTTGTGGTTACAAAACCACTGTTCCGACTTCACTGAAAGTGGGCTGTTACACCTCATGAGTGTTTTGAAGGACCATCTTTGTTTTGTTTTAAAGGTTTAGATAATTATTTTCTTTACTTAGTGTTTATTTTATTATTTTATTATTTTATTATTTCTTTGTGGACTTTCTCCTTTTTGAAAACGGTGGTGTTATGGTTTTCAAAGAGCTTCGGCTTCTTGGTCATCGAGTCGAGTTCTAGATGTCTCTGATCGCGAATCAAGTGTGGGTTCAAAATCGCCAACTTCATTTGCAGTTTGTTGTTTCAATTATGCAGAATTTGATATATTCTAAGTGGTTTGGTGAATGTGTGGAAGGTTTTGCTTATAAGTTGTGTAAAACGTGGTTTTCTATAGCATGTTTCTGAACTGTTAGAGTTTGGGGGGCATTTGGTGTGTAATGTCACAGTTTGCAGGATGTTTCGAGGTGATTTCGGGACCATAAGGGTGGCCACACAGATGTGTACCTGTTCACATGACCGTGTGGAATTAAGAATTAGGGTTTTTAGGCAAGATTAGGTGCCACATAGCCTAGCCACACGACCATGTGGCTGATTTGAGAAAATTAATCGATTTTTGCACGGTCGTTTCTTTTAGGTACACGAGCGTGTGCGTTTGGAAATTAGGGTTTGGCCATTTTGGTGCCACACGTGTAACACCCCTAACCCCAAGCCGTCACCAGAATAGGGCTACGAGGCATTACCGGATTTATACACTAATATTTATACAAAACTGAGTCATAAACTTTTCATTCCAGATCAATTCTTATCAAATTACATCTTAAAGTCCCTAATATGGGCCTACGGGGCCCAATATATGTTTTAGAAGTGATTCGGAACTAAACTGGCAACTTTAGGAATTTTTCCTTGAATATAAGGGAACACGCCCGTGTGGCCTGGGACATGTCCGTGTGGCCTGGGACATGGCTGTGGGACTAACCTGTGGCCAATTCTGACTTTTCCACACGGCCTGGGCACACGCCCATGTGACTTGGCCATGTGAAAACATGATTTTTCACCATTTTTAAGCTATATTCACATACTAAACACACCTAATTCATGCCCAAAACATTTACTTATAAATCTTGATCGAATAACATTCATCAAACCTTTCAAACTTAGCAAATTTTCATTCATTCATTTCATTACCTCTTAAGGATTATACACCACATTTACATTCAAAATATAAAACATTTACAAGTGACAAACACCAGACCTAGTACATGCCACATTTCTAAAAGATAGATGCATCACCAAAATTGAGCTGAGGTCGGGATTGACTCAGACGCTTGACTGAACTTCAACTTTACCTAACTTGCGCACGGGAAACAACCGTACGCTAAGTATTGGAAATACTCAGTGGTATTATCATAATTCAAATTATAACAACAATAAAATATCATAACATACATAGAAAATTAGCAAATCATACATACAAATCATATATATATTCATACCAAACTATCATATTTTCATTATATCATTTCCAATGATAGATCCAATAAATCATCAATAAGATTTCAAATAACTCATGAACCTTTGATTCATCTCTCAATCACATATAATTAGTCAATTCACATTTCAAATATAAACACTTCATAAACCTTTGGTTCATGCCTTCAATCCCTTTACAAATTTCATCTCACATTCCATCTTACAATATCTCTTTCTCACTTTATTCGATAGCTCGATTAATCAAATTCATTTGATTTTATTATTTCACTTATTTTCCCCTATTAACATGACTCGGACTTTGGCGGATACACGAATCTAACCAATACACCAGAATGGCGACCAACGCCTCATCGGATAGTTCGAAGCAAATAAGTGATGACCAACGTCTCATCGGCTAAGCCGAAACAAAGTGGCGACCAACGCCTCATCGAATCTATCCGAAGTAAATATGACATACTAAGTGTCTCATCGACTCGAGGTCGAAGAATCCCTGAACTCTTCCTATCCTATGGCATGCCAACTATATCCACCCTAGCCCGACTAGTTAATAGGGTATCAAAATCACATATTCATATCACTTTCACTTTCAGTTGATCGTAATTATTCGAATTCAAATCCATCGCAATAACAATTCAATCACAATTTCAAATTCACAAAAAATCATTATACAATTCAATTTCACACATGTATATTCTTCAATCAAATCCAATTCCCATTCAATTCAAATATCACTACTTACCTCACATTCAAATTCCATACACATTTATTAAAATTAAACATTTAATAAGAAATAACTTGAATTATGATAATACAAATCGATATTTTCTCGAGCTACTCCTCGATCACTTTTTCTTTTCCCTTCTCATTCAACGACGGTTCCGGTGCTACGTTAGCTACGAACAATTATACAATTAAAATGTATCAATACACTAATTCATAAATCACATTTTCACTTTCTATCAAACTTTTACAAAAATTCCAATTTCGTCCTTTTTTCCATAACCAATCTTTTTCTTTAACTTAATCTTCATATTTTCATTTAATCATCTCATTAATAAATTCTAGCTCATAAAATTCATCATAAAACATAAATTTTGAGCTCCTTTCAATTTAGTCCCTACTTAAACCTAACTTAAAAATTCTTTTAACAATTCACTCATTTTTCACTTCTAACTTAAATTTCTATCAAATTAACCCATAAATCCTCAAATTATTCGTCTAAATAAACATCTAAAAATTCATTATTTTTCTTCATATTAACCTCATACATGTAGAACTTTGAATTAGGATTCCATACACATAAAAATCACAAGAAAAAGAACTAAATCAACTTACCAATCAAGCTTTAGCCCTTAACCTTCAATTGTCTCTTTTTCCTTTTCTTTTCTCCTTTCTTTCTCTCTTTCACGTTTCTTTCTCTGTAACTTTCTACTCTTTTTGTTTTTGTTTTATTTCTTTCATTTACTAATTAAAATTAATTATAAAATATTCTAATTAATACAAATAAAAATACTACATGTGTATTCATACACACATGTACACATGTATTAATCCCACACCATACATTTGTCATTATCTCAATTAATTAATAAAACATAATATTAAATAATTATTATTAATAATGATAATAAATAAATATCTTTTACTTAATAAATAAGTAAATATATATATAACATACATTTGTACTAATAATTTAAATACACATGTATTTATTCTCTATTTTACACATGTCCTTAATTTGGTTTAATTACTAATTTAGTCCCTTGTCATTTTTTCTATTTTAAAATTAATCTTTTACGCTCTATTCGATTTAGTCCTTTTTAATAATTACTTCTAATTAAACTAAATTCACCTAATCAAAATCTAATTCAACCCATAACTAACTTCGTAAATATTTTTAATAAATATTTACGGACTCGTTTTCCTAAGACGGAGGCCCTAAATTCACTTTTTCGGTGCCCGTGAAATATGGGTCGTTACATTTCTCCCCCCTTAATAAATTTCGTCCTCGAAATTTACCTGAGAATAGATGGGGGTACTGAGCTCTCATAGTTTCTTCCGGTTCCCAAGTCGCTTCTTCCACCTTATGACTTTTTCATAACACTTTCACTAGAGGAACCCTTTTATTTCTTAATTCTTTTATCTTCCTTGCTAGAATCTCAACTGGTTCTTCTTTATAAGACAAATTCGGTTGAATCTCAATATCTTCAATAGAAATGACATGAGAAGGATTTGATCTATATCTGCGTAACATTTAAACATGGAAAACATTGTGTGTCTTCTGTAATTCCGGAGGTAAAACTAATCGATGAGCAACAGGTCCGATTCTCTCTACAATTTCATATAGCCCAATGTAACGAGGGCTCAATTTACCTTTCCGACCAAATCTCAACACTTTCTTCCACGGAGAAACTTTAAGAAATACTTTATCCCCAACTGAATACTCAATGTCCTATCGTTTCAAATCAATGTAGGACTTTTGTCTATCAAATGCAGCTTTTAATCTCTTTTGTACTTTCTTGGCTGTCTCTTCTGTTTCTTGAATCAATTCCGGTCTAATCACTTTTCTTTTATTCAGTTCAGTCCAACACACAGGTGATCTACATCTTCGTCCATACAATGCTTCATACGGAGCCATCTGAATACTTGATTGGAAACTATTATTATAAACAAATTCAGCTAAAGGTAAATAACGTTCCCAACCTGATTCAAAATCAATGATGCAAGCCCAAAGCATATCTTCTAATATTTAAATTACCTGTTCGGATTGTCCATCAGTCTGCGGATGAAATGCTGTGCTGAAATTAAGCCGCGTGCCTAGTGACTCATGTAACTGTCTCCAAAATCTTGATGTAAATCGGGGATCTCAATCTGAAATTATAGATGTTGGAATACCATGCAATGTAAAAATTTCTCAAATATACACTTTTGCAAGCTTCTGCAATGACCAATCTGTTTTGACTACTATAAAGTAAGCTGATTTTGTAAGCCGATCAACAATTACCCAAATAGCATTTTTCTTACTCACTGACAACGGTAGGCCCGTAACAAAATCCATAGTGATGCGATCCCATTTCCACTCAGGAATACTTATCGGCTAAAGCAATCCAGTAGGAACCTGATGTTCTGCCTTTACTCGCTGACATGTAAGACATTTACCAACATTTTCAACTATATCTCTTTTTATTCCGAGCCACCAATACAGATCTCGTAGATCACGATACATCTTTGTGCCTCCCGGGTGTAAAGCAAACGAACCATCATGTGCCTCTCGGAGTATTAACTCTTTCAATTCAAATTTAGCAGGAACAAAAACTCGATCTCGGTACCTTAAGCATCCATGTGCATCAATGCTGAAATTTTCTACCGTACCAGTCTGTATCATATCTCTTTTCTTCAATAATTTATCATCTTTCAATTGAGCTGATTTAATCTGGTCAAACATCACTGGTTTAACTTTCAATTCAGCTATCAAACTCCCATCATCAAATATACTGAGCTGTGCAAACATTGCTCTCAAATCAATTGCAGCTTTTCTACTCTGAGCGTCAGCCACTACATTAGCTTTTTCTGGATGATAATCTATGACACAATCATAATCTTTTAAAAGCTCGATCCACTGTCTCTGTCACAAATTCAATTCTTTTTGGGAAAGTAGATATTTCAAACTTTTATGATCCGTATAAATATAACATTTCTCACCGTATAAGTAGTGTCTCCAAATCTTCAAGGCAAAAATTACTGATGCTAGCTCCAAATCATGAGTTAGATAGTTACGCTTATGTGGTTTCAACTGATAAGATGCATAAGCTATTACTTTCCCCTCTTGCATCAGTACATAGCCCAAACTACTTAATGAAGCATCACTATATACAATAAAATCCTTTCTCGATTCTAGTAACGTCAAAATTGGTGCCTCTGTCAACATTTGTTTCAACTTTTCAAAACTTTCTTGCCACTGATCATCTCATACAAATGGTACATTCTTTTGTAGCAGTTTGGTCATCGGCAGAGCTATCTTCGAAAATCCATTTACAAATCTCCTATAATACCGAGCTAAACCAAGAAAGCTACATACCTCTGATATGTTTCTTGGTGGTTTCCACTGTACAATCGCTTCAATCTTCTTTGGATCAACTTGGATTCCATCTGCAGATACTACATGACCCAGGAACACATCCTCTGACAACCAAAATTCATATTTGCTGAGTTTTCCATACAATTATTTTTCCCGTAATATCTGTAGCACAATCCTGAGATGCTGATCATGCTCTGAATCTGACTTCGAATAAACTAGTATATCATCAATAAAAACTACTACAAACTGGTCTAAATATGGTTGAAAGATACGATTCATGAGATCCATAAAAGCAGCTGGAGCATTTGTCAACCCGAATGGCATTACTAAAAACTCATAGTGACCATACCTTGTACGGAAAGCTGTCTTTGGAACATCACTTCCTTTTACTTTCAACTGGTAGTAGCCTGACATTAAGTCAATCTTCGAAAATACAGAAGCACCTCTCAACTGATCAAACAAATCATCAATGCGAGGAAGTGGATACTTGTTCTTAATTGTCACCTTATTCAACTGTCTATTGTAACACCCCGTACCTGAGACCGTTGCCGGAGTCGAACACGAGGTGTTAACAGACTTAATTCATTACTTAAACAGCTCAAACAATTTATTTTTAAAATTTCCAGTCAAGCTAGCAATCTGCGTCACAGTCGCTTAAAAATTCATATCTTGAGTTTCGAAACTCTAAATCCAATTCCGTAAATTTTACCTGAAACTAGACTCATATATCTATTTACTAATTTTTTTATAGAATTTTTGGTCAAGAAAATTAGAACAGTTTATTATTTAAAGTCTCCCCTGTTTCAGGGTTCGGCTGCTCTGACCTCTGTATATTACGAATCAGATATCTCTGTACATAATTTCAATGACTATGAAGTTTGTTTATCTTAAAACTATACTCAATAAGGAATCTTTACATATAAATTATGACTTCTAATTATCTTTGTACAATTTATTATGAATTTTTAAAGTCAGAACAGGGGATCCAGAAATCAATCTGGCCCTGTTTCACAAAAATTCAAATATCTCATAAAATATTATTCATATACCTGTTTTGTTCAATCAATATGAAAATAGACTCATTAAGCTTTAATTTCATAACTTACGAATCATTTAATTCCATTTCTACTATTTTTAGTGATTTTTCAAATTTACATCACTACTGCTGTCAGATTCTGTTTTATGGCAAATTTCACTTTACTAAGGATTTTCATGGACTAAATAGCATTTTAAACATACATAACATCAAATATGACTTAGATTGGCCATTCCAATGGCTAATCATTTACAAACCCTTTTCTTACCAAACCATAGCCATATCATAAGATCAATTACACAAAGTGAGTGTTTTGCCATACATGCCACATTCAAAATACACAAGCGATTTTACCAATTTAAGCCTTCGGATAGTATGAACGAGTCTTCGACCTATCCAGATTCTCAAGCCGGCTTGTCAAAACTACAATGAAGGAAAAGGAGGGAGTAAGCACAAATGCTTAGTAAGTTCACATGCAAATAGCAAGTAACATAATCACACAATCTCACATAAAACTTCATTTGCATAAACAACA
This sequence comes from Gossypium hirsutum, assembly GCF_007990345.1. Taxonomy (NCBI): domain Eukaryota; kingdom Viridiplantae; phylum Streptophyta; class Magnoliopsida; order Malvales; family Malvaceae; genus Gossypium; species Gossypium hirsutum. The sequence goes on from NC_053431.1 coordinate 111,240,681, forward strand.
CCAAGACATTCATGTTTCATTTACATTTAATATCTTTCTACGATTTCATCATACCAAGTTTTCAACCCGAGGGTTTAAGCACATACCTGTCAAATTTTCTCATTTACCACTTACCAACATGTCACCTTCGTTTTAGGCCTTCTCCTTATTCACTTAAGATTCACCGGTTGAACACATCGGAATATAATTCTAATACACGGATTTCATGAACGTAAGTGTCATACCCGCAGCTAGACAAACTCAATAGCCTGCGAAACTTATGTAGCCAAGCTACCATGTAACCCACTCATAAGTGAACTCGGACTCAACTCAACGAGCTCGGGCGTTCGCATCCATAAGTGAACTCGGACTCAACTCAACGAGCTCGGATGCCTAGTTACATCTCACGAACTCGGACTCAACTCAACGAGTTCGGAACTCAAATATCCTAGTGACATGTCACTTGTATTCTAATCTATTCCCAAGGTTCAAACAGGCTTAGTCCTCGATCACACATCTTTACCGTCTTCCACGGAATATTGAAACCGATACTCGGTAGCAATTCATATTTAACAAGTAATAAACATAATTTGCATATTACTCAACAATAACCACAAAGCATAATATTTCATAATAATAATCATCATATCATATAAATATCATTAAGTTACTTAAAATGACAATTATGTTACTACATTTACACATGAACTTACCTCGGTATAAAATTATTAGCAATCGAGCCTATTCTTCGTAAACCTTGTTTTTCCCTCGATCGCGACTTGAATCTCGTTTCTCTTTATCTATAATGCCAAATTAATCTTATTTAATACATACATTCATCAAAACAACATTTAATACTAACTTTGTCAAAATTACATTTTTGCCCCTAAACTTTTGCATAATTACACTTTCGCCCCTAGGCTCAGGAATTAAACTTCATCCCTTATTCTTATGTTTTATGACATGCTGATCATTTTTCCCTTCTATGGCAACGTCAAATTCACACTCTAACATGTACTTATGACTATTAGGTATTTTTACCGATTAAGCTCTTTTACTCGTTTTCGCTTAAAACCGAGTAGTAAAAGTTGTCTAACATAATTTAAAACCTCATATTCTATCATAAAACACCAAAATACACAAATTTCACCTATGGGTATTTTTCCAAATATGAACCCTAAAAACGTAAAGAACATTAAAAACGGGGCTTGAAATCACTTACTATGGAGCTTGAAAGGTTGAAACAAACCCTAACTATGGATAACCCTTGAAATTTCGGCCTAATGAAGAAGATGGACAAAAATTGGCTTTTAATTTTGTTTTTAATTCATTTTAATAACTAAATGACCAAAATGCCCTTACTACTAAACTTTCCAAAAATTCCACCATGTCCAATTTTTGTCCATAGACTTAGAAATTGGTCAAATTGCTATTTAAGACCTCCTCATTAATATTCCAAAACAATTTCATACTAAAAACTCCTAGAATGTAAGTTTTGCAAATTATTCGATTTAGTCCCTAATTTCAATTTAAGCACTTTAGGCATAGGATTTCATCACGAAATTTTCACACAATCATGCAATCATATCATAAACATCAAAATAATTATAAAATAATTATTCCTATCTCGGATTTGTGGTCACGAAACCACTATTCCGATTAGGCCCTAATTCGGGATATTACATCTATAGTCAATGCAGAGTCACATCGAGCCATCTTTCTTCTTAATAAATAATACCGGAGCTCCCCACGGTGATATGCTTAGTTGAATAAAACCACGGTCCAATAAGTTTTGCAACTGTATCTTCAACTCTTTTAACTCTGTAGGTGACATCCAATATGGAGGTATAGAGATTGGAACTGTGCCCGGATAAACCTCAATAGCAAACTCGACCTCCCTATCTGGCGGTAAACCCGATAATTCTTTAGGAAATACATCAGGAAACTCAAAAATTGTCTGAATTTTACCACACTGGCTTCCAACCGAAACTGAATTAATAACATATGCCAAATATGCTGAACGACCCTGCTGAAGTAATTTACTAACCTTTATTGCTGAAACAATTAGTGCTGGCCCACTAGTACGAATACCATTTACTTCAACCCGACCTTCACTCACTGTTTGAATGCTGAATATCTTTTTATAGCAGTCCAAAATCACTCAATGTTCAGATAACCAGTCCATTCCCAATATTATATCAAAATCCCCAAATGGCATAATTAACAAGTCAACCAGAAAAGTTTTATTCTGTATAATCAATGAGCATCTGGGACAGACCTGGTTCACTAACACTGTTTGCCCCAACAGACTCGACACCTCAATAGACACTCTAGATATTTCAGATTTTAATTTTCCCGACTCAACTAATTTTGAGTTAATATAGGAATGTGAAGATCCAGGATCAATTAAAGCATGAACAGGCTCAGAATATAATAGAAATATACATGTTACCACATCATGAGCATCACCTTCTTCGCGGGTTCTAACCGCATATGCTCTAGCCAGCACCCTAGCTTTAGACTGCTAGGTCACTATGTCATTCCCCCTTCTCGTACCTCCTCCTCTAGATACTGATCCACCTCTAGCCGATCCTCTACCTCTAGCAGTAAAGACTGATCTCTGTGATGTCACAGGTGTAGCACTATCATTCTTCGGGCAATCATTAATATAATGGTCTGTAGATCCACATTTAAAACACCCTCTGGTCAATCTCCAGCATTCACCTCTATGCTTTTTCCCGCAATGTTCACAATCTGGAATATTAGCATCTCGGGACGGACCTCTTACACTACCGATGGATACTGTAGTTTGTTTCCCCTGACTCTTTTCTCTTTTATGTGATTTAAAACTAGATCTCCATCCACTTTGGGAATCTCTGGATCTTTTAGGTAAAGGGTTCGAACTTGCAGTTCCCATACGTTTCCCAACCAATTTAGAAGTTTCGGACTTTTTGTCAAATCCTAAGACTTGCTCTACCATCTTGGCTCGCTCAATCAAATCAACAAATTCAGTAATACGTTGAGATACCAACTATAATTTGATCTCATCTCGCAGACCCTATAAAAATCTCTTACAACTGTCAGCTTTAGTTGGAATAAACTCTGAGGCGTATCTGCTGAGTCTCGAGAATTCCCTCTCATAATCTATTACTGACATGTCACCCTATTTCAACGTCAAAAACTCTTGCTTCTTGTCTTTGATATACATTTCTCCGATATATTAATTTTGAAACTCTTTCTGAAATAGATCCCAAGTTATCTGATTCTCGGGTAAATGTTAAACTACTGATTCCCACTATACATAAGCCTCCCCTTGCAATAATGATACAACATATAACAGACTTTCCCAAGGGGTACATTCTAGTTGTTGCAATACTCTCTTGGTCGACTCTATCTAATTTTCAGATATGGACGGATCAACTCCTTTCAGACCCGAGAATTCTGTGGCACCATATTTTCTTAGTTCCTTAATTGGGGCCCATCTAGGAACAGATACAGTCGTAGTAGAAGGTATAGACTCCACTGCTCGTTGAAGAGCATCAGCTAATATTTTTACCAATTCAGATTCATTTCTACCTTCTTCATCTCTTTCTACATTAGGGGGTTGGTTTCTAACTGGATTTACACTAGTAGTAGTTGACTCCGTTTCGTCTAAATCATACGACTCTTCATCCCCAGTGAACATTTCTTCATTTATATCATCAAGATGTTCATCAGACATCTTTAATCTATAAAATATACAATTAGATAGGCCAGCATCCAAAAATCCCGACTCAGTTTTAACTTGAATGTGGTATGTACTTCTAGACTCACTTATGAGCTCGATTTAGTCTGAGAATCGGCTAAACCTACTAGCTCTGATACCAATAAAATATAACACCCCCTAACCCCAAGCCGTCACCGAAATAGGGCTACGAGACATTACCAGATTTATACACTAACATTTATAAAAACCGAGTCATAAACTTTACATTCTAGATCAATTCTTATCAAATTACATCTTAAAGTCCCTAATATGGGCCTACGGGGCCTAATATATGTTTTAGAAGTGATTCGAAACTAAACTGGCAGCTTTAGAAATTTTTCCTTGAAGATAGGGGCACACGCCCATGTGGCTTGGGACATGCCCGTGTGGACTGGGACATGGCCGTGGGACTAACCTATGGCCAATTCTGACTTTTCCACACGGCCTGGGCACACGCCCATATGACTTGGCCGTGTGAAAACATGATTTTTCACCATTTTTAAGCTATTTTCACATACTAAACACACCTAATTCATGCCCAAAACATTTACTTATAAATCTTGATCAAATAACATTCATCAAACCTTTCAAACTTAGCAAATTTTCATTCATTCATTTCATTACCTCTTAAGGATTATACACCACATTTACATTCAAAATATAAAACATTTACAAGTGACAAACACCAAACCTAGTACATGCCACATTTCTAAAAGATAGATGCATCACCAAAATTGAGCTGAGGTCGGGATTGACTCAGACGCTTGACTGAACTTCAACTTTACCTAACCTGCGCACTGGAAACAACCGTACGCTAAGTATTGGAAATACTCAGTGGTATTACCATAATTCAAATTATAACAACAATAAAATATCATAACATACATAGAAAATTAGCAAATCATACATACAAATCATATATATATTCATACCAAACTATCATATTTTCATTATATCATTTCCAATGATAGATCCAATAAATCATCAATAAGATTTCAAATAACTCATGAACCTTTGATTCATCTCTCAATCACATATAATTATTCAATTCACATTTCAAATATAAACACTTCATAAACCTTTGGTTCATGCCTTCAATCCCTTTACAAATTTCATCTCACATTCCATCTTATAATATCTCTTTCTCATTTTATTCGATAGCTCGATTAATCAAATTCATTTGATTTTATTATTTCACTTATTTTCCCCTATTAACATGACTCGAACTTTGGCGGATACACGAATCTAACCAACACACCAAAATGGCGACCAACGCCTCATCGGATAGTTCGAAGCAAATAAGTGATGACCAACGTCTCATCGGCTAAGCCGAAGCAAAGTGGCGACCAACGCCTCATCAAATCTATCCGAAGTAAATATGACATACTAAGTGTCTCATCGACTCGAGGTCGAAGAATCCCTAAACTCTTCCTATCTTATGGCATGCCAACTATATCCACCCTAGCCCGACTAGTTAATAGGGTATCAAAATCACATATTCATATCACTTTCACTTTCAGTTGATCGTAATTATTCGAATTCAAATCCATCGCAATAACAATTCAATCACAATTTCAAATTCACCACAAGTCATTATACAATTCAATTTCACACATGTATACATTCATCAATCAAATCCAATTCCCATTCAATTCAAGTATCACTACTTACCTCACATTCAAATTCCATACACATTTATTAAAATTAAACATTTAATAAGAAATAACTTGAATTATGATAATACAAACCGATATTTTCTTGAGTTACTCCTCGATCACTTTTTCTTTTCCCTTCTCATTCAACAACGGTTCCGGTGCTACGTTAGCTACGAACAATTATACAATTAAAATGTATCAATACACTAATTCATAAATCACATTTTCACTTTCTATCAAACTTTTACAAAAATTCCAATTTCGTCCTTTTTCCATAGCCAATCTTTTTCTTTAACTTAATCTTCATATTTTCATTTAATCATCTCATTAATAAATTCTAGCTCATAAAATTCATCATAAAACATAACTATTGAGCTCCTTTCAATTTAGTCCCTACTTAAACCTAACTTAAAAATTCTTTTAACAATTCACTCATTTTTCACTTCTAACTTAAATTTCTATCAAATTAACCCATAAATCCTCAAATTATTCATCTAAATAAACATCTAAAAATTCATTATTTTTCTTCATATTAACCTCATACATGTAGAACTTTGAATTAGGATTCCATACACATAAAAATCACAAGGAAAAGAACTAAATCAACTTACCAATCAAGCTTTAAGCCCTTAACCTTCAATTGTCCCTTTTTCTTTTTCTTTTCTTCTTTCTTTCTCTCTTTCACGCTTCTTTCTCTGTAACTTTCTATTCTTTTTGTTTTTGTTTTATTTCTTTCATTTACTAATTAATAATTAATTATAAAATATTCTAATTCATACAAATAAAAATACTACATGTGTATTCATACACACATGTACACATGTATTAATAAAACATAATATTACATAATTATTAATAATAATTATAATAAATAAATATCTTTTACTTAATAAATAAGTAAATATATATAACATACATTTGTACTAATAATTTAAATACACATGTATTTATTCTCTATCTTACACATGTCTTTAATTTGGTTTAATTACTAATTTAGTCCCTTGTCATTTTTTCTATTTTAAAATTAATCTTTTATGCTCTATTCGATTTAGTCCTTTTTAATAATTACTTCTAATTAAACTAAATTCACCTAATCAAAATCTAATTCAACCCATAACTAACTTTGTAAATATTTTGAATAAATATTTACGGACTCGTTTTCCTAAGACGGAGGCCCTAAATTCACTTTTTTGGTGCCCGTGAAATATGGGTCGTTACAACACGGCCTTGTGGCCAATTTGGGGATTTAGAGATCCCACACGGACGTGTATTTTGGACACACAGTTGTGTTTAGTGGGCACATGGACGTGTGAGACCCTCATATGACCGTGTTTATCTTGTACCTTATTGTAGCACAAACAAACAAAGAGTTACAAGTTCGGATCACACGGTCATGTCCTTAGGTCACACAAGCGTATGCCTCCCTCCATATAGGTGTGTTGATCCCCCATAAGACCTAGGTATTTCCACACGACCGGGGCATACGGCCGTGTGGCCCTAAGTCACCAATTTTTGTTTCGTGTATGTTATTGATCTGAAATTGCGTTTGTGTGTTCCGACCCTTGGCTAAGCTTTAGTGAGGGTAGTTAATACTCTGATCTGGGCTCCGACTTATGTGTTATTTGTGATTGATGTGCAAGATATCTAAATCTGAACCCAGTTAGCCAGGTGTGTGCATGTTTGTATCTATCTGACTGTCTGTTGATGTGTTCACTATTTCTGTGTAGTTTCATGCATGCATACATTTGCATAAAGTAATTTTTTGGGCTTGGTTTTGAAGAGAAGGAAAACTGATTCTAATCTGATCTGGCAGTTTTAACTGCAACATACTTGTACAGCGGTTTACCGCAATGCACTGTATTGTATATACGCCATCTTTCCTACGTATTATTATCTGAGTGATTTAGTCCACATACATGCTGTGTAGAGTTGGATGGGTCTTTCGATGTCCTATGTGATGTGTTTGGTTGGATGAACTTATACAACTTTTTTGGGGTGTGATTGGGAGACGGAGAGATGTGTTGGTTAGATGGGTGAGTATTTATTACTTGACTGCATTCATATGCATCTGTTTAAGTGACTGGGTGTAAGATTATTTCACTGTATTCTGTCTAACTAATTAACATTTGTGACTGAGTGTCTGTGTATGACATGGTGTGCTTGAATTGTTACGTTCTATTGGGACTTTGGTTTCGAGTTTACTTTCTGATTTTGTGTATCTCTGTAAGTATGTTTCGCTATCGAATTGGTTTCTGTAATTTTGTTACTAGTCACGTGTCGAACTCACACTGAGCTCGTGTAGCTCACCCTCTTAGTGTTTTCCCCTTTCAGGTACATTTACGTGTTTTGATGTTGGGCCCGTGTATACGAAGGTCTTGGACAGTCACGATTTAAAACAGGCTTTAATAGTGTTATTATGATTTCTGAGATTATAATTAAACAGTTTGTGTTGTAAGCACTATTTGAAAACTATGGTACGGAATTTTGTGTTTCACACTCGTAAGTGTTGTTGGGACTGCATTTTCTTTTGAAATATCAAGATTTTATAATTGAGAGTTTTTATACAACTTAAATATTGTAATGTTTTTCGGTTTGTTAAATTAAAATTTTCCTATGATCACTTTGATGATTAATGTAACCCTTGAAATTCGACCTAAACTTCTAGGCCGAATTTTGAGGTGTTACAATATAGGTTTAAATTCAATCACTATTTGGGGTTCATGAAAAAAAAAGTAATAACTTGAGCCGTATGGTTAATGAAGTCAATTTCTCAAGCCCTCTCTGTTTCTTTCCCTTTTTTTTCAATGTCGACAAGGTATCGGATAAGGGCTTTTTTTATTGATGAGAATCATATTTTTGAGTTTTTACCAAGGCATTTCACGATCCATGGTTTTCAACTTAAAAACATAAACATCAGCTATAAAACAAACAGCTTTTAAGTTAACTGTACAAATAACATCAAATCCAAGTTGGGGAACATTTGATTCCTTCAAGAATTGGGTTCAGCAGTTTGAATTGAATTGTATGATTTTGGTAGTAATATAAAAGACATACAAAAAGAGAAACATAAAATCAGATAAACTATTATAGCTTCTAGTGATCAGATTTTGGTTTACATAGAAAACTATACAGACAACTTGGGAAGCTGAAGAGGATGGTCAACAGCTGGGTTGAGAAGGTGTTTTCGAGGTCCACGATAGCTTCCATGATTCATCCGCTGCCTCATCTGATGTGATTGTGCAGCATGAGCAAGTGAAGCATCAGCAGTTGCAGTGGCTGAACCGATCCTTCGAGAGGAGGCAAAAATCAAGAGGAAAAGAAGAAGGGATGTAAACAAGGTCTTCGAGTGCACCATTTTTTGTTGGTTTCAGCTCTAAATTCCTGATGTATCATGAAGTGAAGGGGTTTTTATAAAGCAAAAACTCAAAGCCAAGCAAAGTAGTTTACTTTGCTTTGGATTGAAGTCACGAGGTAAATAATGTCAACTTTCCACTTCCACCTAAATATGGTTGAGGTTGGATTTTTGGGGTGGTGGTGGGGAGTGTCCTTATGATTTTAAAACAAGACTTAATAAAGCTTATGAATTTTGCCATTAATTCATTAAAGAAGAAAAAAGAGTATCAGATAAAAGGAAAGTGGTTTTGAGAAATGATGATTGGTCTTTGGTAAGTCCAACGCATTGACAAATGCGTGTCTGCTCCTCCGTTTTTTTTTTCTTCAACCTCCAACACTATTAGCAATGAAAGACATCACGTGGATCTGCCTTAATTAATTTCATAAATTTTAATATTAATACTTTATAATTTTTGTTTTATAAAAATTTCATATCTATCCTATTTATTTGTTTATATATAGGCGGTTCCATCTTGAACACTTGGAGAGTTCTTCAACCGTTTTCCTTGGAGCATCATTAGAAATAAAAATCCAAGTTAAACCGTGGTTAATGTTGACATGACTAAAAATAAAGTATTTTCCATTTGAATTCTCAAACGTGGAAAACTTGGCTTTGGTTACTGATGCGCAAAACAACTCTAATATGTGGCACTTCCTTGGATTACCAAAAATGGATTCTCTTGTTTTATGTGAGGGTTGTATTTATAAGAAGCAAAGTAGAAGTCTATTTCATGTTGGGAAAGTCTGGAGAGCTTCTACTTGTCTTGAATTAATTCATGATGACTTATGTGGTCCAATGAACATTGAATCCCTTTTTTTATTTCTTACTTATTGTAAATGATTCTAGTAGCATGAGGTGGGTATATATATATATTGATAAGATGACCAAAGTTAACAAGTTACAAAAGGTAAACGCATAATTACTCTTGCCCTAAAAGGTTTTTAGCTCTTTGTTTTGTCCAAACTGTTCTGTCATTTTTCTCACCAGTCTATAGTATACTTAGTATTTGTTCTCTTCGGATGTGGATGTCGTCCAATAATGGTTTGTTTAATGTATTGAAAAATATGCTTTTTATCCGACGATGCAACCAATCAATTTGTCTTTGATTTTAAAAATAGACGAAGGAGGAAATGTCTGCTTGGAGGGAATTTACTAGTGTTACTCGTAACATTAATAATTTCCTCGCAATTCCATTTTCTTGCTGAAATCTTCTTTCATATGTTGATCTAGTTTTTCTATTCGAATTTCTTGGAGCACTCATGTTAGTGAGTTAGTGTCACGGGATTAAAACTTTAGTCTGACAAATTGTGCGACCTTAAGCGATTCCTTTATTTTAAATCCACCTAAGCTAGTCTAACTCTCAAAAAATGAGAATTCATAAAGGAAATTTTCTAAGGCACCAAAAAAAAAGCAAAAGCAAACTCAAAAGCGAATGAGCAACAAAAGAACTGAAAAGCGACACAAAGCAATGCACACCAAGTGTTTGAATAAATGCTCTCAAAGTATATTTAATAACTCTAAATGGGATGGGATAAGATGATTACAAATGAGGGGGAAGCCTCTATTTATAGTTGAGCTCCCCCAGATCCAACGGTACAATTTGAATTACATCAATGGTCAAGATTAAAGCCTATCTACAAAATAAGAGTTCTAAAGAATATAAACTCTATACAATCTTATCCTTTAGAACTTACAATATTCACCAGGGTAACTTTAGTTTTACTAGAGTATTCCACTAGGCCACCAAAGCTAAAATGAGCCTCATTTAATTAATCAGCCTCCATGGGATAATTTGTGTGCATTTTTTATGAGCTTTGATCTATGACCCGTGACATTCTTCCCTACCCATTCTCGCAACGCCCTTGTCATGTCCTCGAAATGGCACTAACTTGACTCATCCTGGAACTACCTCAATGCCTTGACTAATTCCCAACTAGTCTCTTAGTTGAGTAATCCCTTCTCTCGAAACCTTTGCCTCGGCTTATGTCTTTTTCGTCATCTAACTTAAACTATTTCTCTTTTTTGTACATCTCGATTATAAGAGGCCACTGTTCTTACTTGCCCCCATTGCGACTCACTTCGATTGGGATCCCCTTGATCCTTACAAATAAGCTTCGACACACCCACATTGAACACCGGGTTAAACTTATGTATTGTCACTAACTCTGGTTTGTAAGCCACTAGCTTACCCGCTTTAGAACTCTAAAAGGGTCCTCATACCTTTTCCTAGCTAATGGTAAGTCATAATGTAAAACATTAGGAAAGTGTTTAAGGTGTACCTCGCTCATCGCATTGCTCTATTCAACTTCTCAGCTTGTATCAACCCTTTTACCACAAAATTTGATGCACAACCCACATCTCTCATAGGTGGTAACTACACTGATAACTCAAAAGGCTTGATTTTACTTTTTTTGCACCTCTAGCATTTCTAGAAAGGTCTTCGTAGCACTCCAACTACTAAGTCACTATTCCCACCACATGAAACATCCTTGGCTAGTTGGATTATCGATAATACCTTAGTTTCATCTCTTATGTTTCAACTCACAGACACAACGCATTATTGTTGTCGAGTATCTAAGATTCATATACAATTGACAAAAGGAACCAAAAGGACATTAATCTTGTCAAGAAATTTCAAGCCAAGCATGAATTTATAATTAAAATGAATTACCTTAAAGTTTTTCTTTCCTTTCCACTCACCAATTTGTAGCTCAATTTGTAACACCCTAAAAATTTTGAGAAATTAACTGTGAGAATTTACTGTAATTAAGGCTCTGTATCTATGGTTGTGTACTCTACTTTTGTGATTAGGGTTGTCGTTAACTTTTTTTAACAACTCTTGTCCATATGTTATATAGTTAAGTTCAATTCAGTGTAAAGTTGTGACAAGAATGAGCCTGCTGGTTCACTAGTTAGGCATCTGTCTTTATTTTGTCTGGTTCCGAGTTCAAATCTTAGGGTATGCGATAGGGAACATTATTTTTGCTCAGTACTGGTATTTGACTAGAAGTTATTAGGAATTAAAAATTTCGTCATCTTCCATTCATTTTTTTTGTTATTGTCTTTTATTTTTTCTTTTTTCCTGCTTCCCTTTCATTTTCTTTTCGATTCTTTAATTTTCTTCTCTATTTTGATCAAGATCGTAAGTAAATACGAGTTTAGACGAAGTTATACACCATTAATTACATTGATTGAAAGGTTAGTAAGTAAGTTTCACTGTCAATTCGTTAAATTTCAGGGTTTATATTCTGAATTGGGCATCTTAAGCGTATTGTGTAGTCCCTAATAATTAGTCGTTTGGTTTCCTCTTAGGCAAGGGTGTCAGGAGTAGCAAACCTCAACTCGACAAATTGAGCGACCGTTGTTGACTTAGACCGTGTGGGTGGCTGTGTATGTAGCGCCCCAATTTTCGGGAATTTTGTGTATGTTGGAAAAATTTAAAATTTCTGTGTTCTGTCTGTTTGGCGTAAGTTTAATTATGTTAGTGGGCCTCTAGAAGGCCCATGCTTGGGTTAAAACTCGGTAATTTTAGTTAATTTTAGTTCTATAAGAAAAAAAGGGGTTCTGGTTAATTGGGCTTTTAAGTATTAATTGGGAAAAATAAAATACAAGGAAGCAGGTGGCAAAGTGGCATGTGACGCCACTGGGAAGGCTATAAAAGTGGCGTGTGGATGCTAGGGAGAACCAAGGTTCAAGTCACAATGGGAGCATATTAAGGGAATTATTTTTATGTTTAGAAAGGGTAAGTAATGGAACTCAAGTAAAAGACTATCAGGAGGAGTTTGAGTTGCTCAGGGGATTGAGTAAGGAGGGGATAAGGGAGAGGATTTAGGAGCTGATTAGAGAGAGTAGTGTTGGCCGAATGGTGGACTCTTGAGGAGCAAGAGTTGGCCAGCCAAGGGTTTTCTTTAGAGGGCAAGTTTCAGCTAGGTCAAATGCCAAGTATAAGTTCGGCATTAGGGGTAAGTTGTGCCGTTTCATGACCATTCTTCCTTTTTCTTTTTTCTTCTTTTTTTTTCTTCATCAACTTCTTTTCTTCTTCTTGTCTGCTGAATCTCTCTACCATTCTGCTCATCTTCATTTTTTTATCAGTTGTTTTTAAGCCTATAGTCGATTACCTCAAAAAGCCGAAATCCCGAAAGCCTGATTTCTTTTGTGTCGTTTTCTTCTAGTCAAAACCCTCTTATTTTCCCTCATCTTCTTGACCAATTCTCTAGTCCTCTAATCCCCAAGTTGCTATCGACAAAGCCACTACAAAACCCTCATCTTTTCTTCACTGTTACAAAAAGCCGAAAACGCATAGCCATAGGGGCATAGCCGAATTCTAAGATTACTAAAGGCTCAACTTTTTTTATCATTTGAGGGGTTAGATCTGCATCAAAATCGAGTAGGAGTTAATTGGAATCATTGACTGAAGGAACCGGTGGTAAGTTTTTGAACTTAATATTTATTTCAGGTTTTAGAAAAAGCCGAAACCCCTAAAGGTTAGGGAGGCTGTCGATTTGGGCTTGTAGCTCTAAGGGTTGTTATAACTATTTTATTTTGATAATAGTAGGATCTAAAGGCTGCTGATCGAAGGCTTGGACAAGTGGAACGACTGGATCTAGACATAATCACTAATTTCGGCAAAGGTAAGATCGCTAGTGCCTAAGGTGCTATTGGCCGATTATGGTACGGGGTTAATACGTAGTTCGTTTTCGATAGTCAGATTAACGTGTTAGTAATCCAATTGTAGACAGCTCGTGTGTGGATCTCGTCAGCATATCGTCACAAACAGGTGTGTAACTTACACCCTCTTATAGACTAGATCGACAAAAGTCAAAAAGCCGAAATGCCGAAAAGCCAGTATTTTGAGAACTTGCGAGTGTGCGAATGCTCGTGAGATTAATAGTTTGATGTATATGGTAAATTAAAGTGATAAGATTGCAAAGAGCACGATTCCGTGCATTTCAATATTTTTGGGCTTAATGGGCCAAAATCGGGATAATGGGCCAATGGGCCCAATTCGGTAAGAAAACACGGTAAGTGGTTTTGGTCGTACGTAAATGGCTATGCTATGCATGAAAACCTTAAGAATAGTGAAATTACTTGAATACCCCTATGTATGGAAGTTACTGATATACCCCTAGGTGCAAAATTACCATTATACCCCTAAGGTTACTTTTGACTGAAAAGCATGACAATCATTATGTATGATGTATGCCATGATTGTATATTTGTTGCATGGGGACATGGGTTATATTATGGAGGAAGCGTCCTGGTGGCTATGCCACAATTATCTAATCTGGTGGCTCTGCCACATATATCTGTTCTGGTGGCTCTGCCACGATTATCTGTATCTGGTGACTCTGTCACATTATTTGTTTTGGCAGCCCTGCTGTATATTTCTATGGCGTGTAGTGGTTAGGTGGGTCGAGTAGTCTCCCCACATGGTGAAAGGTTGGTATGGGGGTGCATATGGTTAGATTTTGGTTGGGTTTTGCATAAGCATGTAATATCTGTTCTGATCTGTTATGGGCCTATGGGCTTTATTCTAAATTCTGTTCTTGGCTAAGGCCAACTCGTTCTGTTTTCTGTGGTTTGAATCGATATAGGCTATGGTTGGGTTAATTTACACACTGAGTTTCCCCAAACTCACCCCTTTATTTTCATCCACGCAGGTAATCCCCAACCATAGTAGGCTTGGAGCTGTGAGGGATTCAGAGTGGCCACACGTTCTGCAAGTTGACTTTCTTCTGGTGAACTGGACATCCTTTTATTTACGCTTAAGGTTTTGGGTTTTTAAATGTAATAAGGCCGCTTAATTTTTCTTGATGGTTTTAATATGTTTTGTTAATATAGGTATTACTTATATTTAACTGTTGAAATTGGATAGCTCTGGGGTGCGTTTTTAAGAACAGTAATTGATTTCAAAATAACACGACAACAAGCAAAGCTTCCACAATGAAAATATTTTCCAAAATTAATCACTTTTCCTAAAAAGAACTTAATCAAATTGGTTTCCTGAAAATATACATGACGTTGAGGTGTGGCAATGGCGGTGTGCATGTCTAGGATTGGATCCGAAGAGAGCTTGGTACTTAAGCAGTCCGATGGACTCACCTCCTCTTTTTTCGGTTTCCTACCTAGTGCACAGCTTCCATTCACTTTAACCTACTATGAAATTATCTTTTAAAACACTAAGTAAGTTCTTCTAGATCAACAATACTAAAATGTTTTGAAACGCTTCGATGTGGCATGTCGGATCCGGCCATAACATATGGGCCGGGTTTGGGGTGTTACATTTAGTGGTATCAGAGCCAAGTTACAACAACTCGGCTGTGGAATGGGTTTACAGAAACAAAGATTTTCGAAAAAAACTCAGTTTTCAAAATTTAGATCTTTAGAAGGTGGCATTCTGAATATCCGGCCCAAGCCTGTAAGTATTACTCTGAATTGTTCTGAATATTTTCCTGAATTATCTGTCTGTACTGAAACCCTAGTAGGATAGAATGATACTAAAGCCATAGGAAAATTTGATAAGAGACTGAAACTGTAGCTAGACTTCGATTCTGCGAAAACAAACTTTGAATTACTATCTAATTCATAAAACATCTGTAATAAACACTGGAATATTGAATTAATGCATAAAATTCGTAATCAGATAATACAATATGAGTGCAAGAGCCGCACGTGGAAGAGGCCGTGGACGGGGCTGAGGAAGTACTCGAGCAAGATCTTCGTCTTCGGGACATATACCAGCGGCGGATGCACCGGTACCACCGGCAACAGAGGTGGAGTCTCATAACCGCGGTGCTGGGGATGATGCCCTGTCACAGGCAATGCTTCGTTTTTTGGAAAGGGTTACCGGTGCAAGTACGGGCAACAGAATTCGGGGATCTATTTCTGACCGACTTCGGGCTAACGGAGCGGAGATCTTTAAGGGCGTGTCTGGTGTAGCCCTGAATGTGGAAGAATATTGGTTAAAGGCCACAGAACGGATTATGGATAACTTGGACTGCTCTATGGAGCAGAAGTTGAAGGGAGCTGTATCATTGCTACAGGACAAGGCCTATCAGTGATGGCTCACTGTGAGAGAAGGGACCCCAGCTGATAGGGTAACTTGGGAACTATTTAAGACAGCCTTTAAAGGGAAGTATGTTGGGGCGAGTTATGTGGACACCCGCAGAAAGGAATTCTTGAATCTGGTGCAAGGAGGTAAAATAATTGCTGAGTACGAGGTCGAGTTTTTGAGGCTGAACAGGTATTCCGTGGGCATAATCGCAACGGAATATGAGCGAAGTGTGCGTTTCGAGGATGGACTTAGGGATGACCTTAGGGTGTTGATTGCTCCGCAGAGGGAGCGGGACTTTGCTGTCTTGGTGGAGAAGACAAAGATAGATGAGGAGGTTAAGCGTGCTAAAAAGCAGAATTGAGAGAAAGATCGGAACCATTTTCAGAGGGATTCAGGACCCTCGGGTGGTGCTAATAGAAATGTTAAGAGAGCAAGAGTGGAGGAACCAGTTCGAGCAGTGCCGATGAATGTTGTTAGACCACCAATCTGTGGAGACTGTGGTAAGGTACATTTGGGCGAGTGTAGGAAACGTTTCGATGCTTGTTTCCGATGCGGATCTATGGAGCATAGAGTTAAAGACTGTCCTCAGAGAGCTGATCAGGCTCAAATTGCTGTACAGAGTGTTGCTCAACCCATGGGAGGTGGACCACAACCACCGAGAGGACGTGGACAAGGTAGGGCGGAAATGGAAATGGTCGAGGTCGAGGGGCACCTAGCAGGGGTGCCAGAAATGCTGAAGCTCGATAGCCAGCATTGGTGTATGCAGCTCGTCGTCGAGAGGAGGGCGACGCACCTGACGTCATAACTGGTACGCTTTTGGTTTCTAGCATGCCGTATACTACTTTGGTGGATATTGGATCTACTCATTCCTATGTTGCATGTGCCATATCTGGGTCGTTGGGTGTGCACTCTAAGAAGATTGTGAGTGGGGTATCTGTGCTAAGTCCTTTGGGTCACTCGGTTAGGGTAGACAAACTGTGTAGGGGAGGTACCCTTAGAAACTCAAGGTAGGATTTTCCCTGGAGATCTGATGGAGTTACCGTTCGGAGAGTTTGATCTCATTCTAGGAATAGACTGGCTTGTTAAGCATAAGGCGACTTTGGATTGTGCTGCTAAACGAATGGTGTTAAGGACCACAAAGGATGAGGAGGTTATGGTGATAGGTGAGCGAAGGGATTATTTGTCCAATGTGGTGTGGGCATTAAGAGCCGAAAAATGGATTCGAAAAGGTTGTGAGGCCTATTTGGTATTTGTAAGTCAGTCGGAAGAGAAGGGTCTGATAGTGGATAAGGTTAAGACTGTAAAGGAGTTCCAAGATGTTTTTCCGGAAGAGCTTCCGGGATTGCCTCCGAACCAAGAAGTTGAGTTTGGAATCGACTTGTTGCCTGAGACGGCGCCCGTGTCCATCGTACCGTATAGGATGACACCGAAGGAGTTAGTGGAGTTAAAGACACAAATTTAAGAGTTGTTGGATAGGGGCTTCATTAGGCTAAGCGTGTCTCCATGGGGAGCACCGGTGTTATTCATGAAAAAGAAGGATGGTACGATGCAGATGTACATTGATTATCGCCAGTTGAACAACCTGACGATTAAGAATAAGTATCCACTGCAAAGGATTAACGATCTGTTCGACCAACTTAGAGGAGCTTCTGTATTTTCCAAGATCGACCTTTGATCTGGATATCATCATTTAAGGGTCAATGAGGCAGATATCCATAAGACGGCATACAGGACTCGGTATGGTCATTACGAGTTTCTGGTTATGTCATTTGGACTAACGAACGCTCCTGCAGCGTTTATGAATCTGATGAATCATATATTCCAACCATTTTTGGATCGGTTAGTAGTCGTTTTTATTGACGATATCCTGGTATATTCTGAAACGGAAGCGAAGCATGATGAGCATCTCCGTATAGTGCTGCAAGTGTTAAGGGAGAAGGAACTTTATGTTAAGTTCAGCAAGTGTGAATTTTGGTTGAAGGAGGTAACCTTCTTAGGTCATGTGGTCTTTGTAGAGGGGATTAAGGTGGACCCTCGGAAAATTGAAGCAATTTTGAAGTGGAAGCCGCTTAGGTCAGTATCAGAAATACGAAGTTTCCTAGGATTAGCAGGATACTACAGAAGGTTTGTGGAAGGTTTTTCTGTGATGGCAGCACCTCTGACAAAACTCATAAGGAAAGGAGTACCGTTTGTATGGATTGAGAAGCGCATGAAGCTTTTGAGAAGTTGAAGAAAGTTCTGACTGAAGCACCTGTGTTAATTCAACCGGAGTCTAGGAAGGATTTTACTGTGTACAGTGACGCATCACATATAGATTTGGGCTGCGTGTTAATGCAAGAGGGTAAGGTGGTTGCATATGCATCACGATAGCTTAAGCCTCACGAGGGTAACTATCCTACTCATGATTTGGAGTTGGCAGCAGTGATATTTGCACTTAAGATTTAGAGACATTACTTGTACGAAGAAAGGTGTATTATATTCACAGACCATAAGAGTTTTAAGTATTTGTTGACTCAAAAGGAGCTGAACCTTAAGCAAAGAAGATGGATTGAGTTGCTTAAGTATTATGACTGTTCGATCGAGTATCACCCGGGCAAGGCTAATGTGGTAGTCGATGCTCTGAGTCATAGAACTGTATCTGATCTGAGAGTAATGTTTGCTTGTCTGAGCCTGTATGATGATGGAAGTCTGTTGGCTAAGTTGCAAGTGAGGCCAACCTGGGTGGATCAGATTAAGGAAAAACAGTTGAACGATGAGTCTTTGGTCGCTCGTTTTCAACAAGTTAAACAAGGGGAAACTTCTGAGTTTGGGTTAAATGGCGATGGAGTTATGTGCTTCCGAGGAAGAATTTGTGTTCTGAAGGACTCTGATTTAAGGCAGAAAATATTGAAGGAAGCTCATGGGGGACTTTATGCCATGCATCCTAGAGGGAACAAGTTGTATCACGACTTGCGAGAATTCTACTGGTGGCCTGGACTTAAACGAGAAGTAACAGAGTTTGTAGGGAAATGTCTGACATGCCAGCAAGTGAAAGCTGAGCATCAATTACTTTTTGGACTGTTGCAGCCAGTGAAGATACCACTTTGGAAGTGGGAGAGGGTAACCATGGACTTTGTGAGTGAGCTGCCCTTAACACCATCGAAGAAAGACTCGGTGTGGGTGATTGTGGATAGGTTGACCAAATCAGCCCATTTCATACCTGTATGTACTGACTTTTCACTTCAAAAGTTAGCCAAGTTGTATGTGGCGGAGATTGTGCGACTTCATGGAATCCCAGTTTCGATTATCTCTGACCGGAATCCCAGATTCACATCTCGATTTTGGAAAAAGTTGCATGAGGCATTGGGGACGCGATTGAACTTTAGTACGGCTTTCCATCCCCAAACTGATGGTCAGTCGGAAAGGGTTATTCAAATTCTGGAGGACATGTTGAGGGGATGTGTGATTGACTTTCGAGGTAGTTGGGAGGATTACTTGCCGTTGGCAGAATTTGCGTACAATAACAATTACCAGGCAAGTATTCAAATGGCACCGTATGAAGTACTGTATGGACGAAGGTGTCGTACACCTAGTTGTTGGACGGAGCTAGGAAAGCAACAAGTTCTTGGACCAGAGTTGGTAGCTGATACTGAGGATAAGGTCAAAATAATTAGGGATCGGTTAAAAGAAGCATCTGATAGGAAAAAGTCATATGCAGATTTGAAGCGTAAGGAGATTGAGTACTCAGTAGGTGATATGGTCTTCTTAAAGGTTTCTCCTTGGAAGAAGATATTAAGGTTTGGTAAGAAGGGCAAGTTGAGTCCGCGGTTCATTCAGCCTTATCGGGTTTTGAAGCGAGTAGGCCCAGTAGCTTATCAAATGGAATTGCCTCCAGAGTTGGACAGGATTCACGATGTTTTTCACGTCTCCATGTTAAGACGTTATCGTTCTGACCTTGCTCATGTCGTGCCAGTTGCAGAAATTGAAGTTCAGACTGATTTGACCTTTGAGGAAGAGCCTGTGCAGATGTTGTCTCGAGATGTAAAGTTCTCAGAAGGAAATCTGTCCCGTTAGTGAAAGTACTTTGGCGTAATCATGGCAGAGAGGAAGCCACTTGGGAGTTACAAGAGGCGATGTGACAGCAATACCCTCATCCGTTTGGATCAGGTAAATTTTGAGGACGAAATTTCTTTAAGGAGGGTAGAGTTGTAACGCCCCAATTTTCGGGAATTCTGTGTATGTTGGAAAATTTTAAAATTTCTGTGTTCTATCTGTTTGGCGTAGGTTTAATTATGTTAGTGGGCCTTTTAGAGGCCCAAGCTTGGGTTAAAACTTGGTAATTTTAGTTAATTTTAGTTCCATAAAAAAAAGGGGTTCTGGTTAACTGGGCTTTTAAGTATTAATTGGGCAAAATAAAATATAGGGAAACAGGTGGCAAAGTGGCATGTGACGCCACTGGGAAGGCTATAAAAGTAGCGTGTAGATGCTAGGGAGAACCAAGGTTCAAGTCACAATGGGAGCATATTAAGGGAATTGTTTTTATGTTTAGAAAGGGTAAGTAATGGAACTCAAGTAAAAGACTGTCAGGAGGAGTTTGAGTTGTGCCGTTTCATGACCATTCTTCCTTTTTCTTCTTTTTTTTTCTCTTCATCAACTTCTTTTCTTCTTCTTGTCTGTTGAATCTCTCTACCATTCTGCTCATCTTCATTTTTTTATCAGTTGTTTTTAAGCCTATAGTCGATTACCTCAAAAAGCCGAAATCTCGAAAGCCTGATTTCTTTTGTGCCGTTTTCTTCTAGTCAAAACCCTCTTATTTTCCCTCATCTTCTTGACCAATTCTCTAGTTCTCTGAACCCCAAGTTGCTGTCGATAAAGCCACTACAAAACCCTCATCTTTTATTCACTGTTACAAAAAGCCGAAAACGCATAGCCATAGGGGCATAGCCGAATTCTAAGATCACTAAAGGCTAGAATTTTGTTATCATTTGAAGGGTTAGATCCGCATCAAAATCGAGTAGGAGTTAATTGGAATCATTGACTGAAGGAACCAGTGGTAAGTTTTTGAACTTAATCTTTATTTCAGGTTTTAGAAAAAGTCAAAACCCCTAAAGGTTAGGGAGGCTGTCGATTTGGGCTTGTAGCTCTAAGGGTTGTTATAACTATTTTATTTTGATAATAGTGGGGTCTAGAGGCTGCTGATCGAAGGCTTGGACAAGTGGAACGACTGGATCTAGACATAATCGCTAATTTCGGCAAAGGTAGGATTGCTAGTGCCTAAGGTGCTATTGGCCGATTATGGTAAGGGGTTAATACGTAGTTCATTTTTGATAGTCAGATTAACGTGTTAGTAATCCAATTGTAGGCAGTTCGTGTGTGGATCTCGTCAGCATATCGTCACAAACAAGGGTGTAACTGACACCTTCTTATAGACTAAATCGGCAAAAGCCAAAAAGCCGAAATGCCGAAAAGCCGGTATTTTGAGAACTTGCGAGTGTGCGAATGCTCGTGATATTAATAGTTTGATGTATATGGTAAATTAAAGTGATAAGATTGCAAAGTGCACGATTCCGTGCATTTCGATGTTTTTGGGCTTAATGGGCCAAAATCGGGATAGCAGACCAACGAGCCCAATTCGGTAAGAAAACGCGGTAAGTGGTTCTGGTCGTACGTAAATGGCTATGCTATGCATGAAAACCTTAAGAATAGTGAAATTACTTAAATACCCCTATGTATAGAAGTTACTGATATACCCCTAGGTGCAAAATTACCATTATACCCCTAGGGTTACTTTTGACTGAAAAGTATGACAATCATTATGTATGATGTATGCCATGATTGTATATCTGTTGCATGGGGACATGGGTTATATTATGGAGGAAGCGTCCTGGTGGCTATGCCATAATTATCTGATCTGGTGGCTCTGCCACGATTATCTGTATCTGGTGACTCTGTCACATTATCTGTTCTGGCGGCCATGCTGTATATTTCTATGGCGTGTAGCGGTTGGGTGGGTCGAGTAGTCTCCCCACATGGTGAAAGGTTGGTATGGGGGTGCATATGGTTGGATATGGGTTGGGTTTTACATAAGCATGTAATATCTGTTCTGATCTGTTATGGGCCTATGGGCTTTATTCTGAATTCTGTTCTGGGCTAAGGCCAACTCGTTCTGTTTTCTGTGGTTTGAACCGATATAGCCTATGGTTGGGTTAATTTACACACTGAGTTTCCCCAAACTCACTGTCGCACCCCGAACCCGGCCCGGACGTTATGACCGGATCCGACATGCTACATCGAAGCTTTCAAAACATTTTATATTGTTGATCCAGAAAAAATTACTTCGAGTTTTAAAAGATAATTTCATTATAGGTTAAAATGAATGGAAGCTGTGCACCAGGTAGGAAACTGGAAAAGAGGTGGTGAGTCCATCGGACTGCTTAAGTACCAAGCTCCCTTCGGATCCAATCCTAGACATGCATACCGCCATTGCCACACCTTAACGTCATGGATATTTCTAGGAAACCGATTTGATTAAGTCTTTTTTAGGAAAAGTGATTAATTTTGGAAAATACTTTCATTGCAGAAGCTTTGCTTGTTGTCGTGTTATTTTGAAATCAATTGTTGTTTTTGAAAACGCGCCCTAAAGCTATCCAATTTCAACAGTTAAAATAAGTAGTACCTATCCTAGTAATACATACTAAAACCATCAAAAATAATTAAGCAGCCTTATTACATTTAAAAACCCAAAACTTCAAACGTAAATAAAAGGATGTCCAGTTCACCAGAAGAAAATCAAACTTTCAGAACGGGTGGCCACTCCGAATTCCCTCACAGCTCCAAGCCCGCTATGGTTGGGGATTACCTGTGTGGATGAAAATAAAAGGGGTGAGTTTGGGGAAACTCAATGTGTAAATTAACCCAACCATAGCCTACATCAGCTCAAACCACAGAAATAGAATAAGTTGGCCTTAGCCCAGAACAGAATTCAGAATAAAGCCCATAGGCCCATAACAGAACAGAACAGATATTACATGTTTATGCAGAAACCCAACCCAGATTCATCCATAACACCCTCGTACCAACCTTACACCATGTGGGGAAACTACTCGACCCACCTAACCACTACACACCACAGAAATCATAGCAAGGTTGCCAGATATTGTGACGAAGTCACCAGATACAGATATTGTGGCAGAGCCACCAGAACAGATAATTGTGGCATAGCCACCAGGACAGATATATGTGGCAGAGCCACCAGATCAGATAATTGTGGCATAACCACCAGGACGCTTCCTCCATAGTATAAACCAAGTTCCCATGCAACAGATATATAATCATGGCATACATCATACAGAATCAGATCGTCATGCTTTTCAGTCAAAAGTAACCCTAGGGGTATAATGGTAATTTTGCATACATAAGGGTATTCAAGTAATTTAACTATTCTTAAGGTTTTCATACATAACATAGCCATTTACGTACAATCAAAAACACTTACCGCATTTTCTTACCAATTTGGGCCCGTTGGCCCATTATCCCGATTTTGGCCCATTAAACCCAAAAATATCGAAATGCACAGAATCGCGCACTCTGCAGTCTTATCACTTTAATTTACCATATACATCAAACTATTAATCTCATGAGCATTCACACACTCGTAAGATCTCAAAATACCAGCTTTTCGGCATTTTGGCTTTTCGGCTTGTGCTGATCTAGTCTATAAGAGGGTGTTAATTACACACCTATTTGCGACGAAATGCTGACGAGATCCACACACGAACCGCCTACAATTGGATTACTAACACGTTAATCTAACTATTCAAATACGAACTACGTATTAACCCCTTACAATATTCAGCCAACCGCACCTACAGATCAGAGTAAGCTTATAAGAAATCAATAAGCAACTCATTAACAAATTTTTGTCAGTGTTTACCACATAATCATAATTTCACTGCAAGCTGTCTTCCTGAGCAACAGTCACTAAATCATTTATAACTGGAGCTACGAAACTCCAAATCAAGTGCCGTTAATTTTCCCTGAAAATAGACTCATATATATTCTATCCATAAAATTTTCGAAATTTTCGGTTTAGCCAATTAATACCAGATTTTTCTCAAAGTTTCTCATGTTTTACTGTCTGACTAATCTGACCACTCTTCTTTACGAATCAAATTTCTCATTGTACAGAATTCAAAATATGTTCTTTTTTATTTCATTAGAAACTAGACTCAATAATTTTTAATTACATAATTTATTCAGCTTCTAATTCATCTCCCACAATTTATGGTGATTTTCCAAAGTCACGTTACTGCTGCTGTCCTAAGCAGATTTATTACCAAATCACTCTTTCACACATACCTTGCATGCATGTTATTTAAACATGTATATCACCAATCAATCATCACATATCTATGATTTTACTTAAGTATAATATCCATTTCATCATTTTAAAGCACAACATGTTAGCCGATTTTTCCCTTTAGCATCTAAAGCACATGCATGCTCATTTGTTTGGCTCAACTTCACCTATCTTCCATTTTTCATCAAAAGAACATGAAACAACAACCATTTCCTTCACTTTAATTCATGACTAAATGCTCACAACACAACTAAAAACCAAAATATTCTTCGAGAGTTAAGGTAGAATCAAGAAGAACTCATGAACCTCAAAATAGAAGCAAGGTACCAAGAACTTACCTTCAATTTTCCTCCTCCTAGAGACCGAATACTCAAGAGCTTTCTCCTCTCCTTTCTCTTTTCTAACTTTCGGCTATGATGAACAAAGATGGACAAAACTTTGTTCTTTTCATCCTTTTGTTATTTTATTACCCAACATTTTATGACACAAAATAACCTATATTATTTGTGTCATACCTATGCCATAATGTCAATAAAAAAATGCCCATAATGCTTATCATGCCCATCATGGAACATTTACCTAACCTATTATCAATTTTTTATCAATTTGTACCATAAATTATGGATATCAAGTGCACATATTGTCTTTAACAACATGATGGCCGGCCACTTCTTGTAAAATGGGAGGTTTGACATGCAAATCCTTCTATTTTGCACTACTATTTATTTGGCCACTACAAATTAGCCTATAGCATTTTCAAACATTTTCACATAGGTCCTATTTCATAATTTCACTCACAAATGACAAAATCAAAGCATGAAATTTTGCCAACATTCACAGAATTCCCAAAAATTGGGGCATTACAACTCTACCCCCTTAAAGAAATTTCGGCCTCGAAATTTACCTGATCCAAATAGTTGAGGGTATTGTTGACGCATAGTCTCTTCTGATTCCCAAGTAGCTTCTTCCCTTGCATGATTACGCCAAAGCACTTTCACTAACAGGACAGATTTCCTTTTGAGAACCTTAACATCTCGAGCCAATATTGGCACAGGCTCCTCCTCAAAGGTCAAATCAGTCTGAACTTCAATTTCTGCAACTAGCAGGACATGGGCAGGGTCAGAACTATAACGCCTTAACATGGAGACGTGAAAAACATCGTGAATCCTGTCTAACTCTGGAGGCAATTCCAACTGATAAGCCACTGGGCCTACTCGCTTCAAAACGCGATAAGGCCCAATGAATCGCGGACTCAACTTGCCCTTCTTACCGAACCTTAATATCTTCTTCCAAGGAGAAACCTTTAAGAAGACCATATCACCTACTGAGTACTCAATCTCCTTACGCTTCAAATCTGCATACGACTTTTGCCTATCAGATGCTTCTTTTAACCGGTCCCTAATTATTCTGACCTTATCCTCAGTATCAGCTACCAACTCTGGTCCAAGAATTTGTCGCTCTCCTAGTTCAGTCCAACAACTAGGTGTACGACACCTTCGTCCATACAGTGCTTCATACGGTGCCATTCGAATACTCGCCTGGTAACTGTTATTGTATGCAAATTCTGCCAACGGCAAGTAATCCTCCCAACTACCTCGAAAGTCAATCACGCATCCCCTCAACATGTCCTCCAGAATCTGAATAACCCTCTCTGACTGACCATCAATTTGGGGATGGAAAGCCGTACTAAAGTTCAATCGCGTCCCCAACACCTCATACAACTTTTGCCAAAACCGAGATGTGAATCTGGGATCCCAGTCAGAGACAATCGAAACTGGGACTCCATGAAGTCGTACAATCTCCGCCACATACAGCTTGGCTAACTTTTGAAGCGAAAAGTCAGTACGTACAGGTATGAAATGGGCTGATTTGGTCAACCTATCCACAATCACCCACACCGAGTCTTTCTTTGATGGTGTCAAAGGCAACCCACTCACAAAGTCCATGGTTACCCTCTCCCACTTCCAAAGTGGTATCTTCATCGGCTGTAACAGTCCAGAAGGTAATTGATGCTCAGCTTTCACTTTGTTGGCATGTCAGACATTTTCCTACAAACTCCGTTACTTCTCGCTTAAGTCTAGGCCACCAGTACAATTCTCGCAAGTCGTTATACAGCTTATTCCCTCCAGGATGCATGGCACATAGTTCCCCATGAGCTTCTTTCAATATTGTCGGCCTTAAATCAGAGTCCCTCGGAACACAAATTCTTCCTCGAAAACACAAAACTCCATCACCATTTAAACCAAACATAGAAGTTTCCCCTTCCTTAACTTGTTGAAAACGAGCACCCAAAGACTCATCTTCCAACTGCTTTTCCTTAATCTGGTCCACCCAGGTTGGCCTTACTTGCAATTCAGCCAACAAACTGCCATCATCATACAGACTCAAACGAGCAAACATTGCTCTCAGATCAGATACGGTTCTACGACTTAAAGCATCGGCTACCACATTAGCCTTGCCTGGGTGATACTCGATCGAACAGTCATAATCCTTAAGCAACTCAATCCATCTTCTTTGCCTAAGGTTCAGCTCCTTCTGAGTCAACAAATACTTAAGACTCTTGTGGTCTGTGTATATAATACACCTCTCCCCGTACAAGTAATGTCTCCAAATCTTAAGTGCAAATATCACTGCAGCCAACTCCAAATCATGAGTAGGATAGTTCTCTTCATGAGGTTTAAGCTGACGTGATGCATATGCAACCACCTTACCCTCCTGCATTAACACGCAACCTAAACCCACGTGTGATGCGTCACTGTACACAGTAAAATCCTTCCCAGACTCCGGCTGAATCAACACAGGTGCTTCAGTCAGAACTTTCTTCAACTTCTCAAAAGCTTCCTACTGCTTCTCAGTCCATACAAATGGTACTCCTTTCCTTATGAGTTTTGTCAGAGGTGCTGCCATCACAGAAAAACCTTCCACAAACCTTCTGTAGTATCCTACCAACCCTAGGAAACTTCGAATTTCCAACACCGTCCTAGGTGGCTTCCACTCCAAAATTGCTTCAATCTTTCGAGGGTCCACCTTAATCCCTTCGGCAGAGACCACATGTCCTAAGAAGGTTACCTCCCTCAACCAAAATTCACACTTGCTGAACTTCGCAAAGAGTTCATTCTCCATTAACACTCGCAGCACTATACGAAGATGCTCATCATGTTTCGCTTCAGTTTCAGAATATACCAGGATATCATCAATGAAGATGACTACGAATCGATCCAAGAATGGTTGGAACACCCGATTCATCAGATCCATAAATGCTGCAGGAGCGTTCGTCAGTCTAAATGGCATAACTAAAAACTCGTAATGACCATACCGAGTCCTGAATGTCGTCTTATGGATATCCGCCTCCTTGACCCTTAACTGATGATATCCAGATCGGAGGTCAATCTTAGAAAATACAGAAGCCCCTCTAAGCTGGTCAAACAGATCGTCAATCCTTGGCAGTGGATACTTATTCTTAATTGTCAGTCTGTTCAACTAGCGATAATCAATGCACATCCGCATTGTACCATCCTTCTTCTTCACGAATAGCACCGGTGCTCCCCATGAAGACACGTTTGGCCTAATGAAGCCCCTATCCAACAACTCTTGAATTTGTGCCTTTAGCTCCACCAACTCCTTCAATACCATTCTATACGGTGCGATAGACACTGGTGCCATTCTAGGTAATAAGTCGATTCCAAACTCGACTTCTCGGTTCGGAGGCAATCTTGGAAGCTCCTACGGAAAAACATCTTGGAACTCCTTTACAGTTCTAACCTTATCCACTGACAATCCCTCCCCTTCCGACTGACTTACAAATGCCAAATATGTCTCATAACCTTTCCGAACCCACTTTTCGACTCTTAATGCTGACACCACATTGGACAAATAATCCCTCCACTCGCTTATCATCATAACCTCCTCACCCTCCGTGGTCCTTAACACCATTCGTTTTGCAGCACAATCCAAAGTCGCACTATACTTAACAAGCCAGTCCATTCCCAGAATGAGGTCAAACTCTCCGAACGACAACTCCATCAAATCTCCAGGGAAAACCTTGCCTTGAGTTTCTAAGAATACATCCCTATATAGTTTGTCTACCCTAACCGAATGACCTAAAGGACTTAACACAGATACCCTACTCACCATCTTCTCAGAGTGCACACCTAACAACCCAGATATGGCACATGCAATATAGGAATGAGTAGATCCAATATCCACCAAAGCAGTATATGGCATGCCAGAAACCAAGAACGTACCAGTTATAACGTTAGGTGCGTCACCCTCCTCTCGACGACGAGCTGCATACACCAAAGCTGGCTGTCGAGCTACAGCATTTTTGACACCCCTGCCAGGTGCCCTCCAACCTCGACCGTTTCCATTTCCACCCCTACCTTGTCCACATCCTCTCGATGGTTGGGGTCTACCCCTTACGGGTTGAGCAATCCTCTGTTCAGCAACTTGAACCTGATCAGATTTCTGAGGACAGTCCCGTACTCTATGCTCCATAGATCCACGTCGGAAATAAGCACCAGAGCGTTTTCTACACTCGCCCAAATGTACCTTACCACAGTCTCCACAGATTGATGGTCTGACCACATTCATCGACACCGCTCGAACTGGTTCCTCCACCCTTGCTCTCTTAATAATCTTATTTGCACCACTCGAGGGTCCTGAATCACTCTGGAAACGGCTCCGATCCTTCTCCCGATTTTGCTTTTCAGCACGCTTAACCTCCTCAGCGATCCTTGCCTTCTCCACCAAGACCGCGAAGTCTCGCTCCCTCTGCAGAGCGACCAACACCCTGAGGTCATCTCTAAGACCATCCTCGAAGTGCACACTTCGCTCATACTCCGTAGCAACTATGCCCACGGCATACCGGCTCAACCTCAGAAACTCGGCCTCATACTCGGCAACTGTTTTACCTTCTTGCACCAGATTCAGGAATTCCTTCCTGCGGGCGTCCACATAACTCGCTCCAACATACTTCCCTTTAAAGGCCGTCTTAAACAGTTCCCAAGTTTCCCTATCAGCTGGGGTTCCTTCTCTCACAGTGAGCCACCACTGGTAAGCCTCGTCCCGTAGCAACGATACGGCTCCCTTCAGCTTCTGCTCTACAGAGCAATCCAAGTCATCCATAATTCGTTCTGTGGCCTCCAACCAATATTCTGCCACATTCGAGGCGATACCAGACACACCTCTAAAGATCTCCACTCTGTTGGCCCGGAGTCGTTCAGAAATCAATCCTCAAATTTCGTTGCCCGAACTTGTCCCGGTAACCCTTTCCAAAACACGAAGCATTGCCTGCGACAGAGCGTCATCCCCGGCACCACGATCATGAGACTCCACTTTCGTTGCCGATGGTACCGGTGCATCTGCCGCCGGCATATGTCCCAGAGACGAAACTGCTCGAGCCCTTCCTCAACCACGTCCACGACCTCTTCCACGAGTAGCTCTTGTACTCATATCGTATTATCTGTTTATGAATTTTATGCATTAACTTAGTATTCCAGTGATTATTACAGATGTTTTATGAATCAGACAGTAATTCAAAGTTTGTTTTCGCAGAATCGAAGTCTAGCTACAGTTTCAATCTCTTATCAGATTTTCCTATGGTTTCAGTATCATCCTATCTAGAGTGTCTTAGTAGGGTTTCAGTACAGACAGATAATTCAGGAAAATATTCAGAAAAGAGTAGTACTTACAGCCTTGGTGCCGGGGATTCAATGTGCCACCTCATCAGTTTTCAGATAAACTCAAAAGATTTAGACTTTTTGAAATCCATTTTCCAAACATTTATGTTAAAAAAAGCTAGTTCGAAGATTATCTCTTTTAAATAGGAAATTTTCAAAAGTCAGGTTTTTTTCAAAAATACACTTTCTTTTTTTTGCATAAAGTTTTGAAAACCCTTTTTGGACCCGATCCACAGCCGAGTTGTTGCAATTGGGCTCTGATACCACTACATGTAGCACCCCGAACCCGGCCCAGACGTTATGACCGGATCCGACATGCCACATCGAAGCGGTCAAAACATTTTATATTGTTGATCCAGAAAAAATTACTTAGTATTTTAAAAGATAATTTCATTATAGGTTAAAGTGAATGGAAGCTGTGTACCAGGTAGGAAACCAGAAAAGAGGTGGTGAGTCCATCGGACTGCTTAAGTACCAAGCTCCCTTCGGATCCAATCCTAGGCATGCATACCACCATTGCCACACCTTAACGTCATGGATATTTCTAGGAAACCGATTT
This sequence comes from Gossypium hirsutum, assembly GCF_007990345.1. Classification (NCBI taxonomy): domain Eukaryota; kingdom Viridiplantae; phylum Streptophyta; class Magnoliopsida; order Malvales; family Malvaceae; genus Gossypium; species Gossypium hirsutum. The sequence continues at coordinate 111,271,083 of NC_053431.1, forward strand.
GATTAAGTCTTTTTTAGGAAAAGTGATTAATTTTGGAAAATACTTTCATTGCGGAAACTTTGCTTGTTGTCGCGTTATTTTGAAATCAATTGTTGTTTTTGAAAACGCGCCCTAAAGCTATCCAATTTCAATAGTTAAAATAAGTAATAACTATCTTAGTAATACATATTAAAACCATCAAAAATAATTAAGCGGCCTTATTACATTTAAAAACCCAAAACTTCAAACGATAAATAAAAGGATGTCCAGTTCACCAGAAGAAAATCAAACTTTCAGAACGGGTGGCCACTCCGAATTCCCTCACAGCTCCAAGCCCGCTATGGCTGGGGATTACCTACGTGGATAAAAATAAAAGGGGTGAGTTTGGGGAAACTCAGTGTGTAAATTAACCCAACCATAGCCTACATCAGCTCAAACCACAGAAATAGAATAAGTCGGCCTTAGCCCAGAACAGAATTCAGAATAAAGCCCATAGGCCCATAACAGAATAGAACAGATATTACATGTTTATGCAGAAACCCAATCCAGATACATCCATAACACCCCCATACCAGCCTTACACCATGTGGGGAGACTACTCGACCCACCCAACCGCTACACACCACAGAAATCGCAGCGAGGCTGCTAGATATTGTGACGAAGTCCCCAGATACAGATATTGTGGCAGAGCCACCAGAACAGATATATGTGGCAGAGCCACCAGATCAGATAATTGTGGCATAGCCACCAGGACAGATATATGTGGCAGAGCCACCAGATCAGATAATTGTAGCCTAGCCACCAGGACGCTTCCTCCATAGTATAACCCAAGTCCCCATGAAACAGATATATAATCATGGCATACATCATACAGAATCGGATCGTCATGCTTTTCAGTCAAAAGTAACCCTAGGGGTGTAATGGTAATTTTGCATACATAGGGGTATTCACGTAATTTAACTATTCTTAAGGTTTTCATACATAACATAGCCATTTATGTACAACCAGAAACACTTACCGTATTTTCTTACCAATTTGGGCCCGTTGGCCCATTATCCCGATTTTGGCCCATTAAGCCCGAAAATATCGAAATGCACAGAATCGCGCACTCTGCAGTCTTATCACTTTAATTTACCATATACATCAAACTATTAATCTCATGAGCATTCACACACTCGCAAGATCTCAAAATACCAGCTTTTCGATATTTCGGCTTTTCGGCTTGTGCTGATCTAGTCTATAAGAGGGTGTTAATTACACACCTATTTGCGACGATATGCTGATGAGATCCACACACGAACCGCCTACAATTGGATTACTAACACGTTAATCTAACTATTCAAATACAAACTACGTATTAACCCCTTACAATATTCAGCCAACCGCACCTACAGATCAAAGTAAGCTTATAAGAAATCAATAAGCTACTCATTAACAAATTTTTGTCTGTGTTTACCACATAATCATAATTTCACTGCAAGTTGTCTTCCTGAGCAACAGTCACTAAATCATTTATAACTGGAGCTATGAAACTCCAAATCAAGTGCCGTTAATTTTCCCTGAAAATAGACTCATATATATTCTATCCATAAAATTTTCGAAATTTTTGGTTTAGCCAATTAATACCAGATTTTTCTCAAAGTTTCCCATGTTTTACTGTTTAACTAATCTAACCACTCTTCTTTACGAATCAAATTTCTCATTGTACAGAATTCAAAATATGTTCTTGTTTATTTCATTAGAAACTAAACTCAATAAGCTTTAATTACATAATTTATTCAGCTTCTAATTCATCTCCCACAATTTATGGTGATTTTCCAAAGTCACATTACTGCTGTTGTCCTTAGCAGATTTATTACCAAATCACTCTTTCACACATACCTTGCATGCATGTTATTTAAGCATGTATATCACCAATCAATCATCACATATCTATGATTTTACTTAAATATAATCTCCATTTCATCATTTTAAAGCACAACATGTTAGCCGATTTTTCCCTTTAGCATCTAAGGCACATGCATGCTCGTTTGTTTGGCTCAACTTCACCTATCTTCCATTTTTCATCAAAAGAACATGAAACAACAACCATTTCCTTCATTTTAATTCATGACTAAATGCTCACAACACAACTAAAAACTAAAATATGCTTCAAGAGTTAAGGTAGAATCAAGAAGAACTCATGAACCTCAAAATAGAAGCAAGGTACTAAGAACTTACCTTCAATTTTCCTCCTCCTAGCGACCGAATACTCAAGAGCTTTCTCCTCTTCTTTCTCTTCTCTAACTTTCGGCTATGATGAACAAAGATGGACAAAACTTTGTTCTTTTCATCCTTTTATTATTTTATTACTCAACATTTTATGACACAAAATAACCTATATTATTTGTGCCATACCTATGCCATAATGTCAATAAAAAAAATGCCCATAATGCTTATCATGCCCATCATGGAACATTTACCTAATCCATTATCAATTTTTTATCAATTTGTACCATAAATTATGGATATCAAGTGCACATATTGTCTTCAACAACATGATGGCCAGCCACTTCTTGTAAAATGGGAGGTTTGACATGCAAATCCTCCTATTTTGCACTACTATTTATTTGGCCACTACAAATTAGCCTATAGCATTTTCAAACATTTTCACATAGGTCCTATTTCATAATTTCACTCATAAATGACAAAATCAACGCATGAAATTTTGCCAACATTCACAGAATTCCTAAAAATTGGGGCGTTACACTCACCCCTTTATTTTCATCCATACAGGTAATCCCCAACCATAGTGGGCTTGGAGTTGTGAGGGATTCAGAATGGCCACACGTTTTGCAAGTTGATTTTCTTCTGGTGAACTGGACTTCCTTTTATTTACGCTTAAGGTTTTGGGTTTTTAAATGTAATAAGGCCGCTTAATTTTTCTTGATGGTTTTAATATGTTTTGTTAAGATAGGTATTACTTATATTTAACTGTTGAAATTGGATAGCTCTGGGGCGTGTTTTCAAGAATAGTAATTGATTTCAAAATAACACGACAACAAGCAAAGCTTCCACAATGAAAATATTTTTCAAACTTAATCAGTTTTCCTAAAAAGGACTTAATCAAATTGGTTTCCTGAAAATATACATGACGTTTAGGTGTGGAAATGGCGGTGTGCATGTCTAGGATTGGATCCGAAGGGAGCTTGGTACTTAAGTAGTCCGATAGACTCACCTCCTCTTTTTTCGGTTTCCTACCTGGTGCACAGCTTCCATTCACTTTAACCTACAATGAAATTATCTTTTAAAACACTAAGTAAGTTCTTCTAGATCAACAATACTACAATGTTTTGAAACGCTTCGATGTGGCATGTCGGATCCGGCCATAACGTCTGGGTCAGGTTTGGGGTGTTACAGTGTAACTCACTATTCATCGATTTGGAGCCTCACGAGTGTGTGTCCAGGCCATGTGTGACAATATTAGTGCAAGGTTCACACGAGTAAGGGATACGGGCGTGTGTCTAGACCGTGTAACTCACTGTTTGTGATTTAAGACAACATGAGCGAGCACATGAGTGTGTGTCCAAGCCATGTAAGTCACACGTGGAAAGACACGGCCGTGTGTCTAGGCTGTATAACTCTTTGATTTATGCTTTAAAACCATATAGGCAAGGACATGGGCGTCTGCCCAAGCTGTGTAAACCACAATGGTAAGGACAATGGCGTGTGCCCAAGCCATATGGTGTATATAAAAGGGTCTAAAAACCATTTTTGAGGCCATAAATGTTACTTAAGACTGATTTTGATGTCTCCATGGTATGAATTATCTGAATTTGACTGAATGAGAACTCTCTGATACCCTGTGACATGCATGAATTCTATACTTGTATGTGCACTGTGATACTGAGTCTGACATTGAACTGTGCTATCTACTTGTCGAACAATTTAAAATAACTAAATACATAATGTAGATATTGGTTCTTTGCATATGCATCAGTTGGGATATTATGAAGAAGAAAGTGATCTATTCTAAATTAGTGGCTAAGCCACCATATGTATAACTCTGATCCCTGTGTTTCGTTGCATTACGATCTAGCAGCTAAGCTGCGTTTCTGTAAGCGAGACAGACAGACACTTTATGGTGTGTAGGGTTGGTTGGGCATTAAATGCCTTTAACGGTGTGTTGTAATGGCCGAACATAGTGTGTAGCGGATGGGGTTAAGAATATCTACATCTGACTCTGATCTAAAATTAATCTAAAATTAATCTGTCTTAGATTTGAACTAGAAATGTTTTTATTATCAGATCGAATCTTTGAATACAAACACTGTTTGATAAATGTGTTTATGTGAACAAACTTCTTTGTGCACTAAGTTCACAACTCACTTTATTGTTGGCTGGATTTTATGTGGTTCTCAGTCTTGAACGGGTCAACACCGTGAAAGCTCGGTCATGCTTTTATCTTTCTTTTAAATGCTACTTTAGATTTTTTGGTAAACTATGATAGTATGACTTTAGAAGACTATATACTTAACTAATCTTTCTGATGAATATTATGCAACTTATGGTTTAGTGTTATTGTGTTATATGTGTGGTATTTGAGCATCGATGATGTCACTTCCTAAACTTGGACTAGACGTCTGGCCGGGTTTAGAGTGATACATTTAGTGGTATCAAAGCCAAGTTTGTCAACACTCGGACTGTGTTTGGGCTCATAATGTGTGAGAACAGTAGTTTGGTGATAACTTAGTATCTAAGTTAATATGGAAAAACTAAAACTTTAGTGAATGACCGAGCCTCTAACGCTGACCCTGCAAGTATTTTTATTCTGTTATAAAGATTGTAATACATAAACTATTGTTTGGTTGAATGTTTTGGTGTGAACTGGTAAAATCGCCCTGTTGGATGTCTGAACTAATCTGTGCACACTGAAATTGTAGCTAGATTGTCATAATGAGTTCGCGCGGTAGTCGTGGACATGGTATTCGAGGGTGTTAAAGACGCCAAAAGGAGCTTGAGCAGAGTCATCCTTTATGGGTAGTATGCCTGATCTAGAGTCCAGCGAGACAGTTGGTACTCCCACTGCTGAGATGGAGTCTCAGACTTCGATGGTTGGGGATGACGCACTATCTCAGGCCATGATTCAAGCACTAGAAAGGGTCGTAGGAACTCATTCGAGATTAGGAGGTCGAAGGTCAGTTACTAAACGACTCTGGTCGAATAGGGCAGACTTATTCAAAGGTGTCATAGAAGTCACTCCTACTGTTGCTGAATATTAGCTTGAGGCTACCGAAAGCATTATGACTGATCTTTATTGTACTCCCACTGAGAAATTGAGGGGTGTTATGTTTCAGGGACGAAGTTTATCAGTGGTGGCTGACAGTTGAGCACGGTGTTCAAACTGAACAGGTTAACTAAGATTATTTCAAGAATGCCTTCCAGGGTTAGTATGTAGGGGCGAGTTATGTTGAGGCTCGCCGACATAAGTTTATGAGCCTAGTTTAAGGCGACCAATCTGTGGCTGAATATAAAGCCGAGTTTCTATAACTAAGTAGGTATGCACGAACTTTGGTAGCATCTAACTATGACAAGTGCGTGAGATTTGAGGAAAGATTGAGATATGATCTACGGGTTCTAATAACTCCTCAAAGGGAGCGGATTTTTGCGGTTCTGGTTGACAAAACAAATTTAGTGGGAGAAGTGAAGTGCACAGAGTGCGAGCTGCTTGATCGTAAGAGGGTCAGAGTAAGATTAAGAGGGATTCAGGTCTCTTTGGTTCTAGTTAGCGCCCTAAGAAGCGGACGAGGTTTAACCGGTCCCTGAAGGCCGATGCACCAACTGTAGTGACTGAGATTCAACTGTGTAGTGATTGTGGGAAATGCCATTTGGGCGAGTGCTGGAGGAAGTTAGGAGCATTCCTCCGTTGCAGGTCGATGGAGCATCGAGTTAGAGATTGCCCTCATCAATCAAACCAGGTTCTAACTGTGGCACAGACTTCAACTCTGAGTCCTGTTCAGTCTCCGAGAGTGTCTTAGCAACCACCTAGAGGTCGCAGTACTGGTAGAGGCAGTAATAGTTTGGGGAGAGGACAGAAAGCACCGGGTAGAGGTGTAAGCCAAACTGAGGTTCGTCATTCGACACTGGTTTATGCTGTGAGACACTACGAGGAGAGCGATGATGCTGATATCATTGCATGTACCTTCTTTATTCATTTTGTTCCATACTATACTCTCATTGAAATTGCCTCTACTCACTCGTACATAGCTAGTGTTGTTTCTGTAAATCTGGGTTTAACTACTAAAAATACTACTAGAGAGTTTTATGTGATTAGTCGTTTGGGTTAGTCAATTCGAGTTGATAGAGTTTATAAGTGGGTACCACTAGAGCTCAAAGGTATGGTATTTCCAGCTGACCTGATGGAATTACCCTTTAATGAGTTTGATATGATTTTGGGAATGGACTGGCTTGTAGAATATCATGTCTTGATGATGCCTTTTGGTTTGACGAATGCTCTGGTGGTATTTATGGACTTAATGAATCGGGTGTTCCAACAGTACTTGGATCAATTTGTAGTGGTTTTCATCGATGACATCCTAATTTACTCCAAAACTGAAATTGAACATGATAATTACCTTCGTACTATACTGAGAAAAACAGTTGTACGCCAAGTTCAGTAAATGCGAGTTTTGGTTACATGAAGTTACTTTTCTGGGTCATGTGGTAATTGTAGAAGGGATCTGGTCGATCCCCAAAAAAATAGAAGCTATAGTTAAGTGGAAGCAACCGAAAAATGTAGCTGAGCTTCGTAGTTTTCTGGGTTTAGCCGGTTATTACAGACTTTCTCTGGTTGCGTCACCTTTAAAGAAGCTATTACGCAAAGGTGCTCCATTTTTGTGGTCTGAGGTACAACAGTCTAGTTTTGATAAGCTCAAGTCCATTCTGACACAGGCTCCTGTTTTAGTTTAACCAGAATCAAGTCAAAAATTTGTGGTATACAATGATGTGTCACATGTCGGGTTAGGATGTGTGCTTATACAAGACAGTAAGGTGGTCACTTACATGCCATGGCAGCTTAAGACACATGAATGTAACTACCCTACGAATGATCTTGAGTTGGCTGCGGTTGTGTTTGCTCTGAAGATCTGGAGACACTATCTGTATAGTGAAAGGTGTATCATTTACACCAATCATAAGAGTCTCAAATATTTGTTAACTAAAAAAGAGTTAAATCTTTGACAGCACAGATGGGTTGAATTACTTAAAGATTATAATTGCATGATAGGGTACCACCCGGGTAAGGCTAATATGGTAGCTGATGCCCTTAGCCGTAAAGCAATGACTGATTTGAGAGCAATGTTAGCTCGTCTATGTTTGGTTAAAGATGGGGAGCTATTAGCAGAATTACAGGTTAAACCAATTTGAGTGGAGCAGATTCGAGCTAAACAGTTGAGCAATGAGTCTTTAGTTCACCAATTGCAACATGTTGGTTCGAACAAGACTTCTGATTTTAGCTTGAATAGCAATAATGTCTTGTGATTCAAAGGTCAGATTTGTGTACCTAATGATAAAGAGTTGAGGTATTCGATCCTACAGGAGGTATGCAGTAGTTTCTACGCTATGCATCCTAGTGGGAACAAAATGTATTGGGATCTCCGATAGCTTTATTGGTGGCCAGGACTGAAACAGGAGGTAGTCACTTTTGCATCTCACTACCTGACGTGTCACAAGGTTAAGGCTAAACCTTAGTTGCCCTCCGAATTGTTTCAGCCAGTTAAAATTCCTCAGTGGAAGTGGGAGCGGGTAACAATGAATTTTGTTAGTGGGTTGCCTTTAACCCTCACTAAGAAAGATTCGACTTGGGTTATCATTGATCGGTTGACCAAATTAGCCCACTTCATTCCTATCCAAACATATTACTCATTACTGAAGTTAGTTAAATTGTATATTGCTAAAATTGTGAGACTATACAGGGTTCCAGTCTCAATTATCTCTAATAAAGACCTACAATTCACATCTCGGCTCTGGAAGAAACTTCACGAGGCTTTAGGCACCCGACTTAATTTCAGTATTACATATCACCCTTAAACCAACGGACAATCTGAGCGAGTCATTTAGATTCTGGAAAATATACTTTGGAGTTGTATGATAGACTTTCGGGGTAGTTAGGAAGAGTATCTACTGTTGGCTGATTTTGTATACAATAACAGCTTCCAGTCTAGTATTCAGATGGCACCCAACGAGGCCTTGTATGATCGTAAGTGTCGTACTCTGTTATGTTGGACAGAATTAATTGAACACCAAATATTGTGTCCTAAGCTGGTTTTTGAAACTGAGAGTACTGTGAAAGTGATTCGTGATCGCCTGAAAATAGCCTCAAATCAACAAAAGTCTTATGCAAATTTAAAAAGAAAGGATCTTGAGTTTTCTGTAGGTGATCAAGTGTTTTTAAAGGTATCATCGTGGAAAAAGTCCTCCAATTTGGACGTAAGGGTAAGCTGAGCCAGAGGTTAATTGGGCCTTACCGTGTCTTGAAACGTATCGGACTAGTTGCGTATTAGTTAAAATTACCACCGGAGCTAGAATGAATTCATGATATGTTTCATGTCTCGATGTTGAGACGGTATCGGTCAGATCTGTTGCACGTTGTTCCTGTTGACGAGATCAAATTGCGACCGGATTTCTCATTCGAAGAGGAACTTTTCCAAATCTTGGAGCCAGATGTTAAAGTACTAAGAAAGAAAACTGTTCCTCTAGTAAAAGTTTTATGGCGAAGCCACAGTATTAAGGAGGCCACGCGGGAACTTGAAGAATCGATCCGATAGCAATATCCATATCTGTTTGAGTGAGGTAAATTTCAAGGTCGAAATTTCTTTTAAGGGGAGAGAGTTGTAACACCCAAAAAAATTTGAGAAATTAATTGTGAGAATTTACAGTAATTAAGTCTCTGTATTTATGGTTGTGTGCTCTACTTTTTTTATTAGGGTTATATAGTTAAGTTTAATTTAGTATAAACCTGTGACAAGACTGAGCCTGATAGTTCACCAGTTAAGTATCTGTCTGTATTCTGTCTGGTTTCAAGTTCGAATCCCAGGATATACGATAGGGAACATTCTTTTTGCTAAGTACTGGTATCTGACTAGAAGTTATTAGGAATTAAAAATTTCATCATCTTCCATTCTTTTTTTTTGTTACTGTCTTTAATTTTTTCCTTTTTCCTTTTTCTTGCTTCTCTTTCTTTTTCTTTTCAATTCTTTAATTTTCTTCTTCATTTTGATCACAGTCGTAAGTAAGTACGGGTCTAGACGAAGTTATACGCCGTTAATTACATTGATCAAAACGTTAGTAAGTAAGTTTCACTGTCAATTCGTTAAATTTTAGGGTTTATGTTCTGAATTGGGGATCTCAAGCTTATTGTTGAATCCCTGATAATTAGTCGATTGGTTTCCTCTTAGGCGGGAGTGTCGGGAGTAGCAAACCTCAACTCGAAAAATTGAGCAACCATTGTTGACTTTCTAGTAAGTGTGATTTCGTTGAAGATTTCGTGTCGAAACCTTCGACATAAAGTATTCTGTTGTTGTTGCTTTGAAATCTCTCCAGCTACATACCTAAAACATTAATTCTTGCAAGTTTCAGTCGTTGAAAATGGTGGCTGTCGACGCCATACGGCCAGGCACATGGGCGTGTGTCTAAGTCGTGTAAGCCATATGGCCGTGTGACAGGCCATGTGGGTGGCTGTGTAACACGCTGTTCATTAATTTGGAGCCATACAGGCAAGGCACATGGGCGTGTGTCCAGGCTGTGTGTGACAATATTAGTGCATGTTTCACACAGGCAAGGGATACGGGCGTGTGTCTAGGCCGTGTGACTCACTGTTTGTGACTTAGGACAATACAAGTGAGCACATGGGCATGTGCCTAAGCCATGTGAGTCACACGAGCAAGGACACGACCATGTGTCCAGGCTATGTAACTCTCTAATTTATGCTTTAAAACCACACAGGCAAGGACATGGGCGTGTGTCCAGTCCGTATGGCGTACATAAAAGGGCTTGAAAATCATTTTTGAGGCCTTAAATGTTACTTAAGACTGATTTTAATGTCCCTATGGTATGAATGGTTTAAATTTGACTGAATGAGAACTCTCTGATACCCTGTGACATATGCATGAATTCTATACTTGTATGTGCACTGTGATACTTAGTCTAACATTAAACTATGCTATCTACTTGTGGAACAATTTAGAATAACTGAATACATACTGTAGATATTGATTCTTTGCATATGCATCGATTGGGATATTATGAAGAAGGAAGTGATTTGTTCTAAATTAATGGCTAAGCCACCATATGTATAACTCTGATCCCGGCATTTTGTCGCATTACGATCTAGCAGCTAAGTTGTATTTCTTTAAACGTGTCAGACAGACACTCTATAGTGTATAGGGTTGGTTGGGCATTGAACGCCCTTAACGGTGTGTTGGGATGACCGAACATGGTGTGTAGCAGATAGGGGTTAGGAATATCTGCATCTGACTCTGATCTGTCCTGTATATGAAACTAAAATTGTTTCTACATCTGAAATTACTCTGTCTTGGATCTGAACTAGAAACGTTTCTATTATCAAATCGAATCTTTGAAAACAGACACTGTTTGGTAATTGTGTTTATGTGAACAAACTTCTTCATGCACTGAGTTCACAACTCACTTTATTATTGGTTGGATTTCAAATGGTTCTCAGCCTTGAACGGGTCGACACCACGGAAGCTCAATCAAGCTTTCATCTTTCTTTTAAATACTACTTTAGGAATTTCGGTAAACTATGATAGTAGGACTTTGGAAGATTATATACTTAATTAGTCTTTATGATGAATATTATGCGACATATGATTTAATGTTATTGTGTTATATGTGTGGTATTTGAGTATCGATGATGTGACTTCCTAAACTTGGACTGAACCTATAGGCTGGGTTTAGGATGTTACATAATTCCTTATGCTAATCCCACAGTTGGGACCTCTTCAAAATTTACTATCTTAATCTTTTTAGTGGATTTGGTAATTGAAAGGTCAAGTTTACTCATGACTTTCTCTAATATAAACAAGTCAGATGCCCTCGTATCAACAAGAGCACTCCTTATTCATCCTCTTCGATTTGTTATTAGGCTTCCACCCCCTATTATGTGGTTTTCTGTTACCATTATTCTTACCATTACCCCCGTTGTCATTTTTAACTTGTCCATTTTCCTCATGGTCTCTACTAGCTCAATTAATCCAACTAAAATTTCCAAGAGCCAGGTGAATTGGCTTTTAAAAAATTTGGTGGAAGTAATGAAAGAATATGAAACAATGAACACAAAGGTTTAGAGTGGTTCAGCCCAATTGCCTACTCCACTGCCTTAGCTTTCCACAACTAAGAATTTTTCCAAATTCACTAATTTGTTCAGCCTTTGAGGACAAGGTTTAACCTTACAACCCTCATAAGATTTCTACCCCAAATCTTAAGATAAACCCTCTCAAAGAATTACAAAGAAGGAAGCAAAGAGATAATTCTAACAAGATCTGAATGTCTGCAAATTAAGCATAAATAGATAATAATACACTTGAGCAAAAGAAAGACAATGAGAGCTCATAAGTGTATACAAGAGAATTATGGAAGTATTGAGTACAAAGGTTGTTTGATTGATAATTTTGCTTGAATATGCTTTCTTGTTGTTGTAGGAACTTTAGAAGTGATATTTATTCCCTCTAATACATTTCCAACTATTGAGGTTATTGTGGCAGTTAATAGAGCCATTGGGATATGAAAACCAGAGCATTTAATACACTTGCAATAACGAATATCGATACCAAATAAAAATGTATCAATATTTTTTGCAATAAATGTTAAATTCATTAACCGTTGGAGTTTAACTAGCAATACCAAAATAATTTTATCGACACTTTATGAAAAAGTATCGATACCTGACCGCCTCCAGACGTACCAATGTCCAAAGTAGAAATCCTACACAAAAGATGTGAACAAAAGGTAACAGCAAGTATACGGGTCAGGTTGTAATATAGTTATAACGGAGTAGGTAAGTACTCTAAGGATTGTACCCAAGGGAGGTGAGCACTAAATTAATTCTAATTTAAACATAAATAGATATAATTAATACTTTAATTAAATTATAGTACGAAATATTAAAAGAAGATTTTTAATAAACTATACTAATAACATAAATGAAAAACAAGAAATCAAATAAAGAAATATGTATCAAATCTGGGCATAGGTGATTAGCTTGCTTCGGTAATCATAATCAACTATCATCTCGGGTTTTCTTGTTGAATCAACTAGCCAATACCCAACATGATCTTTCGATATGTCTACTAAAATACTAAGTCAATCAGAAATACTAAGTCAACAAGAACTATTTATCTTCCGACCTCACAGTCTAGATCGATTCAGGGTTTGGACTAAAAACAAAGTGTTTTCCATTTGAATTCTCAAATGTGGAAAACTTGGCTTTGGTTACTGATGTACAAAACAACTTTGATATGTGGCATTGGAGGTATGAGCATCTTCATTTCAAGGGGCTGAAGTTGTTGGGTCCTTGGGTTACAAAAAAATGACTCTCTTAATTTATATAAGGGTTGTATTTATAAGAAGCAAAGTAGAAGTCTATTTCACGTTGGGAAAGCCTGGAGAGCTTCTACTTGTCTTGAATTAATTCATGATAAGTTATGTGGTCCAATGAACATTGACTACCTATTTTTATTTCTTACTTACTTTAAATGATTCTAGTAGCATAAGTTAGGTATATATATAAATATACACTGATAAGATGACCAAAGTTCATAAGTTACAAAAGGTAAACGCATAATTACTCTTGCCTTAAAAGGTTTTTAGCTCTTCATTTTGTCCAAACGGGTGTGTCATTGTTCTTATCAGTCTATAGTATACTCCATATTTGTTCTCTTAGGATGTAGATGCCATCCAATAATAGTTTGAGTGTTTAATGTATTGAAAAAATGTTTTTTATCTGATGATACAACCAATGAATTTGTCTTTCATTTTAAAAATACGTGAAGGAGGAAATGCCTGCTTGGAGGGAATTTACTAGTGCTACTCGTAACATTAATTATTTCCTCGCAATTCCATTTTCTTGTTGAAATCTTCTTTCATATGTTGATCTAGTTTTTCTATTCGAATTTCTTATCTGGAGCACCCATGCTAGTGTCACGGGGTTAAAACTTTAGTCTGGTAAACTATGCAACCTTAAGCCGTTCCTTTGTTTTAAGTCCACTTAAGCTAGTGTAACTCTCAAAAAATGAGAATTCATAAAGGAAATTCTCTAAGGCACCAAAAAAAGTGACAGCAAACTTAAAAGCGAAGGAGCAACAAAAAAACTGAAAAGCCACACAAAGCAATGCACACTAGCTATTTGAGTAAATACTCTCAAAGTATATCTAATAACTCTGAATGGGATGGGATGAAATGATTACAAATGAGGAGGAAGGTCTCTATTTATAGTTGAGCTCCCCCAGATCCAATGGTCCAATTTAAATTACATCAATGGTCAAGATTAAAGCCTATCTACAAGATAAGAGTCCTAAGGGATTTAAACTATATACAATCTTATCCTTAGGATTTACAATATTCACCATGGCAACTCTAATTTTACTAGAGTGTTCCATTGGGTCACCAACACTAAAAGTAGATGGGTTTCTCTGTGACACCTTATATCCGATCCAATTAGAGGATCCAAATATAAAATGTCAAATTCAAATGTCGAAACAACCTATTTTACTATTTCACTTTATTGAAATGGTAGTGTACTGGTAATATTTTTTCTAAAAAAAAATTTAGGCAGCATTTCTGCTTATTTTATGTAAAAAACCCCTGCAAAATATTTCATAATATATCCATATTCAAATCATCTCCCAAACCAATTCCCAATACTTCGATATTCTGAAACATACCGCAAACTAAGCATATCACATTAAAGTCATTTAATTAACTAATAATATTATAATTATGGAAACCAAAAGTTCATATTTTTATGTCACAAATACATATCTATAGCCAAATGATTTTAATAAAAACCAAGTACATGCCAACTTGAAACAAAACAAATTATACGAACTTTGTTGAGTCTAGGATTTTTCGGTTCGATACTGACAACTCTAAGTACAAAATCTCAAAATACACCTAGCCTGCATATGAAAACAAGACCATTTGATGAGTATTAATTTCAAATGGTATTACTATAACTTACTCAATACAGCATAAAATTTAAATAATTGGACTCAGTTGATTTGTTTCTTCCTTAGACCAATCCCAGTATGTTTCATATCCAAGCTTATCCAATACATTAATATACATAAGTATCCCAAACAAACCAAATGTGATATTTTAACTAACCAATCTATTTTAACAAACTTATTAGCACTCTATGCTAACGATGTATGTAATGTAACAGCACATTTTTCAGTGAAATTGTAACAATGGTTTCGGGACCACAAATCCGAACCAAAAATAAGATTTATTTTTATTTCATTATATAGTCCGTATTATAATAGGCCTGTCATGTGAAAATTTTGAAACAAAAATTTTATCAATTAAGTGTTTAATTACGAGAAGGACTAAATCGCATAAAATGCAAAAGTTTAACTCTAGTAGCTATAAAGATTAAATAGCTATGGAATTTCAAAACTAGAGGTCTTTATATGGTAATTAGACCATTAAGAAAAGTATGTAGATTTTTCATGGTGACTTATCCATGGAAATATAGAAAAAGGTTAAGGACTAAATTGGAATTTAAAATAATTAAATTAATTAAAAGATGATAAAAGAAAATATCATCTTATTATTTTCATCTTCAACCTAAAATTTTATGAAAACTCTAGGAGAGAGAGGGGAAACTTTCAAGGCTTAATTGGGTAAGTTCTCTTGTCCCATTTTTAGTAATTTTGATATTTTTGAAATCAGGATAGCTTAATCTCTCTATTTGAGGGATTAATTTGAAAAGTTATCAAGGTATGAAAATGGGTCATGGATGTATTATGCTGCAAAATTAGAAATTTATGGTAGAACATGAAAGATTATTGATAGATAAACAACTTTTGCAAAGTGATTTTTGATGAAAACTTGATTTAGGGACTAACATGTAAACTTGTGAAATTGAAAGAAAAATTCTAAAGTTTTATGTATACATGTTCTATAAATTTTGTAATGGAGCTTTGGTTAGACTTGGAATAGGGAGTAATTTGCACAAGTTTCATTTTCCAGGCCTAGGGATGAAATTGGAATTTATGGAAAAGTTAAGAGCAAAATGGTAATTTTACCTAGGACGTAAATTAAGTCCATTTAAATATGAAATTTATGAAATTGATGGTTAAATTCATTTATATAGATCCAAAAAACACAAACTCGAGGCTAGATCGAGGAAAAGAAAAGATTTCGAATTAGTAGATTATTACACGAACAAGTGTCGAGGTAAGTTCGTGTAACTTAATTGGACATGTAATTATGTTAATTGAATGTTGTGTAGTATATAATGCGAATTATGTTAATGTGCCTTACTTGTATGCTATGATGGAAAATTTGCTACATGCTTGAAATAGTGATAAAGGGTTAGTCTCGATTGAATGTTGAATTCCGATGATTATATGTATTTTCCCAAAACTAATGAGGTCCTGCATTTGTTGCGGACGGAATTTAACTCGGACGGGTAATCCTGATATAATACCTCTCGAGCACACGTTATGATTAGGGTTTAGCCTGGACTGGTAATCCTAATCGAGCTCCTCTGAGCTTACGTATTAAAAAGGGTTTAGCCTGGACTGGTAATCCTGTTATACAATATATGGCTCAAGAGAGTGTTTCTTGGTTAAGTTCCCTAATGGGTACCCTTGATTAAAAAATTGACAGATTATGGAATCATACACTTCGAGTGTACTACTTGAGCATCCATCAGAATTCAATGATTCAATGGACATATAACACTCTTGACATGGTATAAGAATTATGTGATAAAATGGTAATGTCTTGAAAGAACATTGCATGATGAGCTTATCTATTTTTACTTGACATGTATGTAAGTGTTGTGACTAACATGTTTGATTGAAGGCATGTGCTTAGGAAATTTTGCTAATGGATGGAAAACATGATGTTGTGTGCTTAAATTTAATAAACAAGATTGGTAAGTTTAGTTTCCGTTATACAAACTTACTAAGCACGTAATGTACGAACTTACTAAGCATGTAATGCTTACTCTATTTTATTTTCCTCGGTTTTATAGTGGTCGGAAGCTCGTGAAGGTTGGAAGATCATTGGAACATCGTTACACTATCAACTAGCTATCGGAGGTATATATAGTAGAATCATTTTGGCATAATGGCATTTATAGGACAACTTGGTCCATAATGGCTTAAAATGATGTTTTGTAACCTAGCCATTGGAATGGCTAGTAATAGTTCATTTTGGTATTACTATGTAGATTATTATGATATATATCCACATGTGGTAAGTTAAATATATGTGACCAAAACCAAGGTAAGTTTATAAACACATATGCATGTAATGATATGCCTCATTGAATGATAAAGTTTGTTTAATTTGAATGCTTAGATTGGCTGGTATTGGTTGTGCGTTTCAAGTGCAGGTCTTGGGTAAAATTTTGGGTGAGAAATGAAGCTATACAAGGCTTCATTTTATCTACACAGGCGTGTGTCTAGGCCGTGTGTGACACACGGCCTGGTAACACCGACATGTGGTTAGGCCATGTGTCCCCTGCACCTTCATTTTGAGAAACAGAATGCTTACAATTGGGCATACGGGCAGAGATACAGGCGTGTGCCTCAGCCGTGTGTGCCACACGACCTAGAGCATGGGCGTGTGTCTTGGCCGTGTGAAACTTGCACCTAATTCAAATTAAATTAATTAACCACATGGCCTAGCATACGGGTGTATGGCATGGTCGTGTGTGCAAGGTAGAGAGTTACACGGGGTCGAACACAACCTCTAACACGGAAGTGTCCCAAGGTCACACGGGCGTCTCCCAAGATCACATTGGCATGTCCCTTGGACCACACAGGCTTGTGAGCCCTGCACCTACAAAGAATTTTGAAAAGTCACAAAAAATTCTTAGAAGTTCCAATTAAGTCCCGACTCGTTTCTAAAGTTCGTTGGGCCTCGAGGGTCTATTTAAGGACATTTTGAATAATCTTGGTTAATGAATAGTAACTTGCATGATTTATTTGTAAATGTTCCTGTATGTTCATTTTGAATAATCTTAGTTAATGAATAGTAACTTGCATGATTTATTTGTAAATGTTCATGTATGTTACATGCAACCTTATTTGATTTTGTCTCATTTTGTCGTATTGCATTACATTACCAATTTGAATCAAACCAAACTTTCTGTTCAATATTGATGTTCACTACTACATAGTCCAGATCTAAACTAATTTATGGATCCTACTAATATTATAATTTGGCACCCAATGCCTCATTGATACGTCGCAAACTAAACAAATTGTGCCCAACGCTCATCGATTAATCTGAAGCAATAATCGTGTTCAGCATTTGTAGGTACGTTCGATGGTTAGTGTGCCCCTATGGTCAAAGTAATTTTATATCAGTACATCCAATATAAACAATTCGCACCCTGTGCTCATCGGCTCGGCCAAAGTAGTAATTGTGAAATCCACGGTTGGAATGTTCAAAGGAAAATGAGTTTAGCGCTCATTGACTTATAGTCGAAGAAATTATCATTATTTTACTCAATTCTATAACTCATTAATTATTCTCAACTTTGCCCAACAATTACTACAATAACCCATAGTTTAAATTCATTCTCAATACAATTTCCATTCTATTGATCTCAATAGCAACTCTTCCATTGAATGTCATTTCATATAAAACATGGCATGATTTGTCTCATGTTCAAGCCAAATGCGCAACTTTACTAAATTATACTATTTCAAATTTTTATACAATTTAACTCTTTATCACAATAATCAATCTCAATATTGTATTTCTAGTCAACCACTCATGTGTAACTTTCCAACTAACCAAACAATGAAATTAAAAGGAAAAATAAATAACAAGTTGAGTTATGGTGATACTTACATGGAATTTCGAACTATTCGTCGGTGACTTTAGCTTTTTCCTTAGCTTTTGAAGAAATTGGGTCGTTAGTAGCTATGAATTAATATAAACAAATAACATCATCAATAATTCACCCAATTCACAGTCAATTATTATCTCAAACAATCTTTATAATTCATTCAATTTAAATTCTTAAAACCGAAACAGGCATAACTCTCCATTCTAAGCTTTGATTTATAATTTGACTTCATTTCCTTATATTTTAAACCCTATATTATCGATTTCTAACAAAATCTCATAATAACTCTACTTGATATCCACTTTATTTTCTCAAGTGAAAAATCTAACATCTAACTTCAAAATCTAGTCATTTTTCATGTATACACTAAAAATCTATTAATTTAACATAAAAAACATAGAAAATCATTGATGGTAACTTTCTAAAGCCTTAACAGTTTTGTAAATTGATACACAAGTTAGTTAAATTATGATTCCCTGATCTCAAAAACATAAAATTTATAAGAAAAGTAATAAATTACACTTACCAATTTGTCGGTTAAAGCTTGAAAACCTTAAGCAAATTTCCTCAATTTCTTTTCTCTCTTTTTTTTTCTCGTGCTTGGAAGGATGGAAAAGACAATCTTCTCTCTCCTTCCACTTAAATCATTTCAATTTTTTTATAATGAATAATAAAAACATAAGAGCCACGTGTTTTTTTTTAGCCACAGAGTTGGCATGTTTTATAGCTATCTTAAATTTTTGAGCTATTAGCAATTTTAGTCCCTTTAACTATTTTCAAATAAAAATTTATAGTGATCTAACTTTATAATTTAATCCTCGCACTAAATTAAATACTTAAATCAACTAAATTACTTATCCTTGATTCAAATCAACTAGACTAGATTCATTAAAACGAAACCTGAAACTGTACTTTTCAACACCACTGTACCAGGTTGTTACAATCTTCATATGTTCCACGAATTAAGCTTGTAACAACTCGTTTTTCAGCAGTGCTGGAAAAAGTGGTTTCAGGGCTATAAATCTCCATAAATATTACTAGTCAAATGTAGTAATATAATAAATTTTTATTTGATAATTTATGTTATTTGAATGAAAAATTAGGTTCAAGTGGTATATCCCTGAAGTCAAGTGGTTTTAGAAAATGAGGTATTGAGATCTCGTTTCTATAAACCGAGCCCATAAATATTTTATTAAATATTTACGGAGTGTTATTAGGGTCATATTAAAATTTGGTTAAGAAATTTTAACGTTTAATTAGTTAATTAGGTAAAAAAGATTAAATCGTAAAAGTTGCAAAAGTTGGTTTCTATAAATTAAAGGCACTAAAAGGTTAAATTAATTTGGTTACAAGGGTTTTTATGGAAGTTGTGTCAAATCTTAGTAGCATGCACAGTTAGTGCTTTGTTTAATTAATTTATGTGTTATAATTTTATAATAATAATTAAAAAGAAACTTAACGTAAATAAAAATAAATAAAGCACATCATTTTTATTTTTAAAAGTCTAGTGACTTGCCATGAATGAGTTTGAAGTTTTTTTTTTTAATTGATAGATTATTAAAGTTGGTAGTTAAATATAAGTATTTTGTTAAACGATTCTTAGTGATTTTAATGTCTAGGGATTAAATTATTGAAATAGTAAAATTCAATGTAAATTGTGTGAAATGAAGAAAAACATGGGTTGTTTGTGAACTTAATAAGAATCGGCTAGCATGGTCTTTAGCTAAAAATGATAAATTTGTAAATTTTGGGTTTAGGGGCTAAATTGCATAAAAGGTAAAACATTAGGTGTAAATTTATAAATTTCTCATTGATAAGGGTTATAAGTTATATTAATTATATTAAGTTATTTGAATAGTTTAATTGAATGAAAATTATTATTTAGATCAGGAAATGAATTAAAATGATCCAAATCGAGGAAAAGCTAATGTGTCGGATTAGTCAAGGTAAGTTTGTATTTCATTTTTAAATATTACCTTTGAATTTATAAATTTAATTGATATCTTTACATATGTATCAATGAATTGGTGTTTGGGATTGTCTTGATTGAGAAAAGGAAAAGTCTGTGACTGAAATACATCATGGTATTATACTTGGAAAAGAAAAAGACCATGGTTAAAAGATACCATGGCATTATATTCGGTATTTCTGAATCAATGAAAAAGTTGAAAAGGATGTTATCAGAAAACGATATCAAATGAAAAAGTTGAAAAAAATATTATCTGAAAAGGATATAAATGAAAAGGTCGAAAAGGATAGCAATGAAAAGATTGGTAACTCATCCTTCAACCATTTGCTATTCAAGTAATATGTTTCAGATGAGATATGTATCATAAGTATGAAAATGAGATGAATGTTTTTATTAGTATAGTTTGATAATGAATATTAATCTCTTGGTGTAATTATATGTTTCATGTAACATCCCGATTTTAGGCTTAGTCGGAATAGTGGTTTCGGGACCACAATTTTGATGAGAAAATTTTCATTTTTATTATATTTTTATGGTCTACGATTTCACGGAATGATTTCATGAAAATTTCGTTCGAAAATTTCAACGTTTGGACACTCAATTTAGAAAAAAGGACTACATTGTAAAAAGTGCAAAAGTTGAGTTTTATTTGTTAGAGGTGTCTAATTGTCATGAAATTTTAAATGGGGGTCCTTAAATGATAATTAAACCATTGTATAACTTTCTGGACAAAAATGGCCTTGGTTGGGTAAAATTTGAAAGAATAGTAAAAAGGGCATTGTGGTCATTTAGGGGTAAAATTAATTAAAAGACAAATTTTAAACCCCAAATGTGTCCTTTTCTTCTTGCTACAGTAGAATGTACCAAGAGCATCCATGGTTAGGGTTTGGCCAAGCTTCCAAGCTTAATAATCAACGAAATCGAGATTTGGGCTTAAATCGGGAAAATACAAGGTTATGGACTAGAATGGTAAATTGCTATTTCTAGATTCGAGGTAAGTTCGCTTGATTTAATAAGTCTATTATTCATGATATTATTGATATACATGAAATATAATTTGTTATAATTGTATTGAATTTGATGTTAATAGAAATTGGTGATTACCGAGAATATGAGATCTTGCATATGTTACAATAAAGGTTGTCCCTAAAGGATAATCTTTTGATCTCATTATGAAAAGGAAATGTACGCCTTGTGTGTACAATGTGAAAAGTGGTAGCTTCGGCTACCTGATCAGTGAAAAGTGGTAGCTTCGGCTACCTGATCAATGAAAAGCGGTAGCTTCGACTACTTGATCAGCGAAAAGTAGTAGCTTCGACTACCTGATTAGTGAAAAGTGGTAGCTCCAGCTAACTGATCAGTAAATAGTGATAGCTTCAGCTATCGAATGTTAAAAGGGATAGCTTTGGCTATCGAATGTGAAAAGGTTAGGTATACTTTGTGTATATCACATGAAAAGGTTATGTACACTTTGTGTGTACACTTGAAAAGGTTATGTACACTTTGTGTGTACACTTGAAAAGGAAAGGTATACTTTGTGTATACCATATGAAAAGGAAAGGTATACTTTGTGTTTACCACTCAGAAAGAAACGTACACCTCGAGTGTACAATTGGAAAAGAAAAGGTCCATCAGAAATTCAATAATTCAGCAGTAATGACATACATAGTGATATAAAGAAAATGGTATGATAAACTCATCTATACTTAGTTGATACTAATATTATGCATATGATTGTCCTGTTTGCATGAGTGGTTGTGCTAAGAGATAGCACAGGTACGTACTCGAAACTCATGAGTACATGTTTGACACGTGAAATGAAATGGACTTGTGAAGAGAGTGCAAATGAATGAGTGATATTTATGAGAATAATTTCTATGACAAGCTTGTGATAATGTTTATTATATTGTACCAAAACAGATTTGGACAGTAGCATTGGTCCGACTTTGAAAATCCACTAAAAATAGTGGAAATTGAGTTAGAATCTTAATAAATTATGAAATTAAATCTTAACGAGTCTTGTTTCACATAAAGGAAAATGGCGAAAGTAAAAGAATTCTGTATCATGAGATATTTAAATTCTTGTGAGACAGAGTCGGAGTGATTCCAGACTCCCCCATCTCAATTTTGGAAAATCACTAGAGATTGTAAAAAATAATAATTATGAGTTAAAATTAATATGAATGAAATCCTTAATAAGTCTAATTTCAGGAGAAAGAGATGGGAATATTATCTAAGCCTTGTACTATAAGATAATTAAATTTTAGTAAAGAAAGGTCAAAGCTTTCAAACAGCAAAATAGGGGAGAATTTAAATAATAATTGTACTTATTGGCTGGACCAAAAATTCTGAAAATTTTATGGTGGACAGATATATGAGTCTAGTTTCTGGGAAAATTTATGGATCTTAAATTGAAGTTCAGTAGCTCCAAATATAAATTATTTAGTTACTGTGACTCAAGAAAACAACTTAACCAAAGCATGTGTAAATGTACAATTGGAATAGTTTTACTATGGAAAGTATGTTAGTAAATTTCTTATTATTTTCATGCGAGCTTACTAAGCGTAAAGCTTACCCCCTCCTTTCCATTTCTTTTAGTGTTGTCAAGTTAGATCGGGGTTGGAGAATCGTCGGAGGCAGCATCACACTATCAAGCCAACACCTTGAGAGTATAAAGAAATATACTAGAATAATCAAGTGAGTGGCATGTATAGGGACCTAGTTTTATAACATGTGTTATTATAATTTGGCCAAATATATTGGTCTTTAGTGAGCTAATGATTCTGACTTATAAATCTAACAATTCATGTTTTGTCTGATATTGGTGATGTGCATATGCTTGTTTGCCATGCATGGTTGGTAATATGTTATGTGTTGTTGTGAGAATGTCATACTTGTGTCTTGATTGTAGATATATAATTCCTCAAATATGCCATGTCAATTGCTATGAAAATGTATAAGTGTATGTAGGTAATTAAGGGTGACAATTGGCTTGGAAAATAGCATTGAAATTGTCCACACGGATAGAAACACGAGCGTGTGTCTAGGTCGTGTGAGACACACGGCTTAAGCTCACGAGCTTGTGCCTTGGTCGTGTAACCCCATCTTTTTCATGACCAAATGGGCAGAGAGCTCCATGGGCACAGGACACGGGCGTTCCCAAGCCACACGGACATGTGTGACCACATGGCCCAATTCCACACGGGCGTGTGACTCTCTGAAGCAAGAAAATTTAGTTAAGTTGCCCAAAGATTTTCAAAGTTCTTGGTTTAGTACTGAACCATCCCAATGTAGGTTATAGGTTTCAAAGACCTATATAAGGGACGATATGCATGTGTTCGAGATGTTTTAATTTTTGGTGATAATTTTTGTGGCCCAGTTTTGCATGTTGTGAATGTTTAAGTCTGGTAACGCCTCGAACCCTATCCCGGCGTTGGATACGGGTGAGGGGCGTTACATTTCATATGTCTATAAATATTTTATCTAGTTATGTTTATGGTGTGTTTAGATAATTAAATGGTTATATGAGTATTTTCTGAGTATTCGATGTTGTTTCATTTGGTTCAACGGGTAATTCAGGTTTAAAACAAAAAGGTACGTATATGAAATGAGCTACATTATTGAGAATATGGAACGGAAAATGTAATATGTATAATTGGAAGGAAAAAAAGTAACAAATGGATTATATGATGGATGATTTATATATTGAAATCTTTTACATGATATGTGCGATGTTTCATTGGTTGATATGTCCTTAAATGTATCTACTAACTATATGAAGTGTTGTGGATAGGAAAGAAGAATATCCATATGATCGAATGAGTAATATTTAATGGTTTAATCATTTTGTGTTCGGTAAGTTTAAGTTTCTGTTATATGAGCTTACTTAGCACTAGTTGCTTGTGTAGTTGTTTTTCTCTATCTTGTAGGTCATCGAAAAGCTCAATCGGTTGGAATCTCGTCGAAGCACGATCACACTATCCATTCGACATATTGGTATTTTTTGTTGTTTTGGTTAACAGTTATAAATGGCATGTAATAAGAGTTTATTTTATGTTATTTACCAATGTGATGTGGTTTAAGTCTATTTGCCTATATGTCATAATGTGGGCTTATAAATGTATATGTAAGTATGGGTTTTAGTCACTCGTGAATGCCTTGTGATTTAGATGGCTTTTGGTTCATTGAAATGTGAATGAAGTGGTTAAAGGGTAGATGTGTAATGTAAGTTTAAAATATGGATTTATGGCATTGAGTTTGAGTTTATTTGATGAATGTTAATTAGATAAGTTGGTTTGTTTTGAGTTTGTGCCAAGCTTATATGTGTCTTAATGTTCTTAGTTAATGAATTGCAAATTAAAGTAAAATATATATGGTATGTAACATTTATGTATGCTAATATGAAAGTAGGTAAAATATGGTTGAATGGTATGCTTTGAAACGATTATTTGGTATATGTGATTTATGCTTAATGAATGAACTTGAACTGTTGAATTGAGTCAAGTTGATGTGTTAAATTGTGGTGTCAATTGAAGGTATATTGGTTAGGCCCCGAAGTTGGTTGATTTTAGTATGTTGTTAAGTGTTTTAGTCATGTGAAAATGATTGGAAATGGTATGGTTTGTTGTGCAAGAAAAGTTTAATGTTCTGGCTTGTCTAGGGGCAAATTATGTTGCATACGGCCTAAGACACAGTCACCCCACACAATCGTGTGTTTCAAGTTAGTATGTTACACGGTCTAAGACACAGCCTGTAGCATGGCTATGTGGCTCAACATCAAATGCACACACGGTCTGGCACATAGTCTACGACATGGTAATGTGACCCTATTTTGAATGCCCATACAGGCGAACACATGGGTTGGGACATGACCATGTATCTAGAGTTCAAATGTCTACACGATTTAGGCTATGTTACACGGCCACGTGACCTCTGTTTTCAAGTTTTTCCAAAATTTTCTATTTTATTTCAAATTGATCTTTGATTATTTCCAATTTATTTTTTGGGCCCCGAAGGCTTGGTCTAAGGCTCGTAAGAGTATATTTACTATAATTATATTAAGATGCATAATTATTTTTGTTTTGAAGTTAAATGTTCTAATTTGTACAGTAATGCTCTGTAACTCTAATCCAGCGACTGATACGGGTTAGGGTATTACAGGGCCAGTTCAAGTGGGTCCAATGAGCCTCATTTAATTAGTTGACCTCCATGGGATGATCTGTGTGCATTCTTCATAGGATTTTATCTACGACCCGTGACACTCTCCCCCACCCATTCTTGCAACGCCCTCATCATGTCCTCGAAATGACACTAGCTTGACTCATCTTGGAACTGCCTCAATGCCTCGGTTGATTCTTGTAACACCCCTTAACCCTTATCCGTCGCCGGAACAGGGTTAAGAAGCATTACCGAACATTTCAGATCAAATACAAACAACTATACAATAATATAACATACACATCATAACTTAATCATAATATCCTTTTATTGAGCCCTTAAGGCCCAAATCATGTGTTAGAAACAAATTGAGACTTAATCAGAAACTCAGGGAATTTTTTGTAAATTTTCAAAATTTTTCCTAAGTGCAGGGCTCACACGCCTGTGTGGTCTAGGGACACGCCCGTGTGACTCTATGATATGCCCGTGCTTCAGGCTGTGTCTTACCCTGTGTAACTCCTTGACTTACCTCACATAGCCAAGTCATACTGATAAACCGTAATTTATACATATTTTTACCCCATGTTTAACACATTTTATGGATGATTTCCTATTAGAATTGGTGAATTCGATTCTCCTAATGCTTTAATTTCATGTTTTATACTTAGGAGAGCATAGGAGAGCGAAAGGAATGAGAAATGGGCTAAAAACAGAGAAAATAGGCCAAAGTACGAAATCAACACGGCCTGGATTTCCTCACACGGGCAACCCACACGGCCTTGTCAATATGGTAGAATCGAAGCATGACTCACACGGGTGGACCACACGCCCGTGCCTATTTAACAGGCTTGACCACGGCCTGAAGTAATCGCACACGGGCGTGTCCCTGCCAAGCCCAAGTTTAGTCCAAATCGGAAAAGGCCAATTTTGAGGGTTCTTAGGCATTCCAAAGCCTATAAATACACCCTAGAGGAGGAGAAAAGGTGACACACAGAATAGGGAGTAAGGAATTACTCCAAGGAAGCTGATTGATCCATCTCAGAAGCCAGATTCATCATCAAGACTAAAGATCTCTCCTCAATTCCCCTTCAGGAGTTTTGGGTTTTCTTTATGTTTTGTATTAGTTATTATTTTGAGATGTTTTCTTATTCAGTTATGAACTAAATTCCCTAAATACCTAAGGGGAATGAAACCTACGATGAATCTTGTTATTATTTTCTGAATTGTATGATAAATATTTAACTTGTTCTTAATTATGTGTTCTTAATTCTTGTTTTGATATCCTAGGATACTGATTCAAGATAAGCTCTTATTCAGAGGAGGAATAGACCCTATCTAAGAGTACATTTTTCATAATTAAGCAGAGTTGATTGCGCGCCTAGACATAGGGTGACAAGATTTTACCGGATTAGGGTAAAACCTAATAAGGGGATCCGTAGATCGAGTTAATGAACCCTAGGGTGTTAATTCAATTATTCAATCTAGGGATTAGACGTTATTAGTCTTGAATAGGGATAATAACATAACTTAGAGCTCTCTACGGAACAAGTTAAATGAATAAATCGTCCGATTCGGAGCCAGACTAACAAGTACATTCTAGGTGGATTTTTTCTTAGGTATTGTCTTAATTCAATAGATTTTCCCAAAAGCAATTCCTCAATTCTATTCTCTTGAGTTCTCAGTTTAGATAATTAGTTAGTTAAAACAAAACTCCATTATTCTTAGGCTAGATAATAAAAAGACAGTCATTACTAGTATTTTTAGTTCCTTTGGGTTTGACAATCCGGTCTTGCTAAAACTATACTACTGTTCGATAGGTACACTTGCCCACGTCGCGATAATAGTTAGTTTCAAGAACGATTAATTATAAATATTTAAAACCTATCACGAAATCACGCGATCACACACACCCATGTGATTGGCTGTGTGATCAATTTATTTTTTGAAAATTTAGTGCAAGTTTCACATGGCCAAGGAACATGCCCGTGTTCTAGGCCGTGTTCCTCACACGGTTGAAACACAGGCCCATGTCTCTACCTGTTGAGAGAATCATGGACATTCTATTTTGAAATTTTTTAAGTTGCAGGGGACACACAGCCTATCCACATGCCAATGTGTAAGCCGTGTGTCTCACACGGCCTGGTCACATGCCTATGTGCTAAGCCATGTGGACTCAAAATGTGCCTCATACATCAAGTTTACCAACCCTGCAAATATTGAACAACAAGCAATTAAAAATCCAATTGTTCAACCAATCTAAAATACATTCAAATACCTCTAATACATGCCAAATTCATCAATCTAAGAACCTAATCAAGTACCCTCATAGTTATTTTACACATATTATTCAAACAATCCACTTAAACAACAATTAAGTTAATTCAAATGTTCATACCATTTCAATATTAAATTTTGCCTATGCCATACTCACTTATATACCAACTAAAACATTTCGTATCAAATCTCAATATCACATACATATGTTTACATATAAGTAGCTAGTACCATCTAATAACATCATAAACAATCATTTTTCAAAATGACATACATAGGACATCCTAGGTACATGCCATTTACCAAAGAGAAATGTACTTCAACACAATGAGTTCGGAATAGGCCTTGGATTTTGATTCAACGATCAAACTTTAACCTAACCTGTGCACGAAAACAAACCGTACGCTGAGTATAAAACTTAGTGGTATTTCTATAATCCGAATACTTAAAACAAAATAATTAAACATGTACTTTTAATTCATTCAATTTTCAAATCCATTCAATTAATCAATTCATATATATATATATATATATATCAATATCATACATTTCAATTCTCATTAATAACTATCTCAATAGGTTTTCTCAACTTTGATTCTCACATTTATTTTTCAATGACAATTTCCATTTCATGAATTCCATGAATTCCATGATTCATGTTTTTCATTTGTATAATTCAATTCATTATCCATTCCACTTCATATACAATGACATTCAATATCAAATTTATTATCAATTCATTCATTTACCCCTACTAACATGACTCAGACTTTGGCAGATACACGGATCTAACCAAAATACACCTATATGGCACCCAGTGCCTCATCGGATAATTCGAAGTAATAAATTGACACCCAGTGTCTCATCGACCTTGTCGAACTAAATTGATACTCGGTACCTCATCGAATTTATCTGAAGTAATAATATGACACCCAGTGTCTCATCGACTCATGGTCGAAGTATCCCTGAACACTTCTAATCCTATGGCATGCCAACTATATTCGACTCAGCCCAATACAGTTAATAGGGTTTTCAATTCACTTTTCAGTTTCCAATCAATATACATTTCAAATAATAACATATACTTACATAATCAATTCAATTCAAGTCAATATCATAGTGTCAATACTTACCTCATTGCTTACCATAAGCATTAAATGTAAATTTAACAATTTAATAACTAGTTTTCGAATTATAGAAATACAAACTGTAATTCTCGAGTTACTCCTCGTTAATCTTGTCTTTTCCTTTCTTAGGTGAGGTCTCCGGCTCAATGTTAGCTATGGAATTAAAACAATTAAAAATTATCAATACAACACCAATTCACATCAGCTATTTAAATCATACTTAACTTTTGCCTAAATTCTAACTTAGTCCTTAAATCGAAACTAGCTTAATTTCTCCAAAACTAATTCCATATTTTCATTCAATTACCACTTAAAACTAAATTTAACTCTCCAATTTCACCATAAATTCCTAATTTTAAAATTCTCTCAATTTAGTCCCTATTACTCAAAACTTATGATTTGTTTTACAATTCAATCCTTTTCTCAATTCTAACTTGAAATTCTATCAATTTAACCCTCAATACTTCAACGTATTCAACATGAATAACATCTAAAAATTCACTAACTTTCAAATTTTCAACATAAATCAAGTAATATTTTTTTTCTATGATTCTAAAAACATAAAAATTTTAAGAAAAAAGGGACTAAATTGACTTACCAAATTAAGCTTGAACCTTAAATCCTAATTTTCCTTTCTTTTTCTTTCTTTCTTTCCCTTCTTTGTTTTCGTTTCAACTTCTTCTTTCTTTTGTTTTATTTCTTTTATTTACTTTATGTTTATTATATTAATATAATATTATATTAACATAATAATTATTATTTCTTAAGTAATAAGTAAATACATATATGTATTACAAATGTATATATGTATTTATTACACATGTACATTATTATTACCATACAATTGTCACAATTTGGTTTATTTATTTATTTAGTCCTTCAACTTTTTTTTAATCTATAATTAAGCTTTCACACTTTATTCAATTTAATCCTTATACCTAACTAACCTTAATTCAAGCTAATTCTCCTAACTAAAACCTAATTAACCACACAACTAATTTTGTAAATATTTTTAATAAATATTTACGAATTCGTTTCACGAAAACTGTGACCCGAAAATGCACTTTTCTGATACCCGTAAATTTTGGGTCGTCACAATTCCCAACTAGTCTCTCTGTGAGTAATCCCTTCTCTCGAGACCTTTGCCTTGGCTTATGTCTTTTTCGTCACCTAGCTTGAACTATTTCTCACTTTTGTACATCTCGATTACAAGAGGTCATCACTCTTAGTTGCCATATTGTGACTTACCTTGATTGGAATCCCTTTGATCCTCACAAATAAGCTTCGGCACACCCACATTGAACACTGAGTTAACCTTGAGTATTGTCGCTAAATCTGGTTTGTAAGTCACTGGCTTACACGCTTTAGAACTCTAAAAGGGTCCCTATGTCTTTTCCCAGTCAATGGTAAGTCATAATGTAAAACACTAGGAAAGTGTTTGAGATGTACCTCGCTCGTCGCATTTACACTATTCAATTGCCCAGCTTCCATTAACACTTTTACCACAAAGTTTGATGCACAACCCATATCTTTTATAGATGGTAGCTCAACTAATAACTCAAAAAGCTTGATATCGCTTTTCCACACCTCTACCATTTCCAAAAGGGTTTTCATAGCACTCCAGTCTACTGACTCACTATTCCTACCACACGAAACATCCTTAGCTAGTTGGATTGCCGACAATGCCTTGGTTTCATCCCTTATGTCTCAGCTCATCGAAAGATTCATATACAATTGACAAAAGGAACCAAAATATCATTAATCTTGTTAAATAAAATCAAGCCAAGCACGAAGTTATAATCAAAATGAATTACTTTAAAGTCTTCATTTCCTTTCCACTTACCGATTTGTAGCTCAATTCTTTGTGCTACTCCCACAGTTGGGACCTCTTCAGAATTTACTATCTTAATGTTTTTAGTCGATTTGCTAATTGAAAGACCAATTTTATCACAAATTTCTCGAATATGAACAAGTCTAATACCCCCGTATCAACAAGAGCACTCCTCCTTTGGCCTATTCAGTTTGTTGTTAGGCTTCCACCTCCTATTATGTGGTTTTCCATTACCACTATTCTTACCACTTCCCTTGTTCCTTTTTTAATTGCCCCTCTTCCTCATGGTCTCCCCCACCATTTCCCTTCTCTTTAACCTTGGAAGATTCGAACTTGTCTATTCTCAGACCAAGCACGACAAAGGACTTTATCTCGTCCATGGCTACGGTAAGTTTAATGATGCCTTATCGGTACAACTTCTATTTTAGTCATGGCTTCAACCCATCCTTGAACAAATAGATTATTTCTTTCTCACTCAAGTTAGAGATTTGAAACATCAATTCACTAAAGTATTTGACATGCTCCTAAATAGTGCTTTGTTGCGTAAGTTGAAAAAACTTAGCTCGAGCCTCATTATCGGCATACCATGGGTAAAACTACTTTTTCAATTCCTTTTGGAACTCCTCCTAAGTCCCAATCATGATGTCGGCATACCATGGGTAAAACTACTTTTTCAATTCTTTTTGGAACTCCTCCTAAGTCCCAATCATGATGCCACCTCGTTTCTCAATTGTGGACCTAGGACGCCATCATAAGAGAGCGACATCAGTAAAATAAATTGTAACAATATTTACCTTAGTGGCATCATCCTCAATGCCTATCGCACGGAAGTATTGTTTCATCCCTTGGAGAAAATTGTCCACATCCGTCATGAATCTTGTCTCCTCCCCTTAAACTCTTTTGGCTTGAAGACATTCATCTTACGCTACTTAAAAAATAAAGCCTACACCCACAGCAATTCTACAAATAACGAGCTCTCCCTTTATCTACTCAATTTTTGACACCATGGCTTCAGTTTCTTCATTCAAAGCCATAACTATAACTTCGAGAGCATTATTCCTCTTAGCCAACTTATTGATCTAATCATCCATGGAGACATTGAGGGCTTCTTTCATCACATCTCGATTGGATCTGAGAGCCTCCGCTATATAGTCCCTGAGTTACTCTTTCATCGAGTTTAACTAACCGATGCATCCCTCAACTACCTCAAGTGTTTCCTTCACATCACCCTGGAATTTCTCAAGATTGACATTCGACTTTCCAAAGTCGACACAATATCACTCAATCTGCTATGTTTCCTACTCCTCCCATGGGTTTCCATTAAGACATTCTGGTCATTTATTGTTTTCGTCATCTCAACCGATGCCTTCGAACATTGGCGTTGATACCAACTATCATAGGGATAGAACTTTCGTCTAACAAATCACGTGGGCTTAAGCGATTTATTTACTTCAAATCTATCTAAGTTAGCCTAACTCTTAAAAAAGAGAATTCATATAGGAAATTCTTTAAAGCACCAAAATAAAGCTAAAAATGAGAATTCATATAGGAAATTCTTTAAAGCACCAAAATAAAGCGAAAGCAAACTCAAAAGTGAAGAAGCAACGAAAGAATTGAAAAGCCACACAAAGCAATACACACTATATGTTTGAGTAAATGCTCTCAAAGTATATTTAATACTCTGAATGGGATGGGATGGAATGGTTACAAATAAGGGGGAATGCCTCAACTTATAGTTGAGTTCCCCTAGATCTAATGGTACAATTTAAATTACACCGATGGTTAAATTAAAACCTATCTACAATATAAGAGTCCTAAGGAATTTAAACTCTAAACAATCTTATCCTTTAGGATTTTACAATATTCACCATGGTAACTCTAATTTTATTGGAGTGTTCCACTAGGCCACCAAGGCTTCAAATAGATGAACTTCTCTATATGTTCCACAAGTCGAGCCAGTTCAAGTGAGTCAAATGAGCCTCATTTAATTAGTTGACCTTCATGAGATGCTCTGTGTGCATTCGTCACGAGCTTTGATCCGCAACCCGTGACACTAGCATCCCATTCCTTCTATGCCATCTTAAAGTGATGTGATATGTGTTTATGCCCATTGATCTTATTAGCATTATTTCTTTATCTTTGTCTTTCAGCATTATTTCTTTATCTTTGTCTTTCACTTTAGTGAAGTCCCAACTAGCATATGTTTTTTTTTTATTTGTTTAATGTATTCCTCTGCTTCCTAGATTATTGTGAAAGTTGGATTTACTTGTTCATAAAATTATTTTGTTTCTTTGCACCCTATTTTCCATAATATAGTTGCCAACCCGATAAGTTTCATGATTTGTAGGATCCATTCTTTCACTTAGCTTATACTAATCTCGCCTATGCGAATCTTGTATTACATTCTCCAAAAAGAGGTTTTCCATCCTCTTCAATTTAACATTAAAATAAATAATTTGTAAGAATTTATTAATATTATTATTTAAATTATAATATATTAATATTAACATTCAAATCATGATGAATTTTTATATTATTTTAATATTAATTTTTTTTAAATTAAATAACATTAATGTAACTAATTCTAAATTAATTAAATATTTTTAAAATATTTATAATTACATTATTTTTAATTTATTAAATATTTTTTGAAGAAATTTATTAAAAATTAAAAAACCTAATATTATAATAATAATAAGTGCATTGTATATGAATACAAACTAGTTTGGACTTTAAATAAGTAACTCTATACCAAAAGGGACGACTAAGAATCAACAAACGGAGAGAAATTTCCTAAACTTCCAAGTCCTCAAACAGAGAAAATAAGGCTCCGTTTGTTTTACTGAAAATGATTTCCAGAAAATGATTTATGGAAAACGATTTACTTTTCTGGAAAAGCAAATATTTTTTTGTGTTTGGATGAATTTGTGTAAAATATTTTCTATTGTTTGGTAGATTTCTTAAAAATATTTCATAAAAGTTGTTTTCAATTAAACAAACATAAAGTTGTTTTCAATTAAACAAACATACATTTAAGATTTTCTTATTTTTTCAATGTTTAATTGAATTATTTTTATCTATAATTTTATATTTTACATTGTTTTTGCATATATTAAAAAATTATGTTAAATTCAGATTCATTGCAACATCATTTTTTAATTACATGACTACTAAGTGAGTATTTTTTATTTAAAAATGTGACATTAACAAAATTGACAAAAAAATTTAACGATGTCAACAATTGGACTTAATTTTCAAATTTGAAAAGTAAAGGGATAAATTCTTGAAAATAAAAGTACAAAGCCTAAATTACAAATCTGTAAGGTGTACATAAATTTATGACATATTTTAACCTTTATACTATAAAACATTTATTATTAATATATTTATAATTGTAATAAATATTTATTATTAAAATATTAATATTGAATATTTTCAATAATATGTGAATAATATTATTCAAATTTATTATTTTTAAAATTTATTATTAAAATAAAATTGAAATATTAAATAATTTATTAAAATAATAAAATATATTTATTATATTAATAATTTATTATATGACTAAATATAAATAATTAAATATGTATATTTAATAATATTGAAAAATATAATATTTTAAATATTTTTAAAAATAAAAATAAAATTTATTATCAATATAAAAATATTAAGCTTGATTTAAGTTAATTTTTATATAAAAATAAAATTATCTATAGCTAAGTTTTTTTCCTGGAAAATGATTACGCTTTTCAAAATGGTAAGTTATTTTACAAGAAAAATGACTTATTTTACCTTGACCTGTAAGTCTTTTTTTGTTGACCAAACTATTTTCTGTGAAACAAACACAAGAAAATGCAGAAAATATTTTTCGTAAAAGCTTTTATATGTAACAAAGAATTAATCAAAGCTTGAGAACCTAAACTCTAAACCTTAAACCCTAAACAAACGAAGTCTAAAGTGCAGGTTGAAAATTGAGCCAAACACTTAGTCAAGTTGTTTGCTCACGTGGAGCAGTTGACATTTATTTGTTTGTGGGATTAATTGCTTGCTAGGTTCATCTATGTTTGCCATGTTTACAATCAGGTCTTTTTCTTCGTTTAGCACTTTTTTTAAAAAAAAAAATCTAGTTTCAAATTTAATTAATTTTGTTTATCTGGTATCTGCTTCATTATTCAATTGTTTATTTTATTTCTGTTAGAATTAAGTGACTCGAATTCTTATTTAATAAAATACGATGGAAAATAAAATAAAAGTAAAATCCATATAGAACTAAACTTCTTTTATTTTATTTTAGAATAAGGTTTTTAAACCTTATTAAACTCTATCTATTTTATATTGATTAGGATAAGGTGTTTCAATCCTACTAGAATATAGCTTTACAAGCCTATAAATAGACATAGTCTATTCCTCTTGTATTGATTCAAATTTTTCGACATAGTGAATTTTCTTCTCCTCTGCCCGTGGTTTTTTCCCGAAAGGGTTTCCACATAAAATTTGTGTGTTCTTTATTTTATTTTTTTATTTTATTTTATTTTTCACAAATTGGTATCCGAGCTTCCAGGTAGTTCATCTCTATCACGGTAATGGCATCTTTGAAGTATGAAATTCCGTTGTTGGATCGCAACACCAGATTTGCGTTGTGGCAAATTAAGATGCAAGCAGTTCTTGCACAGATGGATCTGGAGGATGCCCTACTAGGGATAGATAAGATGTCTTCGACATTAACAGATGAAGAGAAGAAGCGTAAGGATCGAAAGGCATTAACACAATTACATCTGCATTTGTCCAACGAAATTTTGCAGAATGCGATGAAAGAGAAATCGCCGCTGCATTATGGAAGAGGCTAGAACAATTATGTATGTCGAAAACTCTAACAAGCAAGTTACATATGAAGTAACGTATTTATGCTCATTATTTGGAAGAAGGTGCGTCTGTACACGAACACTTAACAGTGTTTAAAGAAATTCTCTCAAACTTGGAGGCCATAGAGGTTCAGTATGATAAGGAAGATCTAGGGTTGATTCTACTTTGTTCGTTGCCCCCGTCTTATTCAACCTTTAGAGACACGATTTTATATAGCCGCGAGTCTCTCACAATTGATGAGGTTTATGATTCTTTGACCTTGTATGATAAGATGAAGCATCTTGTGGTTAAACTCGACTCTCAAGGAGAGGGTCTCATTGTTCATGGAAGATAAGATCGGAATGCTGATAATGAACGTGGAAGGACACAGGAACGGAATCCTCACGGTAATTCTAAGGGTAGATTAAAGTCTTCAAAAAGAGGTAAAACTTGTAACTTCTGCAAGAAGAAAGGGCACATTAAATCTGAGTGCTACAAGCTACAGAATAATATTAAAAAGGAGGCTGCAAATCAAAAGGGAAAACAACCAGAAAATTCTGGTGAAGCTGATTTTTGTAGAAGACTACAGCGATGGTAAACTTCTAGTCGCTTCTGTCAATGATTCTAAAGTAAGCGAGGAGTGGATACTTGATTCAAGCTACACCTTCCACATGAGTCCCAATCGAGATTGGTTTACAACTTACGAAACAGTGTCTGAAGGTATTGTTTTGATGGGAAATAATGCTTCGTGTAAAATCGCAGGTGTTGGAACATTTAAAGTCAAGATGTTTGATGCAGTTATCAGAACACTTAGTGACGTACGACATGTTCCAGAATTGAAAAAAAAAATAATTTCATTGAGTACTCTTGATTCAAAAGGGTACAGATACATAGCTGAAAGTGGGGTTTTAAAGATTTCCAAAGGGTCCTTTGTTGTGATGAAAGGGCAGAGAAAGATTGCCAAGTTATATGTTTTGCAGGGTTCTACTGTTACTGATGATGCAGCTGTCGCTTCCTCTTCCTTGTCAGATGATGATATTACTAAATTTTGGCATATGCACCTAGGGCATATGAGTGAGAATGGCATGGCAGAATTGAGCAAAAGAGGACTTCTTGATGGGCAAGGAATTTGCAAACTGAATTTCTGTGAGCACTGTGTTTTGGGGAAGCAAAAGAGAGTTCGATTCACCAGAGGAATCCATAACACGAAGGGAACGTTGGAGTATATTCATTCTAATTTGTGGAGGCCATCCAAAGTGCCTTCGAGAGGTGGAGCTAATTATATGCTCTTCGAGAGGTGGAGCTAATTATATGCTAACCTTTATTGATTATTTTTCTAGAAAAGTTTGGGTGTTCTTTCTGAAGTAAAAAAAGCGATGTGTTTTTCGTATTTAAGTCTTGGAAAATTATGATTGAAAAACAGACGGGAAAACAAATAAAATACCACCACACAGACAATGGCTTAGAGTTCTGTTCTGATGAGTTTAATAGATTGTGCAAGTCAGAAGGGATCGTGAGACACTTGACAGTTCGCCATACTCCACAGCAAAATGGCGTTGCAGAACGAATGAATAGAATGATCATGGAGAAGGCTCGATGTATGTTGTCAAATGCCAACTTACCAAAGTCATTTTGGGCAGAAGCAGCCTCTGCTACATGTTTTTTGATCAACCGATCTCCATCCGTTGCCATTTAAAACAAGACTCCATAAGAGGTATGGTCTAGTAATCCTGCCAATTATTCTGATTTAAAGATCTTTGGGTGTCCTGCTATAATACCCCTAACCCGTATCAGTCGTCGAAACAGGGTTTCAGAGCATTACTAGAATTTGCAAATCACCTAAAAAAATTAAATACTTACCGATTCAATGCATCATATAAATAAATATATTGCCATTCAATCAACAGCTTGGCACTTGTATAAGCATCAAACAACAACATTGTTAGTATACTAGTACATATTTCATATAAATTCAACATTGATATACTTAATTTCTCGACGTGTCACACTTGAGTTTAATAATTGTTTTTACTTACATAATTTCCTTGTATCAACATATCAAAGATAATCATATGTACATGTCATGAAACATATCATTCTCTTACCGTTTCTTCATAAGTATATATCAATCATTTCATTATATCAATATTTCAGGCTTCATCATTTCCATATATTTTATGCATATTTATTCTGGTAAAGTTTATATCAAACTTAACACAAATTATATTCCATGTACTTATTCTTATTTCGTTTATCTATCTTCATAATTATTTCATTCAACTATTTTGTACATATATTTCCATATGACCAATTCTTGTAAACATTTTACAGAACCATTTCATATAACCATTCATCATCTGATACATATTACCTGAATATCAATTGTTCAACTGATGTCATAGCATCTCTCATCTACGGTCTTATTTATCTTCGACATGATGCCATAGTGTCTTTCAACTATGGTCTTACTCATTTTCTGTCAGGTTGCCATGGTATCTTTCAACCATGGTCTTGTTCATTTCATGTTACATTGCCATGGTATCTTTCAACCATGGTCTTATTCATTCTCGTCATATTGCCATGGTATCTTTCAACCATGGTCTTACACATTTTATATCCTGTTGCCATGGTATCTTTCAACCATGGTCTTACACATTTCATATCATGTTGCCATGGTGTCTTTCAACCATGGTCTTACACATTTCATATCATGTTGCCATGGTATCTTTCAACCATGGTCTTATTCATTTCATGTCACGTTGCCATGGTATCTTTCAACCATGGTCTTACACATTTCATTTCAGAAAGCACACTCCCGCGAACCTCATCCTTACAGCGGGATTACCAGTCCAGGCTAAATCCCCTGCAATATAAACTCATAGAGTATTGTCGGGATTACCAGTCTAGGCTAAATCCCCTGCAACGACAATTACTCTAATGAGTTTGGATCTGAATTATTAGTCCACGCTAAATTCAGACCCTGATTCGGATTACCCGTCCGGGCTAAACCCATTTACACGTATTCTTCGGGAGGGCTTTATCAGGATAGGATCACCCGTCCGGGCTAGATCCTTTTTACCGTCAATTCCTTTTCCAATGATCCATCGAATTCCATTCCATTCTACCAGGATTTATTTTCAATTTATATCGAGTATTATCAATATTTCATCAATTACCATGAATTGAACATTCAAATCATATTTTCATCACATAACCACATATTTCAAGTATTTAAAAATACAATTCAAGTTACACAAACTTACCTCATTGCTTGTTTGTGTTTATAATTTCATTAATCTGATATCTTTTCTTTTCCACGATCAAGTCTCGTATTTGAGTCGTCTGGATCTTTATAAATAAATTTGATCATCATTTTCATTCATTTCATATTCTAATGCATTTAATTAATGCTCTAGGTAAAATTACCATTTTACCCCTAAACTTTTAATTAATGACAATTTCATCCTTAGGGTCAGGAAAATAAAATTCTTACAATTTAATCCTTATTTCCAGCTATTATTCTCATACATATTGATAATAGTCCATGGATTCTATAAAATATCAAAATTTTCCATAATTTCAACTCTTTTCAATTTAATCCCTAAAACATGTTTTCCCCCGATCTTGAACTAAATTAATAATTTCATTCAATTTTATAATTTAAATAATAAAATAATCCATTTCATGCAATTTGGTCATTTCTGACATTTTTACAAAATTGCCCATAAAGTTTTACTTTTATTCAATTTAGTCCCTGAGCCTAAAATATGCAAATTAGCCATGCTAGATGAATATTCATACATATTTTTCCTCCTGCTCCTCTCCATTCCACACCCTTAATGTATATACACACTTGTGCTTGTAAGTAACATTATCTATAATTTTTATTATTTACTTTTATGAATATTCAAGTTGTTTATCTACATCATAATCACTAAATTATTTATATCTGGAGCTATAGAACTCCAAATTAAGATCTGCTAATTTTTTCTGAAACTAGACTCATATATCTTCTTTACATAAAATTTTAAGAATTTTTGGTTTAGCCAATAAGTATAGTTTATTCTTTAAATTCACCCTTATTCTGCTGTCTGACAGTTCCGACCCTTGTTTACTAAAAATTAATTACCTCATTATACAGGGTTCGAATGATTTTCTCATTTGTTTATAATGAAAATAGACTCATTCATAATTTTAAACATATAACTTTAAGAGCCTAATTATCTTTCTTCAATTTTTGATGATTTTCCAAAGTCAGAATAGGGGAACCCGAAATCATTCTGACCTTATCTAACTAAATTTGTTATATCTCATAATTTACTATTTCATTTCTTACACCATTTCTTCTATGAAAAACTAGACTCAATAAAATTTAATTTCATATTTTATTCAACTTCTAATTCAATTTCCACAATTTTTTATGATTTTTCAAAGTTAGACTACTGCTGTTGTCCAAAACTGTTTTAGTGCAAGATATTAATTACCATGTTTATAACACCCTTATTTTCTTTTTCTACACTATTTCTCATCACTTTATCTTATTTTCTCTTCACTAACATGACAAGAATATAAGACCATATATAAGAAAACTCTAAATTAACATCAATTCCATGCTTTTTCAACAATATTAAACTAAAAAATATATTGAAATCTTAATGTTCTTACCTTTTCTTATTGACTTCAATCTTTAACTTAATTTTTCTCTCTCCTCCAGCTTCTATTTTTTGAATCCAACTTGATATTTTACCCTCCCATAGCCTCCTTAACATTTTTCTCTCTTGGTAGCTATGGAAATTCTTTTGATTTTTGGGTAAAAATGGTGAATTTTTGGTAGAAGGACCAAATTGTAAAGAAAAGAAAGTTTCTTTCTTCCTTTTCTCTTCATATGTTGGGTGCATGGGAAAAAAGATGATGATTCTTCATCTTTCTTTCCTTATATATACTAAATAAAATAATAATAAAATAATAAAATATCATTTAAAAATTAAATTAAAATATTAATAAACTAATATTTATTTATTTAATCTAAAATATCTCCAACATCATCATTGCTTTCTAGATTTCTCTCTCTTCCAATTGACCATTTTGCCCTTTATTATCTTTTAAAATTTTATCCTTGAGTCATCATTTAATTTGGTAAAATTATAATTTAGTCCCTCATAGTTCTTCACCTATTCAATTTGGTCCTAATTCATCCATTTTCCTTAGTTTCTAGATCATTCCACTTTTAAAATATTTACACTATTGGTCCTTCAAATTTTTCATATTTACACTTAACCCCTCAAATTTTAAGTATTTACTCTTGTGCAACAAAACTTTTATCACTTTTACAATTTAGTCCTTTCTTGAATTAATATATCATAATATACTTCTCAATTTTGACATAACTCAAAATTTTCCTTTTTGTCACTTTATTTCCTTATGCTCATGTTTTTAACATACTACATCAAGGATAATATCTTACTGTAAAAATTTTCAGGGTACTACACCTGCATATGCTCATATTGATAATGGAAAATTGAAACCGAGATCCATTAAATGCGTTTTTCTTGGTTATAAAGCTTGTGTAAAAGGGTATAAGTTATGGTGTCCTGAAAATAGAAAAGTTGTGATTAGCAGAGATGTTGTTTTTGATGAAACTGCTATGCTACCTAATTTATCTCTTAAAGACTCTTCCAATAAAGAAAACCAAAAGCAGGTGGAGCATCAGATTAATACAAAGTCAACTCCTCAAGCTAGAATAAAAATTGAGAATAGAGTTGCTTCTTCACTACAATACTCTATCGCCAAAAATAGAACTAGAAGAGAAATTAAACCTCCAAAGAAGTATGCCGAGGCTGATCTAGTTGCTTATGCTTTAAATGTGGCTGAAGATATAGATGCGAATCAAGAGCCATCTAATTATTCTGAGGCGATTAGCTGTGAAGACTCAGAAAAGTGGATGTTTGCTATGCAAGAAGTGATGGAATCACTCCACAAAAACAGAACATGGGACCTTGTGAAACTTCTTAAAGACAAAAAGGCTGTTCGTTGTAAATGGGTGTTTAAAAAGAAAGAAGGGACTCCAGGAGTTGAAGAACCCAGATATAAAACAAGGCTTGTTGCAAAGGGTTACAGTCAAATTCTAGGAGTGGACTTCACAGATGTGTTCTCTCCAGTTGTTAAGCATAGTTCGATTCGAGCTTTGCTTAGTATTGTGGCCATGCATGATTTAGAGCTTAAGCAGTTGATGTAAAAACTGCATTTCTGCATGGAGAACTTGAGAAGGATATTTATATGCAACAACCAGAGGGTTTTATAGTCTCAAAAAAAAAGAGGACTATGTTTGCTTGCTGAGAAAGTCCCTTTACGGTTTGAAACAGTCACCAAGACAGTGGTACAAGAGGTTTGATTCCTTTATGACTTCTCATGATTTCAAAAGAAGTAGTTTAGACAGTTGTGTTTACTTTAAGAAAAACAGTGATGGTTTTTTTATGTATCTACTTCTTTATGTTAATGACATGTTGGTAGCAGCAAAAGATAAATGAGAGATAAGACAGGTCAAAGCCCAACTAAGTGAAGCATTTGAGATGAAAGATTTAGGACCAGCAAAAAAGATACTTGGTATGGAGATTCTTAGAGATAGAGAAGCAAGTAAATTGTACCTAAGTCAGAAGGGGTACATTGAGAAAGTTCTTTGCAAGTTCAATATGCAGAGGGCTAAGCCTGTTAGTACTCATTTAGCAACCCATTTCAGAATTTCATCGGCTTTGTCTCCACAATCAGGTGATGAGATTGAGTACATGTCACATGTTCCATACTCTAGTGCAGTGGGATCTCTCATTTATGCTATGGTTTGTTCACGTCCAGATTTATCATATGCAGTCAGTGCAGTTAGCAGATACATGGCAAATCCCGGTAAAGAACATTGGAAAGCATTTCAGTGGATTTTAAGATACTTACGAGGCACTACTGATGTTTTCTTACAGTTTGGAAGAACTAAAGATGGAGTCATAGGGTATGTTGATGTTGATTTTGCTGGAGACCTTGATAGAAGAAGATCTCTCACAGGTTATGTCTTTACAATCGGAGGTTGTGCAATTAGTTGGAAAGCCACTTTGCAAACTACAGTCGCTTTGTCTGCCACTGAAGCTGAGTACATGACGATTACTGAGGCTTGTAAAGAAGCTATTTGGTTGAAGGGACTATTTAGTGAACTCAATGAAGACCTTCAAATCAGTACAGTATTTTGTGACAGTCAGAGTGCCATCTTCCTTACAAAAGATCAAATATTTTATGAGAGAACAAAACACATTGATGTTCGGTGTCATTTTGTTCGTGATATTATTGCTCGTGGTGATATTGTTGTGAGTAAAATTAGTACTCATGAAAATCCTGCAGATATGATGACTAAGTCACTTCCTATAACCAAGTTTCAACATTGCTTAAACTTGGTTGGTGTTCATTGTTGAAGTTAAACCCTTAAGGGATTTTATGGAAGAGGTGGAGAACTTGTTCATTAAAAGTTCGCGATGAAGAACTTGTTCATTGAGAATTTGTGTCAAGGTAGAGATTGTTAGAATTAAGTGACCCGAATTCTTATTTAATAAAATACGATGGAAAATAAAATAAAAGTAAAATCCATATAGAACTAGACTTCTTTTATTTTATTTTAGAATAAAGTTTTTAAACCTTATTAAACTCCATCTATTTTATATTGATTAGGA
Source organism: Gossypium hirsutum (assembly GCF_007990345.1). Taxonomy (NCBI): domain Eukaryota; kingdom Viridiplantae; phylum Streptophyta; class Magnoliopsida; order Malvales; family Malvaceae; genus Gossypium; species Gossypium hirsutum. The sequence continues at coordinate 111,314,056 of NC_053431.1, forward strand.
TAAGGTGTTTCAATCCTACTAGAATATGGCTTTACAAGCCTATAAGTAGACATAGTTTATTCCTCTTGTATTGATTCAAATTTTTCGACATAATAAATTTTCTTCTGCTCTACCCCTGGTTTTTTCCCGAAAGGATTTCCACATAAAATTTGTGTGTTCTTTATTTTATTTTTTTATTTTATTTTATTTTTCACAATTTCATTCTTGGTTAATTATTTTATCTTGATGAAATTTATATGTTACAGGGATTATTAATTGTTCATTAATGCCCAAGCATATTTAGCTTTGTTTTTTATTTGATATTTGGTTTTGAACCTTGTTTAATATCTATGTTTATCTTTTGTCTGATTTTTTAATTGAAGTCATTAATTTACGAAACTTTGGTTAAATAACTTAGAAAGCCCTAATTTATGTTTTTTTTAACATTTTCTTTGCAATACTGAACTTCCAAACCAAACCCAGTATATCAAATCTATTTTTCTAGCTAACCACGACAGTGTTAAATTGGTGAGCGGTGATTTAGAACTTATTATGGGTTAGGTCGGATTTGGCTCAGATCAATATAAAATTTTAAGCTTGATTATTAAGTTCGGGTTCAGCTCAACTCGAAAAATAGACTTAAAATTTCACCCAAACTCGATTCAAATTAAAAAGGCTAAATCTGAGCTTGACTCACCTGTATTAATTTTTTTTAGATTATTTTTATATGAAAATAAATTTTAAAAATATAATACATCAAATATATTAAAAATATTAAAATAAATGTTTCTCAATAAATTGAAAACATATTAAAAAAAAGTTTATATTTAAATAGCATTAAAATAATTACAACGTAGCAAGTAATATCTTAAAAATAGTAACAAAATTAACAATAAAATAAGAGTTATATAACATCCAAACAATAATAACAAAATAATAGTAATATAATAATAAAATAGTAGTAAAATAAACAACGAATCAAAAATAAAACAGCTGATTCAGACACCGGCCAAAAAATTCTACTTGAGGCCTAGTCCATTTAAACCATTTTTATACTTATATTTTTTCCACTCTAATCCTAACCTTACATAGTTTACTTATATTTTCATATCTAACTTGTTCGGAACTTTTTCAAATCGTGATGACAATTACAATAATGATCTAGTCTTACAACAAAATCCTAAAATCCAAATTTTAGTTTTTGCCCTGAATTACTACTAGCTTAATGGAAGGCCAACTAATATGTGCAAATACAAAAAAATGAAACACGGAAAAGCAAAGCCCAGTATTAACCAAAGTCTTAAATGATCCGATCCACACAACAAGCCAACCCGAAATATAATTTTCTCTTTTTTGGGTATGTTTTTTTTTCTATTTCTTCGGTCGATTGAGCTGACGGCTTTTCTTTGTTTTCCTCTTCAGAATTCATATAGAGACAGAGAACCAAAGTTGAAAAAAAGAACATACACATCTAAATCTTTAAGGCCTCAGCTTCTCTTTCTCTGTTTCGACTCTGTGGAGTAAATTTGGGATCGATGGCGGCCTTGCAGTACCTAGACTCTCTTCGAAATGAGCATCCAGAGCTAGGCGACTGGTATAATTCTCTTGCAGATCTGTATCAAAAGAAGCTCTGGCACCAGCTCACTCTCAAGCTTGAGCAGTTCGTTGCTCTCACCGTTTTCCAGGTCTCTCTCTCTCTCTCTCTCTCTCTCTCTATATATATATATATAGTCCGTGTTGTTTGGGTTTAGAGTTCGTAGATCTTTTTTATATTATGGTTTTAAGAATTTAGGAGTTAGGGTTTTTGAATGGAGCTGGTTACTTTTTTCTTTTCTTTTCTTTTTTTCCCCTAGGGGTTTATAGTAGAATTTGGATCTCATTGTCGCGGATTTATTAGGGTTTTTAATACTACTCTTACCATTTTGTTTTTATTTTACTTTTTACTATTTAGTCTTAAATTTGAAACGAAATAAATAAGAATTGTTTATACTTTATTGCTTTGATGTTCAACAACTCGGAGCTTATTAAAGAAAGTATACTCACTCGGGTTTTGCCTTTATTTTTTTATTGTAATGTTTTTGCATAGAATTGTTGCTAACTTGCAGCAAAAAAAGAATTAGTGGAAATCTTCAGTTTTGCACGAATTGCAAGCAGGATAAAGTACATGAATAACAATAATTAGCATCTAAAGCTCTGGCATGTTTATTTTAGGGCAAAATTCTTCTCTGAATTGTAAAAACTGGAAGTGTGGCGAGGTTATGTAACTTAGGGATGGCAATGGATAATGCGGATTGGGATATTTGTGGACATCCAACTTGCTTTTTATAGATTCAAATATTTTGGATTCTGATAATATTCAGATTCAGAAATTCTAATTACTATCCCAGCTATTCAAAGCTGATGCAGATTTTAACATTCGGTATTCATTATCCGAATCCACTTTACTTTCACTGGTAATGGATGTGGATTTGGATAACAGTATGTGAATTTACTTTACGTATATGAATAACGATTAGGATATTCAAATCCATTATCCTTTTTACTTTTTGAAATTTTTATTTAAAAAACATTTTTGTACTTATTTAGCCAATTCTGTTATTTGACTAATAATTTAATTAATTTGATTTCAGATTTGGATAGTAATACTCATATTTAAGCTGCTTATAATCATTTGGATTTTAAAGCAGATTTGCGGCTTCGAATCCAAATTTTACAGAAATTACAGATATCTAACCCGTTGCCATCCCTAGTTATGTTCCTTTACACCTCTTGTTTTCGTAGAGTACATCTGGAAATTTCAGTTGTGGTTTCCTACTGCTCTCGTGCCCCTCGGTGAATAATATATGGATAACTAATCTGAAGTGTGGTTTACTTGATCATTTTCATTTACAAGAAAGTTGGCTTTCTATTTGCTTTAGTGATTCATATGTACGTAAATAATATGGTAGCAAATGAAGCACCCCTTGTGCTAGATATTGGCTAGGTCATCTAACTTCCTATGGCACTTGTTTCTCGCAAATTTCAGGCTGGAGATGCGTTGATAAAGTTGTATCATAACTTTATCACTGACTTTGAGATGAAGATTAATCCTCTCAAGCTTGCACATTTCGCTGTTATAGTTTCTCAGCAGTACTCAGAGAAAGAGGCTGCTATTAGTTTCCTTGAAGGGGTGATTGAAAAGCTTCAGGCTACTAAAGAGCAGCGCATAGAAGAGCCAATTCTTTATATTAAGATGCAGATTTCCAAATTCAAGCTTGAGCAAGGTGATCAAAAGGAGTGCAAGAAACTTCTTGAAGATGGGAAGAGTACCCTTGACAGTATGACCGACATAGATCCATCTGTATATGCTACCTATTACTGGGTTTCATCTCAATACCATAAATTTCGCCAAGAATTTGCTGAGTTCTACAGAAGTGCTCTCCTTTATCTTGCGTACACATCAGTGGAGTCTCTCTCAGAATCTTTTAAGCTGGTATGTTTCTATGTGTTCTCTGCCAGTCCAATAGTACTGCCTTGTGATATTATTGGAGCTCATTAATTTTACTCACTTATCTGTTTTTTAATATATTTTAGGCTGTGTGGAGTTGAATATGGTTAGTTGAAGTCTAACACTGTACCAACAAGCCATTTTACTCATATCAAACTTTTATGTTACAAAGTTCTTGTTATTCAGAGTCCCCCTGCTTTTTTTTTCTTGTAATTATCGTTTTATCAACAGCAGTGCCTCCGAAGTCTGATGGCTGATGTGCTTGAATATTCTGTTTTCCAGCCCCTAACGCCCCAATCATAAAATTGATGGAAATAAATGAACTAAAGAAATTGCGAGGAATATATTTGTCCATTGACTTGATTTTATTTAATTTTATTTGAACTCTTTTGATATAGGATTTAGCATTTGATCTGTCCCTTTCTGCTCTTTTGGGAGATAACATCTACAACTTTGGAGAACTCCTTGCTCATCCAATTGTAAGCACATATTTATCAAGTTTCTTAAATTCACTATATATTGCTGCTGGTCCAATTGTTATGGAGATGATCGATACAGTCTTGATTAAGAAAGTGCCTTTAAGTGCACAAAGAAAAGGTTCATAGGCCTCATTTATGATACTCATGCTAATGTATGTGGAGGTTTAATGAACTGAAAAGTGCCTTCTATTAAGAGCCTCTTTTCATTTTGCATTTCTTTTCATGCTATTGTAATTACATGAATACATTCTTATTTTTCTTTGTGTTAGATTGATTTAAAAGGGAGCTTGTAGGTTGTAGTTGTTTTTCTTTTTCTTTTTTTTCCCTTCTGAATTTCCTTGCTTTGATGTTTTTATTTTGTTATGTTTGAGATGATGACTGTTGGCATCATTTACAGATAAAGAGTCTTCTGGGGACCAAGGTGGAGTGGCTTTATTATATCCTCCAATCCTTTAACTCTGGGAATTTGGTTCGCTATGAAGAATTGTGTCGCGTGCACAATGCTGCACTGAGTGCTCAACCAGCCTTGGTTGAGAATGAGAAGAAGCTCTTGGAAAAAATTAATATTCTGTGCTTAATGGAGATTATCTTCAGGTGTGTATTGTTTTAGTGTACCCTAAGGGATCAGGTCAAAGTTGCTGATAATTGTATGTGGTTAAAAACTAAAGTACAATATGTTTCAATGCAGCCGCCCATCTGATGATCGAACTATTCCTTTAAAAGTTATTGCTGAGAGAACAAAATTGTCAATTGAGGATGTTGAGTATCTTCTTATGAAGAGCCTGTCCGTAAGTTAAAATATTCATAATATTGTTGTCATCTTTGTTTTTACACGTATTCATTTTCCTTTATCTTCAGTTTTTTCATGACACCTTAATAGGGAATGCAAACTATAAGGGGACACAAATAAATTTTGGATATATGCCAAGGAATATACAAATTATTATGAATAGTGAACATTTGTGGAAGTCCAAGTCTCAATTTTTCGTATGGACGATGCACCACTGTATACATTTGATCCGAGGCCTGCATGTAGCAACTAGCTATACTTCAGAGGGTTCAAAATTCTAAAGATAACTTTATAACCTTTTTGCGAATAATGACTGCAGGTTCGTCTGATTGAGGGTATAATCGATCAAGTTGAGGGAACAATTCATGTCTCTTGGGTGCAGCCAAGAGTTCTGGGGATTCCACAGATCAAATCCTTGCGTGACCGGTTGGATAATTGGATGGGCAAAGTACATAACGCTTGGTTATCAATTGAGGCTGAAACACCTGATCTCGTTGCATCATGACTTTTTTTCTCCAGTTCCTTTCTGCCATTGTAACAATTTCGTTATTTGAAAAGGGCAAGAAAAAGGGAAAGTGAAACGATGAGCAATGAGGATAGAGATAAGCGTTAGTCATTTGCGGGTAGGGCCATCTTTGTATGATTCCTTTAGTAGGTATTGCTCGATCCTTAAATCTTTGTTCTGAAAGGAGCGGCTCATGTATTAAACTTTTCACTTTTTGGCATTTGTTGGATCTACAATGGTACTGGAGTGCCTGAGGATACGGTTAAAACTGCAAACATCATCCTTATCTTTCATTTTGTATTGGGATTTTTCATTAGATACAATCAGATATGATCCATTTTTATGTGGATGAAAGTGCATTTTCATTTCAGATTAGATATTTTTCTGCATGATGTATATATTGTTTGGCTTCAATGCGATACTAGATGAGCTGCTACTTCTTGGTTATTTAACTACAAATATGTTGATTAGTTTTTACAATTTACCTGTGATGTGAATGAATCTTTAAGATGATTGCCAATCTTGAACAATTAAACCATTTGATTCATATACCACCAGGTTGGGTTTTTATAATATAGATAACAGTATATGATTTCATACTCGTAAGTGAGAACATAAGCTGCATATTTCTTCAAAATAAGCCCGGCGTTAATCTCATAGTTTGCAAGTTTTACATAATTATGAATCACATGGAACACTTAATGCCTCAGCATTACAAAGCAGTAATGAATCATGCATAACAAAGAATCAAACCTGGAACACGGCCAATATCATTGAATTGATATTCTGGGAAAATGAAATTACATGGCTAGCAGAATGCTCCCGCAGCTTTCTTTACATTTTAAGAATACAAGCAAATTCCAAATGCAGTCATTCTTGCCGCACAAACGGCGAGGAACTAACGTCTGTGCTGTAAAAGGAGTCTTCTCCTCCATAGTAGTTTTCGTCTTTCTCTTCTTCCCATTTGAGAACCTCTCTTGTATATTTAAATGCTTCATCAACGGTCACCCGATGGTCCCTTGCCCTAGTTTGTGACACAAAAAGTTTCCGTCCTGTAAGGGAAGTATAAAGATCCTTGAACTTCATCGCAACGTAAAAGTAAGCCTGTTGAGCCAGAGACTGGTGACTATGGACTGGTCTCTCCAAACTGAAATCATTGAACCATTCACAAGTGCTTAAAGGCACCCGATTCACTTTGTCCTCAAAGAGATCATACTTGTTTAGTATCAACACAAACGGGGTATCCTTAAAGCAAGGATGCCTTATCATTGTTTCAAATAACTCCTTGGTCTGCATCATCTTATTTTGAAATAGCGGTCCACTGCCACTGCTCTCTGGTGCTACCGACATCAGATCATAATCACTGAGGGCCGCGCAGAAGACTACAACTCGTACATCTTCAAACATTTCCACCCACTTGCATCCTTCATTAATCCCCTTCGCATTTACCCTTATGAGTTGATACCTATAAAAGCAAAAAGGCTAAATTAGCTTTACTGATTCAAGATCAAATCTCATTGTCATATGCCTTGGGGTTGAAGTATGTAAGAGCGAATACTGGGGAATAAGAAAAGGATGGGAAGTGAATGCATTTTCTGAAATGATTTTTCATATGAACAATACGATAAAGAAATTATTGCAAACATTGGTGAAGTAACTCTATGTGATGCAATTGCTTGCATCTATGGAACATTATTGAGGAAATCTTTCATAAGGCAACAACAGAATGTCAGGAAAGAATTACTTGGTTAATGGCTGTGAGGGAGCTTCCAAATTGTCTGTGTAGGTTTCAGACATTGGACTACGATCATCGAGCAAAAACTCTATGAAAGCCAAGCCATTCCCTTGGGTGACCCCTTCAGCATAAAGAATGTCACGATCAGTAGGTTCATATTCATTGCTCGACACCTCTACAGCCTGAAGGAAACAAAAGCATATCACGTGTTACAGATGGAAAAAATCAATAGAATCAACGCAAGAATCAAGTATGCAATCAAGATCTCACAAATTAAGGCAGGAATATAAAATAATATCAGTTAATTATTCTATAATATTCTAGTCTTATTTATGTCTTTTAGTCAAGTCCTATAACAAAGGGATTAGAATCCTTATGATGTACTACCTAAATTAGTCAGCCTAACCTTGTTATTTAAACAACAAATGGAATGAAAGAGCAAGCAGAAGATGATTCAATTTTGAGATAGGCAAATAACTCTCTTTAAGCTCCAAGATTAGTAGCCCGTTTTGGAGAGCTCCAACCTTTTTTTCACAATTCTCTCACCATTGGTTCTCATGGAAGACCCTAGCCAAATCGTCCTGTGACTAGATCCCTATCTAAGGCTTGCAACACAAGATATTGCTGTAATTTGAGTTCACTTATTTCTTGCCTTTTCTTTTTTTTTTTTTTTTTTTTTTGGGGGGGGGGGGGGAATCTTCTTCGAGATGAATAACTTGACATATCAACAACCATCTAAATTTTGGCAATGATTAGGCCAACATCAGACATAAAAATAAGTTGACATACCCTGCTTAAGAAGTACTCCGCAACATCAGGAAGAAAGTGAAGCTCATCTTTTCTTCTATAAGTGTGCTGTATAGCTGGATCTTTCCACAACTCCTCAACTAATGGTGCATACTCACGCGTTGCTGCAGGGAAAAATGCATCCAAATCACCTGTGGCTATAATGTCCAGAAGCCAGTCAGCAAAATGCTTTAGCCTTGGGTTGATAGAATAGACACACTGGTTAGTTTCACCAGACTCGACCTCCCCACCTAACACAAGATTAAAATATTGATTACATGTTGAAAGAGTTGCAATGATGTTAATTTGTTTTTAGGCCAGCTTGGAGAGACATTAGAAGCATCATCATGCATAAAGCTTCTATAAACAAACAATTAAACACATCTAAGAAACAAGTCCATGTTCTACTTTAAAAGTTCAAAAGTATGTTCAAAAGCAGACAAGATTTTGGTGTTGGCAAACATTACCAGCATCATAGTTCTGATCATTGGCAGCTAGTTCTTGCATTCCAGACATTGCTTCCTCCTCAAACCGCTCCTGCCCATCTAATAATATGCTAACATATCTGTACATATTACTCTGGATCATCAACTTCAGATCCTGCAGTTCTTCTGCAGAAAACCCATTTCCATACAAAAATTTTGCCTGTTCAATAATGCATAGTGAACATTAGATAAAATGGCATCAACAACATTTTTAGACTGTAAAAACTAGCTGTTTGTGCTGAATTGGGTAGATAACATAGCTCTAGATGATCCTAGCAACTGAATTTATCACTTAAGCACAATGGGAAATTAGCCACACCTTGATCATGTATACACCATATACCAATTGTTTCTAAACCAACAAAGCATAAAGAAAAGCAGAATTTGGATAAGTTGACTAATATGATCCCCACTACACACTCAGCCCATGCCATTGAAAGCATTGTAGAGGTTGAACTACATGCCAATCCACGATTTAAAGTTTCCTAATCATCTTAATTATTCCTCATCTACTAATAGATTGGAATGAAAGACATTCTTCATACTCAAGCAAGATATTCTAGCTAACTTCCTTGTAGGTGTAAATTTTTGAAGTGGCTTTACTTTCATTTCCAATGCCACTTAAAGCAATTAGCATAGCAACACAAAGCATAATTGTTAAAAGAAAATAGTACATTAGCAACAAGATATTCCAAACCTGCTTGAAGATGGTGCGTGTTCCAGAGCCTTGAAGCCCAAGTAAAAGAAGCTTCAGGGTTCGTTTTTGCTCTAGGTAATTTGGAACAGTACTATAATTGCTGGCCTCCTCCTTCACTCCTTGAGGTTGACCATGGGGCACAGGCAAAGAAAACAAGGTACAGACAAAACGAGTTGTTGCCTGTCTCATAAAAACCAAAACCCACATCATATTACATATAATATCCATGATACAATTCAGGCTGTTAGAAGTTTATGTACCTTCTCCCAGATGTTTCCTCTAATGTTATTTTGACCTTCTTCCTCATAACGACCATCATCATAGACCCAAAAATGAGTGTCACGTGGACACTGCACATTTGCCAACTGAACACAATAAAAGGATATATCAATAATTATTTATTTGTTTATTTATTTCAGCCCGAATGGAAGGATACATCATGATTAGTTATACAATATGAAAACATGCATTCGATAAATAGTTTATTCCCATTCACGTTCTTATCAAATGCTGAGGTTAAACATATATTACGATGCCTAAAAGAAAGGCATAATGCAGAAAACTAAGGTGTTAAAAGAGTTTTGTAAAGGGAATCTGTTTCTTCTAACTGGTTATGATATAAAGTATAAAAGGAGGAGACAACTTAGCACCACAAGAACCTGAGATTGAGAATCCTAAATGTATGGAATCAAGCAGAAAAGAAAAAAAATGATCAAGAGCAATAAATAATAGATCCTATATTAACTTTTATTGTTGTTACCTTTAGCACCCTCAATTCAAGTTTTGTAATCTCCCTTCCATTGATATAGACTTCAGTATTGCCATTGCTTGCATCATGATTAAGCTTGCCAGTGAAATTTAGGTTTGAACTAATGATGCGATCAGGTTTTTCTCCTTCCTGCCAATTCAATAAGAAAAGATAGTCGAATCAAGTCCCCATATTCTAGATGTTCCTCTGCTTGCTTCTTCAAATAGAAAAACCAAGTGAAACATAAAATAGCATATCATATTAACTTACCTTTCCCCATAGACCAGATTCCTTGTCATACCAATATCTTCCAGGCTTCAACTTCCTAGGAGGTAAAGGGCATCCAAGTAATTCAGCCATCTCTTCGGGCTTCAGTGGATATGCATTCACAATTAGCTGCTCCGGCCGGAGCTGATTAGCAGAACATTCTTTCTCTGCTTTCATAATCTGCTTTACCTCCAATGGACTGAGTAGTCGAGACAAGAGCCTAGAATGTTTACCTAATCGTAAGCGCTTTGATTCATCAATTGGCTGGCGAATGCATGTCACACATTTTCGTCCTTCAGGCATCGACCCCATTGCCCTAAGCACACAATTGCTGCAATACTTAGCGTCACAAACCAGGCAAGATTCCTTTGTTTCCCACTTTCTCTTACCACATCGATAACAAACCCTTCTCTTCTTCTTCTTCTTTTCTGTTGAAACCCCAACATATTCAGGAAAGACTCTCTTTACCATATCCACATCTTTCCTATCCGACTTTTCAACAGTATTGAATGTAACAACTGGAACTCTCTTTCCTTCATTAACAACTTGTTTAGGAGGATTACTAGGAGGGTTGCCAACTGAGCCAGGCGATGCTGAAGGAGAAGCTGAAGAAAAATCAGGATTTTGCAGCACAGACACTAGGGACTCAGAGCTTGCCGAAACCCTTGGACTCTGAGTACGTGGACTTGTGACACTGGCAATATAAGACACTGGCAAGGGGATTGGCTCAATCAGCAGGGTTGCAGTATTAGCAACTAATCTTTGGGACTCTGACAGTGCTTCTGCAGTAGGGATGGCATGTGAATTTACATCCAGAGGCTCAACTCTAGGTACTTCATAAGCAACTGGAGGACCTTTATATTCTATTGCTATGGAGTAATCAAGCTCTAATGAATCTTCAGGAAGCGAGGCACTGGGTGGAAGCATCTTCCCGACCAACTTTTTCCAACTCTCACCCTCCTTTTGCTCCATTTATTTGAATACAATACCAAAGTGCTATATGCTGGGCTAGAGCTTCAAGTTCAAATTACAACTCCTCAAGTATCACACATAGTTATCAAACTATGCTCTATAACATCCAGAGAAGTGCATGGATAAGCTCAAATTACCTGGAAAGCAATCGTCAGAACAGTGAGATTTTCCGGGTCCTTTATAATGCATGCTTGACAATGAAACCAGAAATAGTGACCAAGCAGCCAGACTTCAACATAAAATTGTCATCCTAAGAAAGCCTTCCAGTTTCAGAGGATATATTGGAAAAGATCAATCATTTGACCCTAATTAAATGAAATAAAAGAAAATTCAAATGTTCAAAAACCAAGCATGGGATTCAGGCATAATTTGAACAACAAAGTAGGCCCACGCGCATATAGCTTAAACACCTACTCTTTTGGAATGAAGTAACTGAAATAATCGGCAGTCAGCCAACAGAAAAAGTAAAGGAAAAATCCATTTTGGTAACTCTATCCAAGAGAAGACTTCTACCTATAAATAATATCCTAAACCCATAGAAGATTGTTAAAATTGATAGTCAAATGGTAATGTAGGCTCATGTAGAATTTTTCGACTTTAAGAAAAGTACGATTGAATTCATTTATAGTCAAACAATAGACATTTCAAGCTTAATTCAAGCTTTGAGGCTAAACATGACTTTACATCTAAAAAGAACAAAATTGAATCAGTCTACAATGGAAACATTGGGATCACATTTTACCTACTGAAACTTCAAGAAACATTAAAAAAAAAAGGCAGTCATACCCATCCATACATAGAAAATCTTAGGGTCAATTAAACAAATACTGTATACAAAACCCAAAAAAGAAAAAAACCAAGAAGATACCTGAAAGAAAAAGACGAAAATGAAAGTGAATCTCAGAGAGGAAGAAGAAAAGGTAGAGAGGCTCTTTGCTTTCTGCGCTTCTTCGAATTGTTTCTTTTCTGTGCTTTGAAGAAATCCAAGAAAAGAAAACGAAATCCCAGACTCTGAGAGATGGGAAAAATAAAAAATAAAAATCTTCAAAAAGCCTCACTGCAAAACCAAAAAAGAGAGCCTGCACTACTCACATCAGTCCATTTTTTTGTAAAGAATGATGAAAATGGTGAACACTACAGACAAAGAAGAGAGAGAAATGTGGGCCCCCAAGTTTCTTATTTTCTTTTTTCTTTTTTGGTTTAAGAACTTCATGAACAACAGTAGCAGCAGCAGCTGCAGGATTGTCTGAAGGAGTGGTTTTCATTGTCTGAAGGAGTGGTTTTCACTTTTTTAATGTTTGTTGTAGTTGAGTTGAGGACTGGGTGGGGGGATGAGCTGCCCCGAGGCCCGAGCTCCGTGGCATCGTGCGTGGGTACTGTTGGCGCCTCTGCTGGTGATGATGTGGAACCGTACGACCAAGATATTTGTGTTGGATCACGCGCCTTCTAAGGAGAGTGATGATTCTCTCTTCTATGTCTGTTTGTTTGCTTTCCCTGTTGCGGGCGTGAAAAACGTGGATCAGGCATCACCAGAGGCCTGATCATAGTACTATGGGCCACGGCTCATTCCCACCAGGCCATCATCCATCATAATTTTATATTGGTTAATATATGTTGTTAGTCCCTATACTTTGACGAAATTTGAAATTTATCTTTATATTTAAAAAGTTATAAATTAAGTCCTTTAATGTTTTTAATCTAAAAATATCATTCCAATCATTAAAATTGTAAGTATTTTATATTAAAATTTATTAATTTGGCATTCTTACTAAACTACCCTCATATGATGTAGCATATATTTGACAAAAAATAAGTAGAAATAATTTTTTTTAAAATTGAAAAAACTTAAAGGGATTGAATCTTTATCTCTAAAAGTATAGGGATTAATAGAAGATTTTAACCTTTTATGGTATATCATAATTTAATGAAATTATTATAAGAGAAAAGGTGATGAAAATTCAACTCCCTTTTCCAGAAATTAACGAAAAATAGAAAAAATTGAATGTTGAGATGAGAGGAGAGAATAGTAATTAATGTCAAATGGGGACCATGGGATAAAAGATATAAACATTTTAATCTCAAAGTCCCAACAAACAAGACAGTCAATAAACCAAGGTTTTTATTATGGTTGGTTGTAACTATAATGGATTTTGTCTTTGGGAGTTGGGACATTATATTTTCACATTTTTAATTAGGATGAGGCATATCTAAATTTACATTTGTTTATACCTATAATGGGACATGGATTTAAATAATCCTCTAATTTTACAAATTAAAATATATTTTACCTCTCCTTCTATCAAATTATTTCAAAATAGATTATAAATTAACATTTGTTAGTGTGGATTGCTACGTGTATGTCACATTAGAAATTAATTAATTTTTTAAAAATTAAAAAATATATATTTTAAAATATTAATTAATTGTTGACGTGGCATCAACAAAATTAACAAATGTTAATTTTTTTCATCTATTTTTAATGATTTGGTAAACAATACAAACTCAATGACTAAAAGAGATAAAAAAAAATTAAATAGATAACTAAAATGATATTTCTTGTAAAGTTAAAGGGCCAATGAAATCATTATAACTCACATATGATTTTGTTATAATTAGAGTTGAACTTATGATTTTAAAATTCGGAGGGCTTTAACCTTATCATTAAGTTAAGGTCTCGTTGACATAAATTTATTTTCAAAATATTGTTATGAATTATAATTATAATTTGTTTTTATCTTTTTATTTTTTATGCAAATACACATTAAATTTTTAAATTTAAATTATAATATAATATTAATTTTTAAGATGAATTTTGTAATGTTTTAATCAATTTATTTTTCTTTCAAACCTTCTAACTAATTAACTTTACCTAAGTAATTTAATCAACTTGTTTCAAGGTTAATATATAATTCAATTGAATTGAATATAAATTTAAAATATTTAATTTTAATTGAACCTAATATAATTTTTTATTAAATAAAAAAATTTATTTAATTTTATGGGATTAAATAATATTTAGTTCTTAAATTTGGTAACTTTTCTCAATTTGATCTCTAAATTTTTTATCCCATGCAAGTCATTGAACTTGATAGTTTTTCTCAACTTAGTCCATGAACTTGGATTTTGTTAAGGTATGATGATGTGACACTTTGAAACTATGTCACATTATCATTTGAATTTTTAAAATAAAATCTTCTGATTTCTTTATTTTTTGTGTTTTTTAGAGTTTATATTTATATATATATATTAAATTTTCAGCTGATGATGAAATACAATTTTAAAATGTCATGTAATCACTCTTGAACATAATTCAAATTCAATGATCAAATTAAGAAAAATTGTCAAATTCTGATATATGGACAAAAAAATTCAAGACCCATTAGGAAAAAGTTGTCAAATTAAAAGTCTAAATATTGTTGTATCCCTTAATTTTATATCACGTGATTAAAATGTTATTATTTTGTAATTAAAAATAGAGAAATGAATAAACTAAATAGAAAATACATAGATAAACAATAATTTTAATAATTTATTTAGAATTTGTTTAACAAATAGATTTGGGTTTAAATTTTTTTTCAAATATAAGGAACGTATAATAGATAAATATATTTTACACTAAACTCGAGAAAAATAAATTGTTTTCAATAATTACATTAAACTCAAAATATTTCCTAAAAATGAAGGGAGATCTCCCAATACTACTTTTGACAAGATTTGGTCTTTTATGTTTCCTATTTTTTTCCCTTTCGTCTAAAGTAATAGTGAAAGCACCAAACCATTTTTTTTAAAGCTTAAGACCTTTACCTAAACTAGTCCTTCTTCAACCATTCTTTTGCCCCATTTAAGTCAAACACTCTAAATATCTCATAAAGTAGTTGGTTTGAGTTGAGAATTCTATCATCTTTTTCTTTTGAATATAAGATTTATATCATTTTGTTTCACTATAAGTTTAGTTTAAAATCATAGTGATATTAATATATGGTGTTTTTGTGGAGCCTAAAATAGTGGTTGATCAATTCTATATACTTAATTAATGCATCTCTACGAAACATTAGCCTATAATACATTGAATCTATGGTTACTTTTCAGAATATTACATATTGGGTTTTATTATTATTTATCTTAATGAGTATTTATATATATGCTTTCTTTTTAACATTATTTTTATTATAGGTTTTTATCATATCTGTTTTTTATACAATATCTAGAATTACTCATAGTCTTTCCCTAACTCTTAAATAAGAGGATAATACACTTTAGCTCACTCAAACTCACATCTTTCTGCACTTATAACAATGTCAATATCAAATAAGCTAAAACTCAATCCATATATATATATATTATTGTTACAAATTTTGAGAAGATGATAAGTTGTCAAAGTCAGAATATTTGCTATTGATACTAATGAACAACCTTATCACTCCAACTATGACTTTGTTGATGAATTTAAATTTTTAGTGCCTAGTTTCAAAAACGATATAAATTATAAAATTAGAAGCCCTGAGTCCCAATATATTTTACAAATATATGGGCTTGGGTTGGATTCCTAGAACCTCCTAGGATTTATCAAGTTCATCTGCCCTCATGTAAACTGGGCATAAAATCCTGGCCTTAGTGTGTATGGGCTCCAACACTAATATCCAATTATCTCCCAGGCTTTGGGGAGTTGATGATTTTTTTCATAAGGCTTAAGTGAGATGGATGTATATATGCACGAGTCATGTAGGACTTGTGGTTGTGGCTGCTGCTCTTGGTTTACTTGGCCCCTGGTTCTGAGATGGCAAGCTATGATAGGCCCTGTAAACTCGAAGAAGGAATCTAATGAAGCCAAGCTCTCCCTAAACATTATCCTATCCAGAATCTACTCCTCCCATAATCTGACCTTTGCTTTCCTGGCTGGGATTCTCTTCTCAATCTCATGGATCACATTCAAACTCCTCTTCTCTCACTACTTCCAAACCTCCTGCTCCCATTCCATTCTCCTTTCACTTTTCCTCTCATTTCACTCCTAGTACATACTATAGTCTCAAATTCTTTGACCTTTGTGCCAATCTCCTTACACACCCCAAAGGTCCATAGATTTCACCTTATGTCATATTATGTTTTCATGTTATTCCACATGGCATTACTTTAGATTGGTAAATCATGATGTGTAGATAAAACTATGGCTGGGACTTCAGTCCTTCAGCAGACCAACTTCTTTTCACCGCCTGCAGATCCACCACAATTCTCTGAGTTGAATTTGAGGTTGAAGGAGCAACAGTGCTTATCTCTCCTCAAGAGGTGCAAGAACTTGGAAGATTTCAAGCAAGCTCATGCCCAGATCGTCAAATGGGGTTTCTTTTGGAACTCCTTTTCTGCAAGCAATCTGGTGGCTGCATGTGCTCTTTCAGATTGGGGTAGCTTAGACTATGCCTGTTCCATTTTCCAACAAATCCATGAACCCGGTACTTTTGAATTCAATACCATGATTAGAGCACATGTCAAAGACATGAACTTTCAGGATGCTTTAGTTTTTTATTATGAGATGCTTGAAAGAGGAGTTGAGCCTGATAATTTCACTTATCCTGCACTTTTCAAGGCATGTGCCTGGTTAAAGGCAAAAGAGGAAGGAATGCAAATTCATGGGCATGTATTTAAGTTTGGGTTTGAAAGTGATCTTTATGTACAAAACAGTTTGATCAATATGTATGGCAAATGTGGGGAGATACAACATTCTTGGGCAGTTTTTGAGCAAATGGATGAAAAGAGTGTTGCTTCTTGGAGTGCTATTATTGCAGCAAATGCTAGTTTGGGA
The DNA here is from genome assembly GCF_007990345.1 of Gossypium hirsutum. Lineage (NCBI taxonomy): Eukaryota > Viridiplantae > Streptophyta > Magnoliopsida > Malvales > Malvaceae > Gossypium > Gossypium hirsutum. The sequence goes on from NC_053431.1 coordinate 111,330,783, forward strand.
ATGTGGTATGAGTGTTTAATGGTATTTGGGAACATGAGTAGTGAGGGATGTTGGAGGCCTGAAGAAAGCACACTGGTTACTCTGCTCTCTGCTTGTACTCATTTGGGTGCTTTGGATTTGGGGAAATGCACACATGGGGCATTACTGAGGAACATTAGTGAACTCAATGTCATAGTTCAAACCTCATTGATAGACATGTATGTCAAATGCGGGTATTTGGAGAAAGGTTTATCACTCTTTAAGAAGATGACCAAAAGGAACCAAATGTCCTATACTGTAATGATTTCAGGGCTTGCCATGCAAGGACATGGTGAAGAAGCTCTAAGGATATACTCAATGATGCTAGAAGAAGGTCTGGACCCGGATGATGTGGTCTATGTGGGCGTATTAAGTGCTTGCAGTCATGCTGGCCTTGTTGATGAGGGCTTCAATTGCTTTGATAGAATGAAATCTGAGCATGGAATAGAACCAACAGCTCAGCATTATGGTTGCATGGTAGACCTCATGGGAAAAGCTGGGATGATTAATGAAGCTCTTGAGTTCATCAACAGCATGCATATCAAGCCCAATGATGTGGTCTGGAGAAGCCTTCTTAGTGCTTGTAGAGTTCATTGTAACTTGGAAATCGGAGAGATTGCAGCCAAGCATCTATTCGAGTCAAACTCGCAGAACCCCGGTGACTATGTGATACTGTCAAATATGTATGCACGAGCTGAAAAGTGGGTGGAGGTGGCTAAAATTCGGACGGAAATGGCTAGAAAAGGTTTCAACCAAGTGCCGGGATTTAGCTTGGTTGAAGTTAGAAGAAGAATCCACAAGTTTGTCTCGCAAGATACATCTCATCCTCGATGCGGAAGTGTCTATGAGATGATTCACCAGATGGAATGGCAGTTAAAATTTGAGGGTTATTCCCCGGACACGTCTCAGGTATTGCTTGATGTTGACGAAGAAGAGAAGAGGCAGAGATTGAAAGGTCATAGTCAGAAGCTAGCCATCGCATTTGCACTCATCCATACGTCTAAAGGCACACCTATAAGAATAGCTAGAAACCTCAGGATGTGCAGTGACTGTCATATGTATACCAAACTAATATCCATCATCTATGAACGTGAAATTACCGTAAGAGATCGTAACCAGTTCCACCATTTTAAAAATGGAACTTGTTCTTGTAGGGATTACTGGTGAAGCGATAAACTTTCAATTATCAGGATTTTGATTCTTTCATCTGCCATGAATTGCTATTTCCTTCTGCATTAAACTCTATACATGGATAGTTGTTTTACAACAACAAAAAAAGAAGTTATTTTAATCAAATTTTCTCTTGCAAACAATTGTATTTCTGGAAAAAATGGAGCCAAGATCGGTGCAGAACTCACATGGTGAGGAATGCAGCCATAAATCAAATGATTTTCAATCATGTATTAAGAAGAAAGTTGCCAATCCATATGAAAATAATTCTACAAATTGATGAAGTATTGTACATCGGTCGGAATCGAAGTTTTCCTCTCTGCGCTTTTCTTTCAAATTCAATGGTCTTCCATGGGCCTTAAACGTTCAAGATGAATACTCAAACCAGTTTAACAAGAGTTTTACAGAAAAATTAAATCAGAATGGTTTAGCCTTAGGGCTTTACATGTTCCCTGATAAACTTTTCTACCTGTGCTACTTCCCCATTCAAACCTGAAGCATCTGCAACGGTAACCGCATTTCTACACTGAGTGAATGAAAATACTTCTCCAGATACTCCGAGAGTGAAATCATTTGAAATATCAGCTGCTGATATTGCACTTCTTGATGCCCGCAGTTTCTCACTATAAAAATGGTAAAAACAGACAAATTAAGTATAAATGACATGCAAAATATAATTACAGAAATATAGAACATGATAGAGAGAAACGAACTAGTGATCGTACATTTCCTTTTCTATTTGCTTTCTGATGAACACCTTGGTATGTGCAGTCACTTTGTCGGATTTATTGCAACAGATGAGAACTGGAATTTTCTTCTTAACCACACTGGCCTTGGTCAGAATATCATACAGATATCTGTTATACAAAAGCAAAAATCGTATCTAACATTCTTCTTGGTAATCAGAAAGCAAAAGGAAGAGAATTGCAAGTGTAGCATATGCATTATCGTAGCTATTCTTACTCCGAAACTGAAGGGCAACTTGGTAAGAACTCCACAGCATCCACAACAAACACAATGCCAGCTGCTTGAGGCAAGAATTCGTCCAGTTTGGGCCGAAGACGAGAATGACCAGGAACATCAACAAGATGAACCGGCTTAATTTTGCCCTTCTATTAAACGATAGATTTATTAGAAGTGAGGGAGAGAGAGAGGATGCGGAGTCAGTTAAATACGGGACAATGATCCAAAAGTAGCAATCAATGACAACAGAATGAAATAAGATGCCATATGCCACATAGGGAAACAGAAAGTATAAACTAACTTCAGAAATGCAAGTTAAGATGAATTACCTTATTACTTTCGGAGTTTAGCACGAAAGTGCCCTCATTTGGTTCCATGGATGTGACAGTACCCTGATGTGAGGAACCATCACGAAGCTGAAATGGGAATAATGTCAGGAAAGTTATGAGTTGCAACAATATCACATTGCTAAGCATTTTAACTATGCTAAAAACTTAGGACATCAGAATACCTATCTAATAGTATATTGTACATTTCACAGCCATACAAGACATCACTAGAAGAATTTAATATTTCAGATTTTAAGAGTTTGGAAAGGAACAAAGCAAATAATGGAGCTGCGTACCACATAGAAAAGAACTGTTTTACCGCTCCCACTAAGGCCTGTGAGTACTATGGTATTTGATTTAGTGCGCTTGAACAAGCGGACTGCAAGACAAAGAGTGAGGAAAAGGTAAGTAAATATAACTCAAACTCCAAACGGGAAACTGATTATATCACAATATTGCCTAAAAAGGAAATCTCATAGAATGCTAAATCATTACCTTAAGCCATTTCACCCTAATAGGGTTTAAACTAACGTCTTTTTTCAATGGGAATTCATTAAATTAAAAGCATGATAAGAAACTTCAAGGTAATATATCTTGTATATTTATATCAGTCTAAATAGGTTTTAATCAAGATGATAATCTAAATGCTTATGCATTGAGCAACTGACCAAATCCAACAACCATTTGTTAGATAAATAATCAATTATTAACTTCAAAAATCTAACAATTCACACATGAAATAAAATTTAGAAAAATCCATACATATTTTAAAAAAAAATAGAAAGGGGTTTAATCACTTTTGCTACTATAAAAGATGACATTTCAAATTCTTAAATGCATAAACCAAGAAGAAATATGAAAACTAAGGAAAATACTACTGCCTAATTCTTGAAGGAACAAAAAATAAACAGAATTTCTATTCCAAGATCATTATTAATAATCAATGAGGATTTACTGGAGAAAAGCAAGAGGGTAGATATGAACAAGACAGCAATAGCAGCATAGAGTTGAATTGGGGGTATTTGATCCAAATATTCAATTGCTTGATGCAACCACTGCTCCAGTTGAATCTTCCATGGCTCCAATTGAATCTTCAACTGCTCTAATTGATCCTTCCACTGCTCAATCCCTTCCATCGCTTGAGTTTCAGGTTATATGGGATATGAAAACCTAGAAAACGCAAAACCCAGATTCAAAAATTAATTCTTTTTCTGAATCCTGAATTAAGAGGTTTCTAAAAGGCAAGGAAGTTTGTCTGGTTCAAGGCTAGACATTGTCTTTTCTCTTGGTAAAAAGCTTAGTTTTTCTTTAGAGCAAGACAGATTCAAAGTTTTAACATTCGAAAGTTGAAAATTTTTGGGTCATATTCTCTTATACTCTACTAGAAATTGAAAGCAACAAAAAAAGTAGAAACCATTATAACCAAAGTTTTTGATTCAGTAGGAAAAGGATTAGCCAAATTGTGATTCAAAATATTTTTAAAGAAGTGAGAAAAAGAAACCAAATCTCTAATGAGAAAAAAATTCGATTAAGATTAGAGAAAAATCCCAACTTTAAGTATCAACTCACAATTTCATTCAAATGGAATTTAGATATCAAAGTTGTAAAAAAAAAAGAAAATACATACCTCTATCGTATTTCTCTTCTCGCAGAGAAAAAAGAAAAATAAAATGTTTTCTTTGCTCTTTCTTCAGCTAATGGGAAAATTGAAGTACGAGTGAACCGAGGGCAAAACAAAAATTAATCGCAGTATCAAATTTAACGGCTCGAAATCAAAGTACCAAATCTGACGGTCAAAAATGACTGAGCTAAAGAAACAAGTTAAAAAATTCCCCTTTAATACACGGTGTAAAAACCTTGACCGCTGAAGAAATTTCGACCTCGAAGCTGAAAACTCTCCCCTCCATCATGTTTAATTTGAGAATTCATTTCAATCCAAAGCAAAACAGGCTGTTTCTTTTATTCTATGGATCCTGTTGGACTGAAAAAACAGATCTCTAATTCCATTATCAGCTTTGTTTATTTATTTATTTTTACCATTTTTATTTAACTAACAGGCATTACATCATTAACATTTCAGGGGGTCTTTCCCCTTTATTTTACACATCGTAAGGTGTTGGATACGGCTCCCTACCACATTTGTAGCGGCTAACTGTTGTATGGTATCTCCATGTTATGCTTTCTCTGGTTATTGGATCTTTTTTTTTTTTTTACCAATGTATATCGCTTTGTTCCATTTGGATCAATGTAAAATCCTGCAATAAGCATTGGATATCTGGGGAACTCTTCCAGCTTGTCCTTCATTTTCCTTTAAATGATGTTCCACCATCATCTCTCCCTGTTTATCAGCCTACAATTCCGAATCCCTTAGACATGAGATGAACTAATAAGATCCTTGCTTGTAGCTCAGATCCGGCATGAAATTTTTTACAAATCATAACCCTATTGGCAACTAATGTACCAAAAATAATGAAAACTCGTCGACTTGGCTTCATGAAGATTTTATTCAAAGTTACGGGAACCCCAGCTGCAGTAATGGGGAATCCTTCTCAAGCTGGATGTAGAACAGAAATCATTGGGAGTGTAGGGAGTCATTAATTCTTATATAATTTCTATCTACGGGGTTCAAATTAAAAGGATGGATTCAACAAGGTCATCGCTAGTCCCATGGCAATGACATTCTAGCCTGTAGGATTTCTATTGCAATCAGCTTAAAGACCTTTGAGCATTGATACGTGAAGTTGAATCGTGAAAAGCAACTTACAGTCATCCATTGTCCAAAATAAAAGATTATCAATACAAATGTATATCACTGCACTGCACTACTACAGCTATCCTGTACTTATCACAAAACAGATGCCTGCTTAACCATGTTAAAAAGTCATGAGTCGGTGGCAGTATTCACAGGTTATTTCTTCCTAGTAAGACCTATTGCAGTAGCTATTAATATATCTTGAAGAAATTATAAAGCAGCTAAAAAATTCATGTTTCTCTGCAGGGTACTTGCATCATAATGGATCCTCCACACTATAGGTAAGCAAAATCAGGTTTCTAAAATACGTATCATCTTTCGCAGCCAATAGCAAGATCGGGAGGGAGTGAAGCAGGATCAAGTTCCCAGCAGTCTTTCAAAAGATCAGGGACATCATCACCAGAAAGCTTCCGTGCAGGAATCTGATGTGAAAACAACCTAATGTCCTCCTTTTCAAGCCATCTAATAGCCTGACATCCAATCTCCTGTCTCTTAAATACCGTCTTGAATCCATCAACTTTCTCAAGATATGCCATGCTCAATCCATGAGTTTCACTATAAGTCGTTAAAAGCACAACTATATCATAGCAGTGTTTATCTCTAGCTGAACGATTTCTTCCTGCTGCACCTAATTTAGCTTCATTATAAAGAACCCAAACTGAGCCCTTCCTCGGATAAATCCTATAAAATTCCTTTGCTGCCCTTTCACATTCTACCATGTGCGAAAAGACATTCACAGAGTTAATTGAACTCTTCCTGGCGACCTTAAATCTCCCACAGGATACATGAAATCCCATTTCCTCCCAACTAACTAACTTGTCATCCCCATTATTCTGAGAGTCCAACCAACTCATCTTCACTTCAAATGGATTTACCGAAAACACTTCCTCAATCAAACCATAATGCCTAGGCATTCCATCATCATCATATATAGCCCACACTTGCCCGTTCTTAAAATTCCTCTCAGATCTATCTTTATAAAAATCATAGAAATCCAAATCCTCCACATCCACAATTTCCATGTCCCTACTCCTGGAACTACGGCGCTTCTCAATGTCTGAATTCACTCTCTTCCTAGAAGTCCCTTGCTTGGTGAGCTCTGAATTTTGATTCTTCTTCCCATTCTCTTGAGTCTTAGCTTCAAAATCTACACTTCTTTTCTTAGTTGAACGTGTCATAATCCCCAAATTTACACTTGCCTCTGAAGGCCCCTGATTCTCAATCTCAAAATCCTTACTCTTCTCAGATGCCTTTGGTTTCTCATTCTTTGAAAGACTGCTTTGTTTAGGTTCATCTCTCTCACTTTCCTTCTCCTTTTCACCTGCATCTTTCACCTTTTCTTTTTTATTCAACTTTTCCCTTCTTTGATTAGCCTTTTGCTTCATTTCCAACTGCATTTCCGCAAGTGTCATTGTCTCCTCTGCAACTTTTACCCTCTTTGACTTTGAGCTCTCCTCCATCTCATCATCTCCCACCTTCCCACCTACAGACCTTGCCAATATCTGCCCAACAGTACTCATCCTCCTTGAGCCTCTGCTCCTCAACCTCCCCACACCCCACTCACCACCATCCACTTCCTTCCCCACATCACCACTCTCTTCCTCCTTCAAATTCTCACCACTAGCTTGCCTCTTTGAGCCTACACTTCTAGTTGTCTCACCAGTACCCTTTCCCCACTCCAACCCAACACCTTTGGGACCATCCATCTTCCTCTTCAACCTCTCACCTGGTTTAGAAGCCAAGACATCCTCCTTTCCCGTACTTTCACCATGACCATCATCTTCTCCATCAACCTCCACAGCCAAAAAGCTCTTCTTACAACTTGGGCAGACCAAATTATGCCCCAAATACGTCTTTTCAAACTTATGCAACAACCTACAGCGCGAACAGGCAGTCCAAAATGTCTCACCAACAACACCATTATTCCCTTCCAATCCATCAAGCCTTTCCTCCTGAATCCTAATCCTAAGCTTCATATCATATTCTTTCCTCCTGATCTTATCAGAAAACATCCTAAACCCTTCACCCACTAGCTTAAACGCTTCTTCACATCCTAAAAAAGGGTTCTTGTCAGGATGCAAAATCAAAGCTAGTTTTCTATACTGTTTCTTGATGGAGTTAAAGTGGGAAAAGGGTTCTACCTGGAGAATTTTATACCAATCGGGAGCATGGTTGGATTTGGAAGCCGCCCGGAGAATCTTAAAGGCAGTGAGCATGGAGGAGATGCCTTCGAGGTTAGGACAAAGACGGTGGGCTTTCTTGGCATGTTTGAGAGCGGATTGGAGGTTTGAATTCTTGTATTTGGTTTCAGCTAGTGCTTTCAAGCGTTGTGCTTCTTGCTCTGCATCTGAGTGAGTCGTCATCTCTGAGACAACGAGGAGAAGGGTTCCCTGTCGGTAGAGAATAAATTTTTTAGGTTAGGGGGTGGCTTAACCACAAAGTTGTGTTTTTGTGTGTTTCGCCGGTTTGAGTTCTGTAATGCCCCCTTTCTTTACTTTTTGATTTCCGATTTTTCCTGTTGGACAATAAGAAAAACAAGCCAAAATTCAGCTAACCACTTCCTCTCTCCTTTTCTTTTTTCTATTAAAGAATCAGCTGAAAATTTTAGCTTTTTAAATGAGTAAAACTGTTTTCTAGAGCCAAAATTTTTAAGCAAGGCCTGTTTGTTGAGCATAGCTTTAAAGATAAAAATGTTTTTTAAGCTAAAATTGCTTTGAAAAAATTATTAGTACTTTTGAAAGATTAAATAGATAAAAATAATTTAATATAATTGGTTGTTAATATTTTCATATATGAAAAATAAATTTTAAATATTTTTTAAGCAATTAACCAAATATAGGAATGTATCATATGTTGAGAAGGGATGAAATAAAACTGTTTTAAGAGAGAAAAGTTAAAAATTTTAACTTTCCCATTTAGAAAAAAATACTTTTAAAAAGTCAAAAATTTCTTTCAAAAGTTATTTGTTTAGCATTATTTTTACTTCAAGTATTTTTAATGTAAAAAATGCTTCTAAAAAGCACTAGCGTAAGTTAATTTTAATAATTTTTTTATAAAAAAAGTATTGAGGAATCCTTTTTAGTTTCACAAAATATAATTTACTAAAAATTTTTTTTATTTGTATTTATTTTAATAGAAAATAACTTGATTAATGGAAAATAATTTATATATCAATAAAAAATAATTTTTTTCCATTAAAATAATTTACCCCCTTGAAAAACAAAAGTCATTCCTTTATAAGCAATTTTATTATATTACTAATAAATTTTTAATTTTAAAATTATTAATATCAAATATTATAATTTCAATATTATTAAACATACATATTTAATTATTTATATTTAATAATATAATAATTTATTAAAATTTTATTTTAATAATAAATTTTAAAAATAATAATTTTAAATTTTAAATAATATTTTTCATATATTATTGAAAAATATTTATTAATATTTCTATAATAAATATATGTTATAAATATAAGTATGTTGGTAATAAATATTTTATAATATAAAGATTAAAATATTTATAAGTCCATGTACTCTTAAAAATTTAGAATTTAGTCCCTCTAATTTTATTTTCAGGAATTTAGTTCCTCTAGTTTTTAAATTTAAAAATTAGGTCCAATTATTAACACCATTAAATTTTTTGTCAATTTTGTTGACGTAACATTTTTAAATAAAAATACCCACGTGGTAGTCATCTAACTAAAAAATGATGTTATATTGAACTTGAATTTAATAAAATATTTTTAATAGTGTTAACAGTTGAACTTGAATTTTGAAATCTAAAAATGACTAAATTCTCAAAAATAAAAGTATAATGACTAAATTTCAAATTTACAAAGAGTACATGGACTTATGACATATTATAACCTCATATAAAATATGAATATTTTAATTATATAAATATGAGTATTTGTTTAAATAATGATTAATTTCTTTTATATCTTACAACTCTAATGTGTTAATATATAATCTCATATATGTAATATAATATATGTAATTTGAATTAAGTTTCAATTAGACATTATTTATTATTAAGTTTATACATGCTATTGATTATTACAGAATGTTATCTTATTATAAAATATATTTCGATTGTCAAAAGGAAATTGTACTATAATATTTTGTAACATATTTATTTATGTCATTTCAATTAACAAAGAACAACAATTAGAAAACAAGTTTAGGAAAACTTGCTAAACAACGAAAAATATTTTACGCAAAATCATCTAAACACCAAAAATATCAGCTTTTCCAAAAAACCAATTCATTTTCTAGAAGTCATTTTTCGGAAGTTGTTTTCTATGAAATAAACGCAACTATAGTTACAGGAGTTGGATTGAATTTTGCTCTATCTACTTAAAAAAAAAAGAGGGGTTAAATTAGTTATGGTAGATTGGATAAAAAGCAAACTAGTTCCCTTATTAAAAAATTCATTCATTTGTACTATTAAAAACTTATTCATATACCAAAATGAAGCACATGTAGCACGTCACATTCACTATTTAGTTATTCCACTAACAATGCTAGTTTTTAATAATAAATGGATAATTTTTTTAACAAAATGACCAATTTGCTCTTTGATCTAATGTATAAGGATTAATTTATCTATTTTTTTAGTAAAGAGGGCAAAATACAATCTAACTCTTAATACAGAGACCTTTATGGTACTTTTACTGTTAAATTTGTCATTTATAATCATATATCTATACTTCTATTTAAGCTCTGTCTAAGTTGATGTCACGAGTTAGCCAACACCAACTTAGTTAAGAAAATTACTAAAATGTCCTTTAATATTTAAAATAGGTTATATTATCCAATAGTACTTTGATCTTTTTAATTTTAAAAAAACAATGAAAATATAGATATGATGGGATGTGAACCTAAGCTAATTGCAGTAGTAAAACTTTAAATTTACCACTCAACAAAAGCTTTACTTTAATTTTAATTTTAATTATTCATTTGTGTTCTACATACATGATTTCTACACGCATACATGTATGATGAAATTTCTAGTTATATTATATTATGTGTCACAGTTAATAGACACAAATTAAATTAAAAAATTCAATTAAATTTTTCAAGGAAATTGAAAATTTATTAAAATATTCATTTTTTTTACAAAATAATAATTATAATTATATGGGATAGTGGCAAAAAGTCCATTATAGTTTAATAAAAAAAATTAATTTGATACTTGTAGTTTTTTTTTGTGATAAAAACAAAACAAAGATTATATCAAATTAAATTGATCGAAAGTACTCCTAGCTTTATCTTGATGTAGAACTCCTAATACATCATGAGTGTAACGCCCCCACGCCCGAGACAGTCGTCGGAGTCGAGTATGAGGTGTTTCTAAGCTTAATTTAACATATTTAGAACTTTGGATTATTTATTTCTACATTCGCAGCTTTTAAGCTACTTGCATCACAGTCACAAGAAAAATCATATCTCGAGTTACAAAACTAGAAATCAAGATCCGTAAATTTTCCCTGAATCTAGACTCATATACCTATCTACTAATTTTTTTCTAGAATTTTTGGTTGGGCCATTTAGTACAGTTTATTAGTTAAAGTTACCCCTGTTTCAAGACTTGACTGGTCTGACCTCTATTTACTACGAACAACATTTCTCTCTAAAAAAATTCATATGAATATGAGGTTTATTTCTCCTGAAACTAGACTCAATAAGGATTCTGAGAATATAAAATACACTACCTAATTATATCTTTACAATTTATGGTGAATTTCTAAAGTTGGAACAGGGGATTCAGAAACTGCTATGACCCTATTTCACTAAAATTCTAATATCTTCTAACATATAATTCCTTTTCTTGTTTCATTTGTTTCATGTAAAACTAGACATAATAAGATTCAATTTGATATGTAGTCCATCACCAAATTCAATTTCTTTGATTTTTAGTAAATTTTCAAACTCGCGTCAGTGTTGCTGCAGTATCCTGTTTATGGCAAATTTCATCCCTTTTGATGAGTTTTTATACACTAAGTATCTTATTAATTTTCCTTATCATCAAACATAATCTAAACTAACCATTTTCATAATTTATCATTATCAAACATTTCCTCAACCATTCCATTACCATACCATAAGATCATTTACACAAAATAGATATAGTGCTATACATGCCATACTTAAATTTACAAGCCTTTACCAAAAGTCTTCCGGATAGTGTGACTGAGCCTTCGACCTATCCCGACTCCTGAGCTGGCTTGGCCAAAACTACAATGAGTAAGAAGGAGGGAGTAAGCATAAATGCTTAGTAAGTTCATATGCAAATAATAAGTAACATAACAAACAGTCATACCAATCAACATTAGCATGCATCACTAAAACACATGTCACATTTCTAATCATTTTCATCATCTTATTACCTTATCGTGGTTGTATCAATACTCAACCCGAGGGTTAAATACATACCTGTTCAAAATATCCATTTCACATCACTTACCAATACGTCTCTTTACATCTCAAATATTCCTCCATTTGAGTAGAGCTTTACCCGTTGAACACATCGGAATATAATTCGGATACATGGATAACTTGCACATAAGTGCCATATATGAAATCAAGCAATCATGTAACCCGCCCATAAGTGAACTCGGACTCAACTCAACGAGCTCGGGCGTTCGCATCCATAAGTGAACTCGGACTCAAATCAACGAGCTCGGATGCCTAGTTACATTTCACGAACTCGGACTCAACTCAACGAGTTCGGACATTCGCATCCATAAATGAACTAGAACTCAACTCAACGAGTTCGGATGCTCAACCATCCTAGTGACATGTCACTTGTATCCTAATCTATTCCTAAGGTTCAAACGGGATTTTTCTCGAACACTTATCCTTGCCGTCTTCCGTAGAATGCCAAAATCAATACTCGGTAACAATTATATTTAACAAGTAGCTCATATAATTTACATATTATTTGAAATTAACCACAAAGCATACATTTCATAATGAAATTCAGCATAACACATAATTAATATCAATAACTTAAAAATAACAATTATGCTACATTATTTACACATGAACTTACCTTGGTACCAAAATACAAGGATTTTGCAATCTAGTCCACAATCTTTTCTTTTCCTCGATTGAGGTCGATTCCACGTCTTTCTTGATCTAAAATAACACATTTAGCTTATTTAATACTCACATTATCAAATTAATCCTTAACTCAAATTTTGAAAAAATTACAATTTTACCCCTAAACTTTTGCATATTTACATTTTTGCCCCTAGGCTCGGGAATTAAACTTTATTCCTTATTCTTATGTTTTATAACATGCTGATCATTTTCCCTTCTATGGCAACATCAAATTCTCTCTCTAACATATACTTGTGACTATTAGGTATTTTTGTCGATTAAGCCCTTTTACTCATTTTCACTCAAAATCGAGTAGCACAAATTATCTAACATAATTTAAAACCTCATATTCTATCATAAAACATCAAAATAGACAAATTTCACCTATGAGTATTTTTCCAAATATAAACCCTAGGTTGAATTATTGCTAACATAAGCTTAATCGAGCTACCGGGATTCTAAAAACGTAAAGAACATTAAAAACGAGGCTTGAAATCACTTACTATGGAGCTTGGGAGCTTGAAACAAACCCTAGCTATGGAGAACCCTTGAAATTTCGGCCTAATGAAGAAGATGGACAAAAATTGGCTTTTAATTTTGTTTTTAATTCATTTTAATAACTAAATGACCAAAATGCCCTTACTACTAAACTTTCCAAAAATTCCTTCCATGTCCTAATTTTTTCCATGAACTTAAAATTGGTCAAATTGCTATTTAAGATCTCCTAATTAATATTTCAATGCAATTTCATACTAAAAACTTCTAGAATGCAAGTTTTGCAACTTATTCGATTTAGTCCCTACTTTCAATTTAAGCACTTTAGGCATAGAATTTCATCACGAAATTTTCACACAATTATGCATTCATATCATAAACCTCAAAATAATTATAAAATAATTATTTCTATATCGGATTTGTGGTCACGAAACCACTATTCCGATTAGGCCCTAATTCGGGATATTACAATGAGGGACTTCATCATAAACCTATAAGCTTGTTTTCCATCCTAAACTCAACTTAGCCAAACATTTAACAACTCGGTTATCTTTTTTAGGGACATGTCTAATCAACTATTGTCCTTCAGTTCTCATAATTTCTTGAACCCTCCTAAACACTATAATGCCCGACTCTACCAACATATTATCCTATAGGGCTCAAACCACCTCCAAGTTGTCATTATGAATCATAACTCTATTAAATCCTTACTAAGTAAAATAAGCATGCCATCTAAAATACCCCATAATTCAACCTTAAAGACTATACATTTTCCGAGGTAGTGGTTATAACCTAAGATCCAATCTCTATTTTGATCTCGTAATACTCTACTAGTAGAAGTAGTTCTAGATCCTTTATTCACCGCACCATCAGTGAATAAGTGCGCTTGATTACCTGACAAGAATGTTCAAGTACCAAATGCATGATCGCTTAGCTTGGCTCTATTATGGATTAACTCATATTATTGTGCCTAACTGTAGGAAACTTTAACAATCTCAAGAGTGCTCCAAGTTATGCCTTGAAAAATAAATAGATCCATATTCTTCCAGATACGCCAAGCAAGTAACCCAAAAAGACAAGACCAAGATGTCCCTCCTCTTGGCAACCTCGTGGAAAAATGAAGATTGGAAGCTAACCAATCTTATAAATCTTCGAAAAAGAACCTGTTCTGTTGGTCAATTAGGATTATATGCATCCACACTTCCTTTGTTTTCAAACAATCTCGTAGCACATGAAAAGTCTCATCTATTTCATGTCCATATAGTGAGTACGAGTTGTTATGCCCAATTCCTCGCCGTGTTCACTCCATATTAGTAGGCAAACTTTGTTTAAAGATAAGCCAAAGAAAGAATCTAAATCTTTGTTTCCCCTAATACTTCCACGTAATCTTCTAGAAACTGTCTCTAGGATTACAATAATTTTCTTTTAAAGACCAAAAAGGCACTTTATGTAACAGCCCGTTTTTAGTCAAATCGGAACAGTGATTTCAGAACCATAAATCTAAGGTCAAAATATTTATTTTATTATTTTAATAAGGTCTAAGGCATGATATATTAATTACGTGAAATATTCGTAAAGAAATTTGACTTTTTGAATGATTAATTCAGTAAAAAGGACTAAATCGCGTAAAGCATAAAACTTGAGTTCTAATAGTTAAAAGTATTAAATAGCTATGAAATTAAATTTTGGGAGTCCTTATGTAGAAATTAGACCATGCTTAAAGTTAGTGGACATTTATGTCCATGGTTTATGTGATATATTAAGGTTTTTTAAAGGTTAATATAGTAATTATAAAATAATTTAAGTTAAAAATGATAAAAACAATTTGTCTTCATCTTCATAAAACACCACCACTGAATTTAGGGCTTGAAAAACACCATTTGAGAGCTTGGACATTTAGCTATCGTGTCTTGAACATGTAAGTCTATTTTTAGCTCTGTTTTTAATGATTTTTATGATTTTAAGATTGTTGCTTCGTATTCTAGCTAGCCCGTACCTTAGATTTCAAAACTGTTAAAAATTTAACATGATGCCATTGTTGAATGTTTGAATAAATTGATATTGATGATAGACTATAAAGGTTTATTGATAGATTTATTAGTTTTGTAAAGTGATTTTTGACAAAAATGTCAAAAAGGGATTAAATTGTGAAAGCGTAAAATTATGTGGGTAAAAGTGTAAATAAATTGAAAATATGGGCTTCTAGTAACATGTACTAAATTGCATGAATTTGTACTAAATTGCATGAATTTTCAATTTTATGTGATAAAGACTAAATTGAGAAAATGTGAAACATTAGGGGCAAATGTGTAAATTTGTCAAATTGTAAATTATAGGCTAAATTGAATAGAATGAATGCTGAATGTGCTAATTTTGAAATATATATAGATCAAGATAAGTCGAGATTGGGATTAGAGCGGGGGAAGGGAAAAATGGACGAATAGTCGATAATTTCCATCTGAGCAACTCGAGGTAAGTTCTATAATTAGAATTGAACTTTTAAATACTTGTAATTATTTGAAATAAATGTATATAATTGAGTAATTGATCTACTTGAAATACGAATGCCTTATTGATATAGTCTGACGGTTACCGAGCCCCGTTTAAACCATAGGAATTCGTAGGATACGAGTGACATGTCCTAGGGTTACCATTTTGGTCGAGATCTTGCATGTGTTGCGGACTCACCACAGCTCATATGAGCTTACCGATATATCAGATCGTAAGAGCTTACTGTTTTCAGCTCGTCAGAGCTTGCCGTTTTAGCTCAATAGAGCTTACTGTCCATCAGCTCAAGAGAAACTTACTGATCATAACTCGAAAGAGCAGAAATGATAATGAATCGACGAATTACTGATTTATATGTAAGGTATATCCCCCGAGTATCCCTCAATATTCTAATAGGTTCAACGGGCATAAATTTTGTTATTGGTTATGTGAAAAAGCTATGTGTTATACAGATGAATTACTGTTCTATGGATGAAGCACTATTTAAACGGATGAGTTACTGTTATCGAATGAATTATTGTTTATATGATTAAGAGCGAAATTTTACAAATGATGTATATGATATATGAATTTGATATGATACAATGTATTGAGTATTAAATTGAGATAATAGATGGTTACGTGCATGTATGTGACTAACTTGTTGATGAATGTTTGTGTATAAGCATTTGGCAAGTGAATTTGATATACTTTGTTTAATTGTTTGGTTATGTATAAATGGTAAGTTAAATTCTGAATTATACGGGCTTACTAAGTTATAAAGCTTACTCTGTTTCTTTTCCATGTTTTATAGAGGTTCGATAGCTCGCTCGATTCAGATAAGTCGGAGTTACACACCACACTATCCAGTTGCCGATTGGTACTTTTGAACTTATGGATATATGTAACTATGGCATTTATAGGCTAGATATAAAGATGATAATTATGATTACTTGAGATAGTGATTTTGGTACATGTTGTGGTATAAGTTAAAGCTATGTGATTTTGCTTAACTTGGTATAATGTTTTGGTTGTGTATAAGTATTCAAATATGGTGTGTTTTGGCAAGTAGTAGATGGAATGGAATTATGCAAATGTTGTCTTGGTATGTAGTAGGCATATGAATGGAAAATGCATAATATTAATTAGGTATTATGGAAAATGCATGATATTAATTAGGTATTTGAATACTATTTCGAATTGGTATAAAATGTGTATGAAATGTTGTGGATTGGTTGCCTAATGAGTTATAAATGTTGCAATTTATGCTTGTACAGGTATGTAAAAATAGGGTCACAAAAATGGCTTTGCAAATAGCCTATTTTTGTCCATACGGGCAGAGACACGGGTGTGTGTCTCGACCGTGTGTGACACACGGTCATGTTACATGGTCGTGTGTCCATTGGTGTTGAAATTAAAATGAAGTCAGTATGCCCCACACAGTCTTACACACTGGTGTGTGATCGGCCGTGTGGTACAAGTCAGTATACCCCTTAATTTGCACACGGTGTAACACACGGGCGTGTGACTTAGCCGTGTTGCATAAGTTAGTATACCCTACAGGATTGGAACATCCTAGCACATGGCCTAGCACACGGGCATGTATGGCCATTTCAAATGGGTACACGAGGACACACGGGCGTGTGGTTGGTTGTGTGACCCAAGTCAGTATGTACCCCTTATTTTCACACGATAGGAGACACGGGTGTGTCTGATGTCACACGGCCTGGTCACACGGGCATGTGTCCCCTGTATGAAGCAAAACTTTCTAAGTTTTCCAAATTTGTTCTGAATTATCTATTTAGTCCCAAACTATTTTTAAAGCATGTTTAAGGCCTCGTAGACTATTGTAAGGGACAAATTGAATGGTGATTATATGAATTATTTGAATGCAAAAGAAAAGTACGGTTATATGTGTTATAAGTTTGATAATGCTCCGTATCTATTCCGACGTTGAAAACAGGTGAGGGGTGTTACACTTTAAACATAAAAGAATCTTGTCAATGTACGTGTCCAAATAATCTTATCCAACCCCGATGAAGTGTGAGGGAGAGGAATACTTGCTATACGCCTGACAACATCCTTTGCCAGCCAAACATGAAAAAGATCAAGATTCTGAGTTTCATCCTGTGAAACCATCTCACTAAGGGGGCAATCCAAAGAAAGATTAGCATAGACAAGAATATACCTTACCAAAGGACCTACTGTCGAAATCCATGAGTCCTTCCAATAGCAAATGCTATTGCCATTTCTTACTGGCCAAGCTAAATTATCATAAAACAAGGCTAAACCTTAAAAAGAGCCCTCCAAATATAAGAACAGTTACTTCGGGCAATGCTATCTAGTAGTTGCTCTTTCAAACCATACTTCGCTCAAAGGATTTGTACCCAGAAGCCACTATCCTTGGATACCAAATTAAACCCAATATTCAGCAAAAACGACGCATTTTGATCTCTCAAATATTGTAACCCAAGGCTACCACGAGACCAAGGTTGATAAATAGACTCTCACCCAACTAATGCCATCTTTTTTTGCCCTAATGAATAACCCAAAATAAATTTTCTAACCATTCGTTCAATTTTTGCACAAACTCCCTTGGTATCATCATAGACTACATGAAGTAGTTAGGAATTGAAAGAAGGACAGATTGAGCCAAAGTAACTCTACCAGCTAAGGACAGCTTCCTAGTATCCCAACCTTGTAACTTGCATTGTACATTTTCCACCAAAAAACTCAAAGTACTATTGGTGACCCTTTGATAGAAGAAAGGCACCCCCAAATAAGAGCCAACATTCTGTACTTTATGAAACGCAAGCAACTCACTAATCTTGTTGCTTAAGTCATCATTCACTCCTCTAGAAAAGAAAATATTACTTTTTCAAGCACTGATCCTATGTCTAGAATACCCATAAAAGTGCTCTAAGATACTCTGAGTAAGCGTGCTTGCTCCAACTTCACTATGCAAAAAATAACCACATCATTTGCAGAGAAAAAGTGAGATAAAGTAGGTCATGATCTTGATAATCGAATAGGAAACCAGTTACTAAAACTTATTTCAGAATGAATGTTGTATCCTATCTATTTCATGCATAACACAAAAAGATACGTGGATAGAGTACATCCATGTCTAATCCCTCTAGCTGGCTTAAATTTCTGAGTAAGGACTACACTCCATAGAATATGCATAGTGGAAGAAGAAGTAGCAGACATAATCACTTTCCAGAGAAAATCTGGTATACCTGCAGCCTGAAGGGAAGCATCGATAAACTCACATCTCACTTTATCGTAAACTTTTTCCAAATCAATTTTAATCCTCATCCATTTCCTACCATTGCATTTTCCTTTCATGGAGTGAATAACTTTCCGCGCTACAAGTAGATTATCTATGATATTTCATCCAACAATAACCCCTCTTTCTCCTAGAAAATAAAACTAGGAAAAACTAACTTAAAACGATTAGCAATTTTCATGAAAAATTTGTAAAGGACAGAGCAGAGACTAATTGATCAAAATTGGGTAAAACTTTTAGGATTCGCTAACTTAGGGATGAGAACAATCAAAGTACTATTCAACTTCGGATCAATAGCTTTGCCTGTAAACACCCCTTTAACCTACTCACAAACATCATTACCAACAACATCCCACTAAATTTGAAAGAATGGGGCATGAAAGGCATCATTGCCCAGAGCCTTCAATGGTGCCATGTCAAACAATGTCATCTTAATCTCTTTATTTGTGACAACCTTATAAAAAAATCAAAAAAGTTAAGACGAAGAAAAATGACAAACGAGATTCTTTTCATCCTGATCAAAAAAACACTCATTGTTACTAAATTGTAGAGTAATAATATGATTAAGGTTTCTCTTCTGAATCATACGAATTTGGAAAAAGTTAGCATTACGATTACCTAGATTAAGCCAGTCACACTTAGCTTTTTGCTTCCACATTAACTCCTCGTTACTAAGAACACTCTTCAAATCTTCCTATACTTCCATTTCGAGCTGAGATAATCAATCAGAATTTGACTATTTCATCGCCCTTTGAATATTCGAAAATGATTTCGTTAACTACTTTTTTTAGGTACCAATATATTCATAAGTAGACTCATTCAAATTCTTAATACAAGAGGTAAAATGAGATAAAAACTCAACCGTATTACCTGAATAACTCCACTTACTTTTCACGAAAGTAGCGAAATTATGATGCTTCATCCACCCAGTTAGAAATCGAAAAGGTCTACCTCAGGAAAAGTTTTGTTTAGGCCTCATAGAAAGGATAAGAGGCTTATGATCATATTTAAGCCTTGGAAGATGCAACAAAACAATTTGAAAAAGGCTGACACACAAGGATCATTAGCTAGCGCCCTATCTAACCTCTCAAATGTCTTACCTCTATACTAAGTGAATGATGGTCCCGTGAACCCCAAATCATGCAACTTCGTAGATTAAACAAACTTACCAAAAATAAGGCACCTCCTCCCAACAGAACGACCATTTCTTTTGTCAATATGTGAAAGAATGACATTAAAATCGCTAATAGCCACCCCGGGTTATGACCCCTAAGGCAGAAATTTCAACTCATCCCAAAGAAGCCTCAACTTTTGCTTGTCTGGGCTACCATACACAAAGAAAATATAAACTGGTTTGGAAGAGACATTACAAAGCACTCGAATAAGAATGAACTGAGAATGATTCTGAATTACCTCAACCTAAATTGAATTCTTCCAACCAAGCCAAATACCCCTTGATAAACCAATAACTTCAACACGATTAGAACAATGAAGACCTAAATTAGCAACAACATTATCCGCTTTTTACCATTGATTCTAGGCTCCAGTAGACACACGATACCCAGTCTATATTCCAAATTATACTCCTGAAAAACTCAAGATAATTTGGTATTGGCACATCTTTGACAGTTCCATAAGAAAATGGTTACGTTTAAATCCATAATAAAAAATTAAGAGAAAGAAAGAAGAACCTCATTGTCTAGGAATCTCCAAGCCACCCTATTGCTCTTCTACCCCGATTGAGTTACCTACACTAACATCCACAGCAAGCTAAGAGATGATAAATTCATCCATAGTATTCAAAGACTTAGACAAAGGAATGCGCGAGCTATCAGACATCTTAAAAACAACTCCCTCGATAATGAATTGTTTTATTTAACTTCCTCCCATTCTGACCAAGCCTCAATTTTCCCCAGAATTTTGCCCAGAACTTTGAAAAGAATCCCTGCCTAAGCCCACCACCAAATCTCTATTTGCCGGTTTACAAGAATTTTTATTTTTTATTTTCCTTAAAGGTGACTATTGTATGTTTCCGAGGTCAATACTACCATCTAACATTAAAATCACATACTCTATTGGCCCTTCTAAAATAGGATTAAAATGGGTTGTCGCCAATTGAATACTAGTAATCAAACAGGAACCAGCTCTCACCACCACAGCAATACCAATCGTATCGGGAAATTCTTCACCAACGATTTCATCAACATCAACTAGTTGGGCTTGATGACTCCTATCGACCTCCACAACTTGATTCAACAAATATGGGTTCACTCCCTTAATAGCATTATTCAGTTCAGAGCTTTGGGCTGATTGTTTGGCCAATAAAAACTTCATTGATTCATTACCCTGTAATGTTTATTTACCCCGATTATTCATTAAAGTTACAACCCCCTTTGATCCTAAAGACCCAATTATAACAAGGCTTCCTTTCTCCAATTGGCCTGATGGGCCAACATTACCCTTAAGACCTAACTTATTATGTTACCCAATCTGGGCCTCACGACCCACAATGCCCATTTAACCCAAATTTATAACATCTCTTTGTGAATCTTCTGCTAAGGTTTTTTTCCCTTTACTACTTGTGCCCTCCAAATTCTTATCTTCATCACCAAGCTCATCCATATCTTTACCTAAGTAAATCAAAGCATTAAATAGGGAACCTTCAAATTTTCTCATCGAATTTCCCACTCCAATCACCCTAAGCTCCCTCGATTTACGTCATGAATTCCTCTTTACAAGCATCCAAGGCCTATAGGACCCACTTACCTGTCTTTTGCCTTCATTGGCCAATCATCGAATCCACCAGCATCGAAATAGACGGCAGAGTCTCCTTTTCAATATTAGGGTCAAATGCTTTATTCAGGAAAGCCTCCTTCACATGCCTATACCTCCCACATCCAAAAAAACTGTTGACAAAAACTCATAACTTGCTAAAGGGTATCGTTGATCAAAACTTGGAAGACCAGAAGCTTGTCCAAATTGACATATACGGCCATGCGAGCAAAATGCCCTATTACACTACTATCAGTATTCATATATAGTTTTACAACTGTCCCAACCATTCTCTCAATTTCTAATTGTATCTTTATTTTGTACATATAACAGATAAACAAGGAACCTAATCCATGACATCACCGTACTAAAAAAAGGTTATGCAGGGTTGAAACTCATCGTCCAAGGCTGCACCGATAAGTACTACTCGTAAATAATCCAGGGGCCTTTAGAGAGCACTTTATTAGAATTACTCTTGCTTTGAAATCTAGTAAAAAAATACTCGTTTTCAATATCCATAAATTGAAATGGTGAAGAAGGTTTCTAATTGCTATAGATTTTGTTCTGCAACATCGAATACCCTATATTACATCCTAAGATTTTTAAAACCACTGTACTACCCATATCCTTAATCAAAATTTGGTGATCAATCCACTAGCATAGCCTTACTCAAGCCCTCAGATTTGCTCGTAAAATGAACTTTCTTGGTAATCAATCCTTCCGCAGAGGAATATTCAGACCCAACACCTTCGCAGAGAGAACTAGCCATTGATACTTATATTTTTAATTTGTTTTATTTGATACTTGTATTTTTTCTCATCTAACTTTCTGATACTTCAGTCTAATAGTGTTAAATTATGTTTAAATGGACACGTGGACAATTGAAAAGGTGCGTGGGCAGTGTGTGGGCCATATCTTAAAAGCTAAACAGGCATGAAAAAGGTATTTGCAAAAAAAAATCGTTTCCTTTTTTAGTCAAAAATATTAAATATTTTTTTCCTTTTATCCTACTATAACATTTTTTTTCCTTTTTATACCTTTTCTTTTACAAATTTGGAGAAACAGGTTAAAAAGTTTTCATAAGCTAATGTTGTCACTCCACTATACTTTTACATTTCTTAGACCAATGACAACAACAAACAATAACCTACTTTCTCCTCTTCAACTTTTATGGTTAAGATTTTTTAAATCACCTTTTAAAATTCCCAAAACTTGAACCAATGCCTTGACTCCCTCTTCACTGATCTCGTAGCTCCGGCATTGGATGGTCGTGAGTTTGAGGCATGTTTTTCGTCTCACCATAGGTTGACTTAACACCGTTGGGATCATGGATCTAAGGGTCAAAACGTAAAGAACCCGTAAATGGAAGGTGATGGTTTCTTCCTTCTGTGGTTTTTCTACTTTTTTTATGGTTTTGACTCAGTCTAGGAAATCTAACTTCAAATCCACAATTAGGACACTAAGAAGATAGTGGTTTCCATCAATGATGATGGTTTTTTAGGTATGGTTCAAAGTTGATTTTAAAATATTTAAAAAAAAAGTTAAGTTCAAAAGGGGAAAGGGTTTCTAAATATTAAAGTTCAAAATTAGAATTTAGGGTTTGAAATTCCTTATTTTAAATAATGTATATTTCAAAATTTGGATTCAAGTTTGAAGAAGGTATTAAATTAGTACAAATATTTTACAAATTAATTCTAGTTTTGGATTTGTTTGCTTTGCTTCGATTCTGTACTTATTCTATAAAACTTAGTTGACTTTGGATTTTTAATTAATAATTTTATTTTTGGATTTGATTATTTCACTATGAATGATATTTTTAGTTTAAGAATATTTCTTCTATTAATTAAAAGAATGGTAGAGTACACCAACAATCATTTAACCTTGATTTCACTAACAAAACAATCACTCAACTTTCAACTTAGTCACTCAACTTTAGAAAAATAACAAATCAGTCACACACTAACATTTTATACTATAGTCCTAACGAAATAGGTAACATGGCCGGTAAAGTAGCTAACGTGGCTAATTAACTTGTCATGTTGGACATGAGGAGCAAAAGGGTCTTCTTCTTTTTTTCTCCTCTTCTTATTCTTCAGCTAACCATAAAAAAGTAGAAAATTTCCAAACAAAACCTATGGCATTTTTAAGGTCGCTGACCCCCATTATTGCCATTGCCTCTACCTGCCACCTTTGTTTTCTCTTATTCTTCTTCCTCCTCTTCTCATAATTATTTTCATTTCCCTAAGCAACCAACAACCTAATTTCCTTTTCATTTATGCTCAATAATCATTTCTATTTCCTTCCATTTTCTTTCATTTTCCAAGAAACTAATCAAACTAAAAAAAGAAAATCATAAGAAAAATAATTAAAACAGAAGAAACAAATCAATTTATACCGAAAACAAATGAAACTCACCATCAATGGTGGTGTTCTAAGTCTCACAAATAACAAGTCTAACTCAACATGGATCTTGAATTACCGATCTAGATGATTGAGTCAGTGACGTCGACCTAGTTTTAATCTTGAGACCACGAAATTCTAAAAATCTAACGCATGTTCTCTGATCAGAAAGAAAAGAAGGGGTAGAGACAACAACATCGACTGAAACCGTGGAGGAAGCCATAGGAAGAAAAAAATATTCAGAAGAAAAAGGTGGAGATTTCAAAGAGAGTGAGGGATTGGATTATAGTTAATAAAGGAAAGATTTTTGGATGATGCGAAAGGAGAAGACAAGAAAACATGGACGACGACAATTGGTTTCTAAGAGTGAGGGATTGGATGGCATCTCTATTTCTTCTCTTCTTTCTTCTTCTTCTTCTTCTTATATTTCTATTGCCCAGCTAGGATTCTTAAATTGGGGTCGTCTAAATGACAACAAGCACTCCAACGTTGTGGTTAAATGACAGGTCAACTCTCCATTATGTCTATAACGGAAAATGGTTACTATGACTGATTTGTTATTTTTCTAAAGTTGGGTGATTGAGTTGAAATTTGAGTGATTATTTTATTATTGAAATCAAAGTTAAGTGACTGTTAGTGTACTTTACCCTTAAAAGAACCGTGAGAGCATGATAGTAGAAATGAGGTTCTTTTTTATTTATGTTTTTAAATAATTTTGACTAAAAATAAAAGGTAAAACTTTTATCAAGTGTCTGTTTCCTATCGTTTTGCTTTTTTAGTGTGGCCTACAGTGTCATGTGTCGCTCTTTTAGTAAGCCAAGTGTCTTATTATGTCATAATTTAACATTGTTACAATAGAATACCAACAAGTTAGAAGAAACAAAAAACATATATCAAATCGAACGAATTAAAACTACAAGTACCACATTGAAAATTTTATTAAAATATATGAGATTTTTTTTACCATTATCCTTAATTATAATTGTAAGGATATTTTTATTTTTTTGTATTAAATAAATCTAAAAAAATAATTACATATTATGATATTTGAACATGAAAAACCATGAACATCATAACCTTAATTTTACTATTTTAATCAAAACAATTTTTATTTTTATTTTTCTTTTTATAAATATATGTTATATAATAATCTAGTTTTGTATGAAGCCTCTCAAAATGTTTGTCAAGACACATAAATGCTCACTTGGTAGAGGCTTGCAATTTTAAACTTGTTTTCATATCACAAATTTTTAATTCTCCACATATTTTGTATTTAGAAGGATCATTTTGTTATCAACTAAGTATTTGTCTTGTAACAACTCAATTTTCAATAGTAACGAAAAATACAGTTTCAGAAACTCATTTTCGTAAAATGAATCATAATATTAAATAAGAATATTTACAGAGTTAATATGAAAATATATTAAAGATTTGTCTAGTATTTTTTTTTGAATTAATAGTTAATTAAGGTTTAGAGATTAAATTGTAAAAAATCAATTGGTATAAGTTCTTAATTAACCAATGGCTTAAGGATTTAAATAGCAATTAGTCAAAGATACAAAATGACAATTAAACCATTTTTAATTGAAAGATAGTGGAAGTTTCCTTAAAGTTTGATTAGTGAATGATTAAGCAAAATAAATAAGATTTAATTAATTAAGTTAGAGTAATTAACTTTTAAATCAGGTATAAAAGCCAAAGTTAGTGGCAAAAAAAATGCACATTTTCTTCTCCATTCACCGTCTACCATAGTTGAAGCAAGAATAAAACCCTTTCAAGTTTTGAAAACATTCGACTATCAATTAAGTGGTAAATTCAAGTCATTTTCTTGTAATTTTTATAGATTTAAGGTCATGAGAGCTTGATTTAGTTAACCAATGTACTAATTTGAAAAACCGTTAAAGTTTTAGAAAGTTTTCATTGTTGATTTCTTGAAAAATTAGTCTTGTAATTGATAGATTTTAAATTTAAAATATGAAAAAGATTAGATTTTAGAGTTAATTTAGCTTATTGTAACTTTGTAACATTAGAGGCCAAATTGAATAAATGTAAAACTTCTCATGAAATTATTTAGAAATAGAAAATATAAGATTCCTAATGAGAATGTATAAAATTATATTTTAATTTGAAGCTAGAAACTGAAAGTTATGCTTATTCCGATTTTAGAGACTAAATTGAATAAAATATAAAATATGAGGGGAATAAAAAATAGAATTATATAAAATCATGCATATCATGGTATAGTGTGAAAATGTTTATTTTATGGTGTATGTGATTTTGTGTTTGATTTCACATAATAAATAGTTAGATATAATTAGAATTCTATTGAATTTGGCATGTATGACTAATTATGGATTGAATTGAAATGACATGTGAATATTGGTTAATATGCAATAGTTCAAGGTACAAATATGAAAATTGATTAATTACAGGACATGCAAATAAATTATGTGATCTGGTACAAAGATTGGTAATGATGTATATATGGAAATGATGTTCGTGTGAACTTAGTAAAATGTTATGATACGTTTGGCATTCTAATAGAATTATACACGCCCTTGATTGAGGATATTTTAGGTTATAATGAGGTCTAACATTTTTATAGATTCTTAGGTTATATGTGATCTAGGTTTATCTTGGACGGGTAACCTAATATAAGTCAACTTGTGTGAGCAACTAATTACCTATGTATCCAAGTCAGTTTTACTATAGTTCTAGAGGATGATAATCAATTAAATTGAAATAGAAAACTTGAAAATGAATTGGAAATGAAATAATATATACTCATAGCTTGACACATGACATGTGATTTCCTTAATGTTAGTAATATTACTCATGATATATAAAGATGACTAACATACTTGATTGGTAATGTTGATATGTGTCTAGTTATGCTAATATGTGCCAAGGATACCCAAGTTGAATGTCAAAATGATTAGTGGATATCATACTTTTATTGACCAAGGTAAGTATGATAATTCCATTTTGAACTTATTAAGCATTGATATGCTTACTCTAGTTGTTTTTCTTCCCTTATAGATTGACATATTGTGGAACTTGTTGAGCTAGATCAACAGAGGAATACACACTATCAAAATACAGTAGATATATATTCATTCTGAGTCTAGACATTGTGACATGTACATAATGACCTTTGTTGTTCAAATGATCAATTTGGAGTTAATGACTTTGTGTTAATGTGATAATGGTTAAACTAGTGAAATAGTTTTAATATGTGGTCTAAATGATGCATGTCTTGGACTTGTGTGATGCTAGAAGGTGTAATAACCTTAATTTGTATGGTTTTACATATTAAAGATTGCAATTATGATAGTTGGAATGGCTAAGTTGCTAAATGACTTGAGAAATGATATAATTGAATGATAAGTATGAGATGTAATTGAATGTAAGTTTTGTGTGCTTCATGTTGTAACCATTTAAGTGCTGAACTTTCAAATTGTACTAATATGACAGTGTTTGAATGAGCAAATGGTTTGCTTTAGATATGTATAGTTGATATGGAATTGATCATGCCTTAAGTTTGAAAGGTTGAACTCTATAATGTTGAGTGGTTGGTTTAGGTAATTATATGCTTGAATTGAGTTTGTTTGATATGGTTGAAAAGCATAATATTTGTAATAGGTTGAAAGAAGTCATTTGCGTGTATAAATAGATACCAAAATGTTAAATTGTCAAAATAGGAGCAAAGTCGTGACCTCAAAAATAACTTTCAGTGTTAGAGTGTTAAAAGTTTACAACTCTTTTCAGTTTTACAAGATTATGTTTTGTAAATTTTAAATTTTAACTAAACATTGGTTGTTATTAAGTACTATTATAATATAAATTTTCGTTGCCAATAATAAATCTAATTTTTATTGTATTTTTTCTTGAAAATAACTTTCAAAACATCTTATTGAATCAAAGCAACATAAAAAAAAACCAAATATTTTTCAAAAATAATTTTGCAAGAGCTGTTTTCACGTTTCAGTTAAACAAATCCAAGTGAAAAACGCCACATTAACTGCTTGAAGGACAAAACAGAAATTTCGCTGGGTCAGGAAAAATAGAGAGGAGAAATAGACTACAGTACGGCGAGTTACAGAATTACTCCGTGAACCTTTCTCCCTTTTCGATTCCATTTCCACCCCCAAAATACAATTTAACAATCCCTAAAATCAAACCCCAACCTTTACATTTTCCCATCGGGATAAAAGAAGAAAGAAACACGGGCAAATTAGACTTTTAGTCTCCCAATCGTGCCCTAATTATTTTCCCTCAAATTGACATCTGTGCCTTTCTCCCCCACCCATCTTAATTCAATTTCAACCTCCTTAGCTTCCGAAATTTTGCATCTATTCAGTGGATCAGGCTTGGGTTTCATTTCAATTTGGTTTGTTCTTCGAGTGGTAATTCAAAATTTAAATTTATTACCTTTTTGTTTGTTTAATTATTTTGTAAATTAGTCAACAGCAAATTTATTTATTTTTTAAATGTTTGTTTCTGTTTTCTGCTGGATGCATGTTACCTCTTTCTCTTTAATGATATTTGCTTGTTTACTGAAAAAATACAGGAAAAAAAGAGATGATATTTGAACATAGTTGTTTTTAACCATTTAATTGTTTGTAATGCGAATGGGGGAAATTTCTTGCTGCAATCGAGAGATTTGAGCGAACTTCTGAATCAGCTAGAATCCACAAAATGAGCTGTTTGGTTGCCGAGAAAATGACTTGAGAGAATTTCTGTGTAATATTCATTAAGTTATGAAAATGAAGTAGACTGTAACATATATACAAGCAGAAATTAGTTCCAGCTAAGCTAACCTACCAGCTAACAACTTAGCTCACCAACTAACTCTAACTAACTGCTTCATAGCAGACTAAGCTACTGTATAAACCGTAATATTTGTGATTGGGGCTAAAGAAATCACTATGTGCATTTTATAGGTTTTTTAAATGCAAAGCTTCAGTGTTAATATTCGTTATAATTTTTTGCTAAAATTAGTTTAGGGTTAAATAAATTGCATTGTTTTGAATGAATATACTATATAGTGACGAAAAAGGTGCATACTGCCGTATTGTTATTGAAGTATGTATTTTAGTTGTAGGATGGTTTGAGGGGCTTTTAGAAGTTGGTTGCTGGATATAGAGAATGGGCAGCAGTGAGATGGATAAAGCTGCAAAAGAGAAGGAGCCAAAGACGCCGCCTGCTATTACCACGCAGGTATAATTTTATTGTTGTTTGAAAGTTTTGGTTTTTTTCCCCTGTACCTTTTAATGATTTTCTTGTTTTTCAGGAGCCGTCATCGACCACTAACTCGGGTTCAGTAAATGCCGATTGGTCTGGGTTTCAGGTTTGTTAGATAAGATCTTTAGTTTCATTGCTTTATTAAGTTTCACATGTAATTCAAATAATTACGTGTGGATTGTTGTTTCCTAACAGGCATATTCTCCCATTCCTCCACATGGGTTCTTGGCGTCAAGTCCCCAAGCTCCCCCATATATGTGGGGAGTTCAGGTACTTATGATTTCTCTTAGAATGATTCATTGTTGTGATAGTTAAACTTTCTCTCTTTCATTTGTTAAGAGCTTTAAGATCTGGTGGCATGATTAGCTCTATTAAGATTTAATGACTTAATGTACTGGTTTGTAAAGCTTTAATGTAATTCTTTCTTTGTTGCAGCATATTATGCCTCCATATGGTACCCCACCACATCCTTATGTTGCAATGTATCCTCACGGTGGAATATATGCTCATCCATCCCTTCCTCCAGTATGTTTTTTTCCAATGTTCTTAGATTTTATTTCTAATGTCACAATATCTCCAGACTTGGAGCCATCTTTTTGACATGTTCTAATCTTTGACAGGGATCTTATCCTTTTAGTCCTTTTGCTATGCCTTCTCCTAATGGCATTGCTGAGGCTTCTGTAAGCAGTTCATCTTACTTTGTCTTATGATTAGTTTTCTGGAAAGGTTTGCCTTTATGTCCATGCTTCCAAAGGATTGACTCTAGAGATTTTATGCAGGGAAATACTCCCGGGAGCATGGAAATGGATGGCAAACCTCCTGAAGTGAAAGAAAAGTTGCCAATTAAAAGATCAAAAGGGAGTTTAGGCAGTTTGAACATGATTACCGGAAAGAACAATAATCTTGGTAAAACATCAGGAGCTTCTGCTAATGGAGGTTACTCTAAAAGGTATGCAGCAAAGAAACGGTCTTGCAGTTATTGTATAGTTTTTGGTCGTTAGTTTGTGCTATTGCTAGTTACAAGGACTATTTCTCACATCAATTGCTTGGGGAGGGGGTTATTCTTGACCTGCACATATAGTCTTATGGAGAAATTTAATAGAACTGAGTAATATAAAAAAGGGCCTATGAAACAAAGCAATTGCAATTGGGTTCATTGAGAAGTCAAGACAGTCCTTTATTGAAGAAGCTCTCTCCTTTAGCTCCATCCTGAATAAATCTCCCATGTTTCTCTCTTCATTTATGGTGTATGAAGTGTTAGAAAGTTTAGAAAGGCGTTTGTAAAAGTAATTGTTATCATCCAAGGCATGAATCAACGTATTGTTCTGTTTGTTTTGTGGCTTGAAAGGTTCATGTTTTAAGATGATTGAGTAGGCCGATGTTATTTGTTCTTGCTTTGAGCCTTTTAGTTGGTATCAGAGGTCATATCCGGATTTTTAAATGCATCAATTCATCTGAGCATACACTATTTGCTTGTGCTTGCTATCAAAATTATTGCCCTACTTAATTTAGCTGACAGTGGAATAAATGTTATGCATGTGTAGTGCTGACAGTGGAAGTGAAGGTACAAGCGAAGGCAGTGATGCAAACTCCCAGAACGTGAGTGCAAGGCCTCTTACCTCATTTATTAGTTTATTGTTTTGAACTGACCTTCTCCTTTTATTAGTTTATTATTTTGAACATGATTTGCTCATGTATTTCTTCTATATTGGAGGTTGTGAACACCCTGCCAGAATGGTAGGATTTCAGGACAGGAGTTTGCAATTTCTTGACTTTCTGCCCCAACTCAGCTATTAATTTACCCTACAGTCTGGATATGTATACTCTAGGTTTTGAAGTGGATGTGAAGATTGTTGTTTCAATTGATCAGCCTTGCCTTTAATCCCTCTTTTTCTATTAAATAACCCGATTTAATAATGTTGATCGCCTGGGAAAGGGAATAATCCTCAACATAAGTTGTTTTGGATGGAACTGTATCCAGGGTTCCTTCTTTCTCTCTCCGGAAGTCACAATACTCTTGTAGCTTCTCAATTATGCTGTTCATAGCAACTAGGAGTTAACCTGCCTGCTGATCAGATTAATTTCTTTTATCTGTTACATGGGAAACAAAGTTTAATGAGCCTTCTGTATGTCCTAAGAAAAACATTTTGGAGTAAGGTTATTGAAGAAATGCTAAAGCTGTATTCTATAATCATCTCAATTACAACTCCTCATGTGCTGCAGCTTCTTTTGGAACTCTTCCAAGGATGAGAAAACTTTAAATGTTTCATTTTTATTCAAATTCAGCCATTCACCTATATTGCCTTTAATTTCCTTTTTTCAGGTCAATATTATGCTATAAAATGTTATTTTCTTCTTTTTTAGGATTCGCAATTGCAGTCTGGAGACGGAAAAGATTCTGGAGAAGGTTAGTGTTATTGACATGACATGACATGACATCTTTTTGCACTGTATTGTTGCCATTTGTGTTTGTTCTGACTTCTGAGGGAATGTCTACAATGGTTCTTATACAGGTGAAGCATCTCAGAACGGACGCTCAGCTCATGGTCCTCAGAATGGAGGTCCTAATTCAGCCCATTCAGTGGCAAATACAGCACTGGCCATTGTACCTATATCAACTACTGGGGCTGCCACAGCTGTTCCTGGTCCAACTACTAACTTACATATTGGGATGGACTACTGGGGAACACCTGCTTCATCTAATGTTCCTGCAATGCATGCGAAGGTTCCTTCAACCCCAGTTGCAGGAGGAATTGTAACCCCTGGATCACGGGACAATGTCCAGTCTCAGCTTTGGTTACAGGTTTTCTCTCTCTGAACAATATAGTGAAATTCAAGATCTCCTTAAGAGTCAGTTAATTTTCTTTTGGATGTGGTGCTATGCTTTTTTCCATGAAATGTCAAATTTCAAACTAAATATATTGGATTATAATTAAGGTTTTTCTCCTCCAAGGAGCTGCTACATACTTTCCTTGCTGATATTCTAAGAATGTGTTTTTGTATTGCTTTTTCTTTTGGTGT
Source organism: Gossypium hirsutum (assembly GCF_007990345.1). NCBI lineage: Eukaryota > Viridiplantae > Streptophyta > Magnoliopsida > Malvales > Malvaceae > Gossypium > Gossypium hirsutum. The sequence goes on from NC_053431.1 coordinate 111,362,835, forward strand.
TGTATGTAACTGGAACTATTTCTGGTTTTATGAATTTAGGATGAAAGAGAGCTTAAAAGACAGAGAAGGAAGCAATCAAACAGAGAGTCTGCTCGGCGATCAAGGTTGCGTAAGCAGGTAATGAAGTAGCCTTCAGAAATTGCAGATTTTATTATGGTTATCTTCCATTAGAGGCTCACAAATGAGTTGTTTATCTAAGATTCTAAATGCTTACTATTGAATCAGGCGGAATGTGATGAGCTGGCTCAACGTGCTGAAGCCTTAAAGGAAGAAAATGCTAACCTTAGATCAGAAGTTAGTCGTCTCAAGAGCGAGTATGAGCAGCTTCATGCTGAGAATGCCTCTCTCAAGGTCATAATTTACTCTTGCTTTGTTTTGCAAAATATTAAAACTTGTTAGTATGTTTCTATATTTTGAACTGTAGTCTGCCTTGTCCAAAGGCCTATTTGCATAGAATTGCTTTCTAATATCAGTTAGATAATTGCAGGAGAGGCTAGGGGAAATCCCTGGGCACGAGGATCTGAAGTCTGGTAGGAATGACCAACATAGAAATGAAGATGAAGAAACAGAGAGTGTGCAGGGTAGTCACTAGGTTTCATATACCCTGTTTCGTGCCTCATCCAGGAGCACAACCTAACCAAATTAGCTACAGAAGGTTTTTATTTTGCATAGCATGTTTAAATTTTATCAAAGCTGACCTTGATAGTTTTTAGGCCCCTTTATCCCCTTATAATCCATCACCAGTGATTTGGCTTGTCTTTACAATGAAAGTCTTAGGATGTTATGTAGGGTCAATATCCTGTCATACCTTTCCCTATTGAAAGAAGGGTACAGTTTAACTTTTCAAGCTTGTTTTATGTTAAAATATGATTGATGAATGTTTTAACTGTGGGAAGTAATGAACTCTGATTCGTTAATACTTTGGTGCTGCCAATTCATTTGTTATTCCCTTTCAATTGTCTTGAATTTGTTGTGTATGGTCCATGTTTGCTACTATTGAGCTATTCTTACAGCAAATGGCACAAAAGCGTATAAACAGCAACCCTTACAATGCTTATGATTCATGTACCAGAAAATTGATAAAAATATGGGTGGCAAAGATCTGAGAACAATACAACAAAACAAAAGATACTGTCACAGACTGGTCATTCAATGAATTTAGACACCCTTATTGCTACTCTTTCCTTTTGTCATAAGCAGCTATATTTTGGGATTCACATTCAGGGCTGAATAGGCGAACCAACAAAGCAGATGCTGAGCTGACAGACACAGCTCCACAGGCAGCCCACCGAAGACTTCTTGGAACAGTAATTCTAGGGCCTGCACATTACCATTAAAAAAAAATGAAGTTTATGATGAAATAAAAACTCGGGATACATGAACAGCAAGAAACTAACATTGAACTTATGTACATCATAAGCAGACACCCAAAGTGACGAACATATTTAATATTTTGGAAGGCTAGTGAAGAGAGAACAGACCGTAATGCAATCTACAGAGAACCCAAAATCCTAGAGCTCCTCCGACAGTAAAAATCCCAGCCGTCTGTCTCATTAACCTGGAACAAGGCTTTGCATCTGATCTCATCAATTCACCATCCGAGCAGCCAAGCGCACGCCTCAACGCCATCTCTCAACGCTTGTTCGATGTTATGTTATCGAACTCACACAAAATCGTCTTCTTTGCTTACTCTGTCTTCGCCTTCGTTACCCGGACTCGGCAATTAGGGGTGCCGTACCCGTGTCGACGCGATCCAACCACCGGACACGCGTCAGATCCGGAAAAAACCAGCGGACACGGCGGTGGGTGAGAACTGAGATGAGAAGAGAATAAAAAGAAAAATAAACTGATTTGCAGAGACGAGAGAGAGAAAAGATGCACGATGGTAGGAGGAAGATGATGGTATATAAATGAGTGAAAAATTAGGGTGTAATAAATGCAGTATCTGTATTTATATTATGTTTAAATATCCCAAAAGTCCTTATACTTTTTAAAATTTAAAATTTTAATTTTATATTTTAATTTTGACACATTGAGTCCCGTTTTTTTTAAATTTTTCTTTCTAATTTTCCGTTAAAGTTAAATGATGGGGCTGTTATAAAAGGGAAAATGACCTTTTTAACCTTCAACAATTTTATCAATTTAATCTTTATCCTTAAAAGTACATAAAAATTAAAAGGAAAATCATATATTAAATAAAATAAAAAAATTAAAAGGTTTAATATATATATTTTAAAAAATATGAAATAAATAAAAACTTTTTAAAATTTAAAAATAATTTTAAAATATAAAAAGATATAAAAATTAAATGTTATCTAAACTAGACTGAGCCGACCAACCAAACCGAGAACTGACTGAGGAATCGGTTCGATGAGAGATGAACCAATTGAACCAAACTATAAAATTTAATTAAAATTGAATCGATTTTTATAAAATTTTAATATTTTTATTTTATTTTTAATAGCTTATTTATTTTGAATTGGTCGAACCGGTCAACTAATTAGCTCTCAAGTTGAATGGTTCGACAATTGGTCTTGTTTCAAAAATATTGCCCAATTTTCAAAAAATAAAATATTTATTCCTTGAATAAAAGGTATTCATGGGCTTTGTAACCCAGTTAGCCTAATTAGTCCGACTCATTTTGAGATGATTTGGACTCATATTTTTAATCTTGGGTTGGCCAAACTTAGCTCATTTTATTATTTAAAATAATAAAAAAAATTAAATTAACTTTAATTTTTATGATTAGATTTAAATATAAAATAATTTTTTATTATTTTTAAACATAAAAATAGTCTATTATGGCGAAACGAACTTGAAGTCGAAAATTTTTTAAATAGGGCCTCGGTCTGGCCTCACCCATAAAAATTTCTAATGATAGTAAAGTCTCTTCAAAGTTTGAATTATTTGTTTAGTCCATAATAAATCATATTTGAACAAGTATTTTTTTACATTTAATTCAAATAATTTATGCACCACAAATAATTTTAATTAAATTTAAATATAAAGTATATGAAACATTAAAATAATGATACAAATTCTATATTGATTCGAATTAAAATTAAATGTGCTCTCTAAATTTTTTTTTGTTCAAAATACACTATAAAAATTTCAAGACTTAATTTATTATTTTTGTATTTTTTGAAAACGGGTCCACTTCTATATGAAATTCTTTTAATATAGTGTATTTTGAAAAAAAAATTAATCTGAATCGATTCAAAGTTTGTATCATTATTTAAAATTTATTTTATACTAATATTTTATATCCTTTATAATTAAATTTACATAAAAATATTTTTATATATAATTTATCCAATTTAACTAAATTTATGGAGTAAATAATAGATTTTATGAATTTTGGATGTTTTCATATTTTTCATTTATTAAAATTATTTAAAATGATTTTCTAGGAAAATAATAATTTTGTAAAACTTTTATGAGTTTTTAATTTTCACATTCCTATATTTTTTTTGAAAATATGAAAAATAAATTTTAATTTTTAAATCATTTCTGTAATTGTTTATGTACTTTTAAAGAGTAAGCATCAAATTGACAAAAAAAATTTATATTTTCTTTTTTCATAATCGCTACCTCATCAATTCTAATAGCAAAATTGAAAGGCAGACCAAGTTTTTTAAATAAAAAAAGTATATGGACTCAATGTCACAAAATTAAAATATAAAGACTAAAGTTTAAATTTTAAAAGAGTAAAAGGACCTTTGATGTATTTAAACCTTATATTTACAAGCATAGTTTTAGAGGAGAGAGAATTATATATACAGAATAGTTTCTTCCCAATGCCATGGATTTAATTGTATGTATTAATTTAGATATATTATTATAAATTTTGTATAATTTTTTTGCAAGAATTAATTATATATATTAATTAAAATATATTAAATTATTAAAAAATTTGAACATTTCACATTAAGAAATTATATTATATAAATAATTATACACAATAATATAAAGTAAAAACATAAGTTTATTTGTATTTAAAAATAAAAAATTATTAAATTAGTTCATATAAACTGTTTTTTTTAATTTCACAAATAATATGTTTATGTAATTAAAATCTAATAATCGATAAAATAAAATTTTAAATCGGATCCATCTCTTGAAGTTCATGGTTTACTTGCAGATGACCTTAGTGGTTCCTGCGCTTCCAATGGCATAGTTAGATAAATTGTTACTGTAAGAGCTTTCGCCCCATTATTTACCCCCCCCCAATAATATTAGATTCAATTAAAAAACATAATTTTTTTGTGAGTTTTTTACTAAACAAGTATAAAAAAATTAAAAAAATTCTAAAATAATACACCTAAAATATTAATTACCGAAATGGTATGCTCAGGGTGGTCACGCCACTCTAACAGGCGGCACCACCCTGAATTCTGACGCCAAACAGTGAAAAAAAAAAACACTGAAAACAAAAAAAAAAGCTGAAAACGAAATAAAAAATAAAAAACGGGTCATGTGGGTGTCAGAGGCGGCACCAGTGTTGCCTTTGGCAGAGGCGGCACCAGTGTTGATTTTAAAAATATATTTAGGATTTTGGGTCAATTTCTAAAATATTTAGGAAAATAAATTGATTTTGCAATAATTATTTAATTTTATAAATAAAAGAGTTATTAATTAAAAATATGAGTTGAAAATAAAAAAAAACTTAAATAGTATATTTATTAATTAAAATAAAAAAGCTTGCAACAACATAAAATAAAAAGAATTCAAATTTACTTAAAATCACTCGTCTAACCAAAAGAGTTAATATACTAAAATTAGTAATTAAAAATAAAAGTAAAGCTTGAACAACATGAAATAAAAATACATTTATGAATATGAATGGAACTAAACCCGAGATTAAAAGATAAAGCTATTAACATTTAACTATCTAACCAAAGAGGAGCGCATTTTTTGTTTCTCTCTCCAAAATCAATCTATTACCCTAAATATTCCAGAAATCGATTTTTTTTCAAATTTGACTACATTTATTGATTCCTTTAAAAATAGTTTATTTTGAAGAAAAAGTTAAATAAAAATTGAATTCAGTTATAAATTTTGTTTATCTTTTTTTACTTTTTTTATATGAAATATTTAAATAAAATATGTTTAAAGATTAAATGGAAGCCTAAGGAAGATTCATTTATAAATATTTTTACCATTCAATCTATGATATTCTTTTATAATTTTAATTTTGTTATGAAATAAATATTAAAGAAAGTAAAAGAATAAAAAAATTGAGAGAACAAAAGAGAATGTATGAATTTTATTGGTGAATGAGATTTTACAATAATTTTTCAAAGTTTATATTTATAGATATAAGTACATATTATATAAACTTTTACTTCTAATAAATATAAAAGGTTTAATGTATTATCAAACTTATTTTTATTTCGGTGAATATCGATAAAATATTCATAATAAATTTTTATTTTTATTTTTTTCTTTTAGATATTTAATTGGCAGGGGTGAATTAGGGACTGCCCTTTAATATTGTAAAATTTCATTAAAATTTTTTTGAGTTTTCAACAGTGTCTGAGCTAGAAAATTTTTTGGGTGAAATTAAATTATATATTTTTACAGAGATAAAATGTAATTTTATCATTACTAATTTAAAATTTTATAAATTATAAATGGTTTAAATGTAAATTTTTCAATTTTAGGGGGGTCGGGCCCTGCCAACCCCCTTACTCCGCAACTGGTTTTCAAAATATTTTATTTTTATTTTATAATTAGTGTTTAAAAATATGATAAATTTGTGTTTTGCATCCAAAACTTTCCAAAGTTTTTATTTTATTTTATAAAATTTAGAAATTTTATATAATAAATTTAGTAACATTTTTAGTTCAATTTAGTCAACTAATACAAAATAGTATCTAAATATTAATTAACTAAAAAATAAATTCCAATAATTATAATATCTAATACCAATTGAGCATTTAACTTATTTTACTTTTCTTGAATTTATATAAATATCCTAACCCCCTCAACATTTTTGGCTTCATCTGGTGGTGATGGGTACACTTAGAAATTTATGTTTATTTAATTGAAACAAAAACCCCTCTGCATGAGGGGTCAAATCGACATTGGAAAGCTGGGCGCTGGTGCCGCCTCTGCCAGAGGCAACACTGGTGCCGCCTCTGGCACCCACATGACCTGTTTTTTTATTTTTTTTCTTTTTCAGTGTTTTATTTCACTGTTTGGCGTCAGAATTCAGGGTGGTGTCGTCTGTCAGAGTGGCGTGACCACCCTGAGCATACCATTTTGGTAATTAGTATTTTAGGTGTATTATTTTGGAATTTTTTTAATTTTTTTTATACTTGTTTAGTAAAAAACCCTTTTTTTGTCAATAACTAAAAAACATAATATTTGATAGATAAAATATCCTATGCTACCAATGGCATAGTTAGATAGGAGGAGTGGTTAGATATTAGAGATGTTGATGTTATTTGGGTATGTTATTTTTCTTGGCGGTGGGTAAGGAAACATATTTTAAAATTGAAGTTAGAGCTGTTTTAGAGGGTTTCCGTTTAACATGGGAAAAATGATTAAGACAGGTTGAGTTAAAATGCGACAATACTCTTCTAGTGGAATCTCTATTGGCAAGTGGAGTTGTTAACAATTTGATGGCTGAGTTATGTTTGTTAAATTATCTCTTAGGCAGGAATTGTAAGGTATGTGTTTGTCATGTTCTAAGGACGTATAATGAAGTTGTAGATCATATGGCTAAGTATGCAAATTTTGAATTTTTGAGTTTATGTGTGTTTGATGAACCGCCATTATCTGTTCGGGAGTTGTTGTTAACTGATTGTAACAACCGTTCACAAGCTTAAGTGCTGTTTTGATGTAATTGCAGTTTGCTGTTATCTTATAAAAAAAAGTAATAACTAATATTGATCTAATAAATTAAAGTTTACATTTGAAAATGGATATTGGCAAATTTTACCCTATGCTTTAATAATATTTTCAATGTGATACCTCTACTTTTAATTTCGTCTATCAATGTGATACATCTCTCTAATAGTGTTAAATTTCAGCCTATTCAGGACACATGACTCACTTAAATAATGACGTGTCATTTTTGTAAGAAATTTTCAGTGTTAAAATATGCTAAGGACCTGAAATTAAATAAGTTAAATTTATTTTTTAACCCAAAAGTATAGAAGACATCTTTAAAACCCCATAAATATCTAAACTTTAAACAATAATTAAATAAAAATTCAAAATTTGAAAAATCCCAAATTTCTCCCCTTCTTATTTGAGTTAATGAAATCAATTCCTTCAAAATTCTAAGCAACCGACAAATAGCAAAGCAACCTAGAGATGAAAGCAATTTACAGGTCCAAAGCAATTTACAGGTCCAAATCCAAATATTTCAAACACATAGAAAACTACAAGTTTTAACTCCTTCACCAAACAAATTTCGAAGCAGAAGATAGGAAGAACCAAGCACTCTACTTCTACAAGTTTGTGCAAAATCAATATAATTTTGAAATGTTGAAACAAATTCGTGAATAAACCAATTGAAGCACCCCATTCTAAATCACCATTTTTTTTCTTTCCTTCTCTACATCCAAAAATCCAAATATCATGAGATTAAAAAGAATTTATTATTGAACCCTTGTGTTGGCCTGATAGTTAAAGTATTCATCAACCTAAGTGTAACTTGAATTTGAGTTGTATTAGTCACGTTGCTGTTGGGGCTTTATCTTTCTCTTCTAACTCACAAAAAAAAAACTCATAATTTTTTTAAAATATCCAAATTTAAAAAAAAATAATTATTTTAGCCAACACCCTACCATCTAAGTCAACCTATTCCAATCCAGTATGGAGAGATGCCCAAAAACTTTCAAGTTTTGTCTTTGTTTAAGAACACTAACCATTTTGGGCAGCCGGTTTTAGTTCTAGGCTTAGGTTTATGAAGGCCCAAATCCAATCATATGTTAGATTTTTTTTTCTTCAAAAATTACAATCTTTTTAGGGTGGTTAAAAACTAAATGTACCAAACCGTAAATTGTATTTAAAAATAAATAAATTTTAACTAGTCAAATTAGCATTAGATTATGTTATGAGATAGAAAACCGACTTAACTGAACTAATTAGTATACGAGTACCATCAGCAATCAAGCCACCACTCCAAAAATTTTGGAATAAAATCATATCCCTATAATATTAACACAAATACTATTCTTCACTAGCGTGTATATGGTTAATTAGCAATCTACATACCACCGATTCCTGGGCGATTTCTTTTCCTGCTTCTCGTTTTGTGGGTCTGCCTTATTCTCTTGAATATCATGGCAGTTTGAGAGGGTTCTGAGTGTGTTTCGTTGTTTGTGAGGATTGCTTTTGAGTTTTTTTAATTCTTTTGTTTCGTTCGGAGGTCGTACGGTGTATTTACATTGATGCGATTGGGTCTGATGGGGGTTCTGACAGACAAGACGTTCTTCCTGTGCTTTTGGCTCCGTGTCTTACGGTGATATTTTTCCGATTACTGTTCATAGTTTTTTCTGATTTCTTTATTTGGTTTTTTTTTGTCCTTTTTGTTTATCGCTTTACTGGGTTTCACTGTTATTAGTGCACTGGGGGTCCCACGGTGGTCAGGTTTTATATCTTTCTTTAGACTTTCTAAGTTCTTTTTACGTTTCTGCATGAAAAAGGGGTTTTCTTTTTCCATCGAATGTAGTGCATTTTTCATGCATGTAGGGTTTTACGCGCTTTTTTTTCCTGTTTCAATAATCTCCTTTAAACCGATTGTTTTCTTGTTTCCTATCGACTTTTCTTTGTTGTTTCTTACTGGGTTTTTGCGCTCTTTTTCCGTGGCTGCCTCTTTTCTCTTTTGAGGCTTTTGTGTTTTCGCTTGGTGGAGGTATTCTTGTTGTTTGGAACCGTTGGGGTGCGCTTTTTATTTGAGTTTCTTTTTTTGTTTTCTTTAGGTATTGCTCATGTTCGATCAATCTTTAGAAAATATGACGGAGAATGATATGTCAACAATGACGGAGGAAATAAATGAGCTCCTGGAGAGATTGAAATTTTCAGAGGAAGAAGCTGGGCATATCATTACCACGAACGGTGATAAAAATATCCAAGGCTTTGAATCTTGGGCTGTAGGCAAGATAATGGCGTAGAATTGCAAACAGAGAGGCGATGTACCGAGTTTTTCGATCGCTTTGGTAAACAAAAGAAGAGATTGATTTCGTTGCTCTAAAAGAAAGAGTGGTGATCGTCAAGTTTGGGTGCTTGGAGGATCGAAGTAGAATATTAAATCTGTCGCCTTGGCTCTTTGATAGATGCCTTTTCTCAATGCTGCCTTTCAAAAAGGGGAAGGATGTTGAATCCTATGAGTTTTGGTTATCACCATTTTAGCTAAGGATCTATAACATTCCCATTGAACTCATAGACCGTCAACTAGCTTTGGATGTTGGGAATGCTATAGGGGAGTTGGTGGCGATTGATTGGAAAGACCGAAATGGCGGATGGACAGAATTTATGAGAATAAAAGTTAAGATAGATGTGCTAAAACTTTTGAGGAGGGTTGTGCGAATGGTTGAAAAGACTGGAGAGGAAAAGATTGGGCTGATAAAGTACGAAAGGCTTCTAGATTTTTGCTATGCTTGCGGGGTGATAGGTCATACCATGAAGACATGCATGAATAATAAGGAGGATGCTGGGTCGAATGCCTCAAACTTCCAGTTTGGAAGCTGGATGAGGGCACTTGTTGTGACCCCAAACCAAGAGAGGGGCCTGAGAAGAAATGGTGTGGAAATGGTTGCTTCAGGAGACCGCGTGAGTGAAGATAAAGAAGAAAATCAGACTAAGCCGAGGGATAAGAGGGAGCAGCATGGTAACGCTGGAAAGGAGAAGGCAGGCGAAGAAGAATTAATGGCCACCTCTCCTATGGAAAGAATAAGCCATAAGATTATGAGGGATGGAATGGGAAGGCTCAAAAGCAATCGGAAAAGACACAAAGGACCAAATGGCGACAATATGGAAGAGAGTCCAGTGAGATCTGTTAAGAGGAAACTTTCAGAGAATGTCTCACCTTTCAAGGCGGTGGCTGGCGCCCAGCCCCGCCACGAACCATGAAAATCTTTAGCTGGAACTGTCGTGGGGTTGGGAACCTTGTGACAGTTTGCGAGCTACAGTAACTCCTTGTTGCAAACGTCCCTGATATTATTTTTCTATGTGAGACCAAAATTTATTCTAACGGTTTCCAGCGGATTCGTACTATGTGCAGAATTGAGGGTTGCCTAGCGGTTGACTCGGTAAGGAAAAGTGGTGGGCTGGCGCTGCTGTGGAGGGAAGGCGTGAATGTCACGGTTTAGAACTATTCTAAATATCATATCGACTCATTCGTCAAGATGGATGATGATGCGGTGGTTAGGTTCACCGAGTTTTACAGTCAGACCGATCCTTGTTTAAGAAAGCAGGATTGGGATATATTGCGGAGCGTAAAAAGTAAGGTTCATGAAGGTTGGCTTCTGGGGGGTGATTTTAATGCCATTCTGAATGATTCTGAAAAGGAGGGTGGCCGGCGCAAACCTAAGGCTTTGATGGATGAGCTTTGTGATACTTTGTAGAAGTTGAACCTAACCGATGTCAAGCCTTGCGATGGGTGGTTTACGTGGACGAATAACATGGATGGTGATAGGCTTGTTAAAGAAAGGTTGGACCGTTTTGTTGTCTCTAATGTCTTCATAGAACAATTTCCTTTTCTTACTTCTTATATAGTCTGCCAATCCAAGTCGGATCACGAGGCTATTATGTTAGATACGCATGGTAGCAAGTCCAAAGAGAAGCGGGCTGGCAACAGAGTTTGGTTTAGATATGATATGTGTTGGGCGGATGATCCAGAATTGAAAGATATTATTACGAGCATATGGTTGAAGGAGGATTACAACATGCTGGAGAAAATGGATTTGACTCGTGATAAACTGGGCCCGTGGTAGTACTATCGTTTCAGAAGTTTGAAGCATAAAATAAGAGGGCTGGAGAAGGAGATTAGTAAGCTTATGGATGGTCGTTCGAATGTGTGGACTATGAATCGTTTTAAACAAGCTCGCGGGAAACCAGGCCATCTTTATGGTGTGGAGGAAAAATACTGGGCGCTTCGAGCGCGCTCCTAGTGGCTAAGGGAAGGGGATCGCAACACCCGCTTTTTCCACATTTGGGCTTCTGGTTGTACAAGAAAAAATAGTATTACGAGACTTAAAGACGCGCAAGAAAATTGGCACGAGAAGGAGGAGGAGATTGGTTGCATTGCTTGGACTTATTTTAAGGATCTTTTCGAGACCTCACTTAACTTGGACGTTGATAGAGACTTACAGCATATCCCCAGTTGCATTGATGAGGAGACAAATAAGAGGCTAAATGCTGTCTTTACGGATGATGAGCTTTTGAGGGCTTTTAAACAAATGGATTCGCGGAAGGCGCCTTGGATCGATGGGCTTTTGGGGAGATTTTTTAAGGATCATTGGTCTATTGTAGGGAATGTGTACTGACTTTATGCCATGATATTCTTCAGGGCGAGAAGAGTGCCGGATGTGTTAATGAAACTTTAATTGTTTTAATCCCAAAAATTAAAAATCCTTATGAAATGGCTAACTTCCGTCCAATTAGTCTTTGCAGGATGATCTACAAATTGGTTTCTAAGACTTTGGCTAATCGGATCAAGGAGGTCCTCCCTTTGTGTATAAGCCAAAACCAAAGCGCTTTTATACCTGTCGTAACCATTTTTTTTTGAAAAAACGGGGATCGACTTTGATTTTGAAAGTGAAAATTAAAACGGGAGTCACCACCAATCTTTATTGGATGTGATCGGATCACCCTTATTTTAATAAAACATTTTAGTTTACTAAAACGACATTTTGGTCTACGAAATTTGAGAAAACGGGTTCGGGAGTCGGTTACGTACGAAGAAGGATTAGTACCCTCGTAACGCCCAAAATTGGTACCTAATTGATTAATTAATGTCTTAATATCGTAAATTGAAAAGTTTTAAAATAAATTTTGAAATACGATCCCTTTTTATGAATGTCTAGTTTAAAAGTGCTTGAATTGGATTAAAACGATTACTAAAGATTTCCTCGTCTCGAGACATCAGAGAATCACATCCCGTAAATTAGGACGCGATACCTTGAACTTCCGAGCGCAAGTTTATCTTTAATTTTAATTGAAATTTCACGTGTTCTTAAAACTCGAAAGGATATTTGGCTATTTAGAATCAACGAGAGAATCGAAACCCCGTAAGTTAGGGCACAATTCCTCGACATTTCAAAATGCATAACATTGTCTTATTTGGAAAATTTTGTTTTTGAATAGTAGCGAATACAATATTTAAACGACGTGTATTTGTTAGATTAAAATAAAACGATTTATTGGATAAATGTATTGGGCTTAATGTATGATATGACTTAGGCTAGATAAAACAAAGATATATCGTAGAGCATGGGATAATACAACATGAATACAATGTTATACAAGCAAATGACAATGATGAAAATACGAATAGACCAAATATAATACACGCAATGGTAATATTCACATAACATATATCGCTTAGATACTAATCATTAATAATCAAAGACAAATGAATAAAAAAATATTATAAAGCGAATTAAAATGAATAAAACGTAAAGCAAATTTAAAAATGACAAGAAATGAATTTAAAATAACTAATAAAAAGAAATATCAACAATGTGCAAGCCAATTTAAAAGAAGAATATATGTATAAGAGATTTTAGAATAGATATTACAGACCAAAATTTGAAATAAATAATATATGGGAAAAGCTTAAAAATGAATAATGTGTAAAATAATTTAAGACAAATGATACCTAAACAAGTATAAAATAAATATTATGTAAAAGAAACTTAAAATATGTAATACTCAAGACATCTAAGAAATAATTAGTATGTATATGTGTACAAAATAGATATAATGATTTGAAATTGATAATACATATAAAATTTTACAATAAACAATTTAAAACGAATGATGCACGAAGCAAATTTGTAAAATATATAATGTAGAGAATTTTAAAATCTAGATTACATAAAGCAAATTGAAAAAGATTCATACGAATAATTTTAAAGTAAATAATATATATATGTAAAAGTATGAAAAATATATATAAAAATTTAAAGTAAACAATAATAAAAAATATTTTAAAATAAATAAATAGGGTTATATAAGGCATGAAAACAGTTTTAAAATGAACGATGTGCATATAGATTAATTTAAAAATATACATATATATACATAGAGATAAAAACTTGAAATAAAAAGGGGGCTTAAAGAAAATAATAATAGTAATAATAATATACAAAATTGTCACTTTGTTATATGTATAAAAAATAATTGGAAATAAACTATATGAATGATATGTGAAAAGTATCAAAAACATATAATATAACAAAATAGCCTAGTACACTCAATATACAAAAAAAAAAAACGTTTAAAATGGATAATAATTCAATTTTTAATAATCAACGTTAAAACAAGTTAAAATAAATCATATACATAATTAATCTAGTAGCAAACAGTATGTAAAATATTTGAAATAATACATAATAAAACATTCTAAAATTAATAAACAATAAAAGTAACAAAAAGGATGCAGGACGTGATTGAAAGTGGGCCAGAATTCAGGGTATCGATTGCAAATGAAAAGAAAAGGTCACTGGGGGCTAATTCGAAACATGCTTAAACTCACAGGGATTAAATGGGACAATATCCCCAACCCAAGCATATGTGTGCAAAACGGCAGTGTTTTGCATGGCTATTAAAGCCAAAGTTTTTTGTTTATTTTTATTTTAACTTCATTTTCTTTCAAAAAAAGGCAGAGAGCCTTCCTGCTCTCTCTCTCCCTCCTCCCTCTTCTCATTTGGGATTTGGCTAGGGTAATATACCCATCATCGCCGGACCACCGCTCCTCCACCGTAGACGGTGGTCGGGGGGACGCAAAATGGTTCTCTTAGCCTCGTTTGAAACGCCTTTGAAGGCTAGGCTACCAAAACTGAAAGAATCGAAGGAGGCCCTCAACCCCCCCTTTTGGGTCCGATGTCGGCGATGGAAAAGTGTTCTCCGACGCGCGACCACGAGATCCAGGTGAGCCCCTCCCTTTTCTTTTTTATTCTTTGTTTTTTATGCTTAAAATAGATATCTAAAAAATGAAATAAAATGAAAAAACGAGAAGATAAAAGAAACAAAAAATATTAAAACAACGACCTTTCTAATTTTTATTTTGCGTTTTGCTTTCTAATCTCCGTAAAAAAAAGAAAGGGATTGATTTCGGCTTTTTATAGCCGAGTTACACTGATTTGTTCTTTGTTTTTTTATTTTGTTTGATTCCTTTCGTTTTTTTTTGCTTGTCGTTTTCTCTTTGTTCGTTTCTCTGCTGTTGGTATTTGCTTGCGTGTGGACCTTCATTTTGCAGGTCGTGTCAGAGGCTGGTGGTTGGTGCCCCGAGCGATGGTGGCACACGTGGCAGAGGAGGCAGCGGCTGAAAGTCTGCAACTAGGTTTTTTGCTGCTGAAAATTTTTAGTTGGTTGGGCTGTCTTGGGCTTTAGGGTTTGTATTTAATTGGGTTTGGTTTAGTAGTGGGCTGATGGGGTTTGGGTAGTTTGTAATTTGGGCTAGGTGACTCTTGGACTTTATTTTTATTTATTGTATTTGGTGTTTTATTTTGGTTTGTTGGTATGGGCCAAAATTAGCTGCAACAGTACCCAATCGGATGATCCACGACAATGTTTTAGTTGCCCATGAGCTCATGCACTATCTTTACAGCTCTAAGAATAGCCCGAACAAAGGATGTGTGGTCAAGCTCGACATGAGCAAAGCTTATGACCGGGTGAAGTGGAGCTTTCTTGAGAATGTGATGAAAAATATGGGTTTTTCCTCTGCTTGGGTTAATAAAATCATGGATTGTGTGTGTACTGTCCGATATAGGGCAATACGAATCAATCCGATGTCATTATTCCGGAGAGGGGTCTCCTTCAAGGGGACCCGCTTTCTCCTTACTTGTTTCTTTTTTGTATGGATGCCCTGTCTCGTTTGTTAATTCAGGCTCAAGAGACTCATATTATTAGGGGCATTCGAGCTAGTATTAATGGTCCCAGGATTAATCATCTCTTCTTTGCTGACGATGCCCTTTTGTTTGTTAGGAATAAGCAAAGTGAAGTGCTGGCGTTTACTAAGATCCTGGAAACATTTGAACGGATGCCGGGTCAACGCATCAATTTTGATAAATCCATAGTGTATTTCAGCCCTAACACTATTGTTTCTCAACGCGAAGGTCTTAGCAGACTACTGAAGATGAAGGTGGTGTCCAACCTTGATGCTTACCTTGGCCTTCCTATTCCGGTTGGTAAGAAGAAGTCTGATGCTTTCAAAAGTATTCTGGAGCGCACGGCAAATAGGATAAAAAGCTGGTCGAAGAGGCTGTTATCTTATGGTGGAAAGGAAATATTCATAAATTCGATTCTTCAAGCCGTTCCTACTTATGCTCTCTTAGTTTTCTTTGCCCTGAATGGCATCTTGGAGGATCTTCAGGCCATGTTTGGTCGGGTTTGGTAGGGGGAAAAGATCATAACAGAAGCTGGCATATGCTTTCATGGGACCGCACGTGCTTCCCTAAAGGGATAGGAGGACTTGGGTTCAGGGACCTTCGGTGTTTTAATGTGGCTTTGCTCGGTAGGCAAGTGTGGCGTCTTATGAGTTGTAAAGACACGCTCTGCTATAAAGTGATGAGTGCCAACTATTTTCCGGATGGAGATGTTCTCCAACCCAAGTGTGTTGATAAACCCTCATTCACGTAGCAGAGCATTGCCAAAGCCACGAGTATTTTGTATGATGGGTTTGGTTGGAACGTGGGCAGGGGGAATAAGATCGACATATGGCGCGATAACTGGGGTTTTGAAGGGCTCTCAGGTGCCTCGATTGGTCTCAACAGGTGGGAGGTCCAGGAGAATAAGGTGTGTGATTTGTTGAATAACGACAAAAACGGATAGAATGAGAGAAAGATTTATGAGATCTATGGTGAACACTTGGGGGATCGAATATGCAAAATTCCCCTTATTCATAATAGTCCTGATGACAATCGTATTTGGTTCCATAATCCGTTAGGCTTTTACTCTACCAAGTCTGCTTACTCGTGGTTGACTTTGAAGCATGTGGGGTATGGAACCCATTGAATCTTTTGAAGGCTGATGTGGAAACTTCAAACTCTACCGAAAATTAAGGTTTTTTATTGGCGGCTGGGGCATGATATTCTGCCTACGTATGAGAAAATTTCTGGCATTCGGAGGGAGGTCAACGGTATTTGTCCGAGATGTAGGAGTGACAAGGAGACCCTTCTTCATGCGATGAGAGACTGCCCCAGGACTAAGGCGGTGTTGGCTCTTGGTGGGCTGAATACCAAAGTTCTCGAGGGCACCTACAGTCGATGTGTGGATTGGATTGAGGACATGGCTCGCACGCTGGACAAGAAGGCGCTTTCTGACTTGATCACGGTGCTCTGGAACATTTGGAACAGTCAGAATAATAGAATTTTCCGTGACAAGGAGGAAGCGGCCATGGTGATGTGGGGTAGAGCTGCTGCCCTAAGCCAGGATTTCCGCATTTTTAATTTCGTGGAGAAGCCGTTGATTCCGAAACCAGAGAGCGAGAAAGGTTGGAGCAAACCTGATCAGGGAGTGGTCAAAATTAATTTTGACGCCAACACGACTGGGAGGAAGATGTGTTTCGGTATTGTGGCGAGGGACCACGATGGGTTTGTTCTTGGCGGGCGGGCGGGTGTGTTGGAGAAGAACGTCCAAGCCGAATGGGCCGAGCTGCATGCGTTGGAGGAAAGCATTAGTTTCGCACAGACAAAAAACTGGACTAAGCTGGTTTTCGAATCTGATTGCGTGGGTTTGATAAACAGGCTCAATAAAACAAAAGTTGACTTTTCCACTATGGGTCATCGCATCAAGGATATTCTCAATATACTGAAACAGTATTGTAATTTTGATTTTAGTTTCGGTTGGGCCCCGCGTTGTTGTAACAAAGCGGCTGATTTGCTTTGTAAATGGGCTAATATCCAAAATTGTATTACGGATTTTAACATGGATTATCCTTTGGAAATTCATGATATTATTTTAAGTGATGCAATAAATTGAGGTTGACCTTCGGGTTTTTATCAAAAAAAAAAAGAGATTATGTTATGAGATATCATGTCTAGTTTTATACCATTTCAACCCTTTCAGCTTCTTCAATTTTAAATGTATCCAAAGCTCGTAAAAAATTTGTTGTTTATATACACTACAAATCTTATCATATGTACAAATTATGTATTTAAAATAAGGGTGTGTTTAAAAATAAGATGCAATAAATAATAAGTATGATTTGGAATTAATTAATAATAAAAAATAAAATATGTATGATATTAAAATAAAAAAAAAGTTAAATTAAATTGTGAGTGAATGAAATTTAAAAACAAAAACACATCAGATTAATAAAACTAAATGAATACAATTATTTATTATTGTTCTTTTATCAATTCTAAGTTGGTGTCGAGTTAACTTGTGACACATATAAAAATATATAAAACAAATACATTTATTAAAATTTCGTATAAAAACAAAAAAAATGTTTTAGTTCGAATGGTAAATGAATTGCCATTGTTTCAAATCTCATTATGGACAAGTTTTAATGCTTTATAAAAATATAAATGGATAAATCCCAAAACTATTCATGAACTATGGTTTAATGTACAATTATATACATGAACTTTGATTTTGTGCAACTTTATACATGAAATTTTGATTTGATTCAATTTTTGTAAATTATTAACACAATTGTTGATATAACATCATTTTATATTTATATATTACATTCATAAATAATTATATTTATCTAATATAAAAATAAATTGATGTATTTATTTTTTTAAATGTGTATGATTAAATCAAAATTAAAGTTTCAAGTATACATTTGAACCACAATTAGAATTTCATGTGTATAATTGCACCAAATTAAAGTTAGTATATATAATTTCACATTAAATCAAAGTTCATGTATAATTTTGTTATTTATCCCAAATATAAAAAGACAAAAACATTCATATAATCATATAACTTAGCAATAAAATTGATTTTTAGTAATTCTTTAACTGAATTGAGACTCGGTTGATGGGTGACACCAATTTAATAAAAAGCTTGATAATTAGTATAGATATTCCACTCTCTAAAACTAAAATTAATGGTAATCTTTACTTTAAGTTCATTGTTATTTTATAAAGTTTATTTTATTAAAAAAGACTATTGTATTTTCTTTATGATTGAAAAGCTCAAATTTTAGTCCTTACATGTTTACTTTTATTGTTAATGGAATGACATGATTTAACGGTAATTGACATAGTATTAAATAAAATATTAAATCAAATTAAAATTTTAAACATCAGTTTTTGAAGAATGAGTAAAGATAAGAAATTAATTTTAGTTTTACCCTAATTTGTTTTCTATTTTGTTTGTTTTTTTTCCTTATAATTGTTGCGTTTAAACTATTTGAAGTTTGCTCCACGTAAGTCACCATTAAACTACATCAATCCTTTTACAGAGATTAAAATGTTCCTTTTGATAGTAAAGTGATTAAAATCAACTTTTTAATATGATACAAGTACTTGTAATAAACTTTCAACTAAATAAACTTTTTGAGTGGAGTTTTACTTGAAGAGATTTTTTTTATATTATATTTATGAGAATTTGGTACATTGCTAGAAAAGTTTTTTACAACACCCCTTGCCTGACTCGATTGTCAGGTCCAAGTTGCGGGATCTCACATCTGTTGTCGAAGCAACTACGAACATATAACATTAACATCAAAGCATAAACCATACAAACATAAGAATTTCAAATCATAATCATGTTATACAACCTTTTCTAGGCCTTATACGAGCCTACATATGCTTTAAAGTAAATCTGAGATCAAACAATGACCAATTTGCAACATTTTCAAAACTTGAAGTAGACGACACGACATTAAGGGGTTTTTCGTCGCAACGTGACATACTAACTTGGCCTCGTTGTAACGATGGGGTTCCTTATCACGTTGTGGCTTGAAGTCCAGAGTTCATTGCGACAACCATCACCCAACGTCACGACATAGACTCTATTTTTGGCACAACTTAGGCAATTTGGTACCTATTTCATGCCAAACTCAACACATACCATTTGGTGCATTTGTGACCGAACAATTCAACTAGATCAAAATCCAACTGAACTAACCATGCCTTATAACTATTCAATATCATCAAGCAATTTACCATTCAAGTTCCACATTTATAGTTATCAAATTGCCAAAACATACACTTATGCATATATAAACATTAACACTTGTTAATTCAAAGATTAATCAAGCTCAAACCAAACCATCCATTCAAAGTTAACACATATCTTAACACCTATGTACATGCCACATAATTAAGCTTAAAGTGAGCAAAAGTCTACCGAGTCAATAGTAGGATAGTGCGAGCTTCGAAGTGATCCGATCGACGTGTTCTGCAAACCGACAATCTACAAAAAAAAGGAAAACAACTATGTAAGCTTTTCGAATGCTTAGTAAGTTCAAATGAGATTTACCTTACTTACCTTAACTTTCACAACAATGTAAATTGTTAAAATTTATTGGTTTAATACATTAAATCCTTTGGCACCTTATACTTTCATGTTCAAATCAACAATATAACCAATAGGTTAGTTTATTTGCGTAACAAAACTATGGTACTCAGATCATAAGTATATACAACCATTCAAACCCTACTCAATTTGAAAAATAACAACTCAACACGTGTTCACACATTTCAACCATTTCATTTCCAATTTAAATTATCGTTTTGTTTTTGTTTTGCCCGGAGAACCATAGTAAACTGAACTTGGATACACGAGACTGATTTGCTCACACAAGCTTCAGACTAGGGTTGCTTACATGAGCTTAGTTTGATGCTGCTCATACGAGCTTTTGAGAATCCACAACATATGCTTGATCTTAAACCATCGTATTAATTCCTAGTCAAAATACCCATTTTCCTTTTTGAAACATAATGGCATGTCATTCGTATCCTAATTATTTACTAAGTTCATACAAGCTTTATTACAATATTTAATTCATTCCAATCCCTGTAATGTTGTCATATACATATCATTCAAGTATATAAACATTCCACATCCGTTCCATACATCGTATTTACTTGCAATAATATATTTATCATACTTTAAGATTTAGTCTTTTATATGCCAAAATTGTCAGAATTACAATTAACCTAAACTAGCAGACAATATAATATATAGTTAAACACATCGTAAATAATATAGTAAGTTCCATATGAACTTGGCACAAACAGCAACAAACAAAACGTTGAGGACTAATACGTAATTTTGCCTTTTCCTTGATTATCCTCTAGTTTGTTCAATTCCCGATCTATATGATAATTCATTTCAATTTATTAATTCCAAATACCTTATAACATCCTATTATATGCATATAATAGTTTAATTCTATTTTTTTAAAGTTCCCTAAAATTTTATATTTTATTCAATTTAGCCCCTAAAATCAAAATTGCTATAAATTTCAAATTTGAGCCTCAATTTTGAAACCGATCTCAATTTCATCCTTCTACAGCCTTCTATTATCCACAATTACAGAAATTCAACACGAACTTTGAAATTTATGCATTTTAGCTCCTATGTTCAAAACTAGCAATTAAACTTTACAAACTAGTCATTTTTCACTTTTAAGCTTAAAATCTAACAAATAATACCAATTTCATCAAGTATTCAACAATGGAAAATTTTAAAAACTTTACTAGTTTTACAAATTGGTACACGAGTTAGCTAAATTAAGTTCTCGGAACCTTAAAAACATAAAAGTTACAAGAAAATGACTTAGAAATCATACCAAATGAGAGACCGAATGCTAAAGCTTCCAAAACCCTAATTTTCTCTCTTTTATACGTGAGATTGAAGAAGAACTAAATGTTTCATCTTTTTCTTTTAATTTCACTTATATAGTTAATTAATTTAATTAAGATTAACCTTAATCACTTAACCTTAAGTGTATTCAACAAAAATAAGAGGATTCCAACTAATGCCACTACTGTTTGGCCATTTTATAATGGTCCAATTGCTCAATTTGTTCTTCAAGTAATTAAAAATTCATAGCAATTAACTTTACCACTTTTACAAATTAGTCTTATTAACTATCTGATTGGCATAATTAAACGACCAAACTTTAATTAAACTTTATACTAACGTCCTAAATATTAAAATAATATCATTGAAAATTGGGCTCTGAAACCACTGAAAAACTGGTTGTTAAATTTTTAAACTCGACAAATGTGGTCAGGGGATTGACAGGTGTCGATATAGTAAACTATTATATATTTTTATTTAAATTATTACATTTCAATAAAGAAGTTTGAGACATTTAAAACAATATTTCTTTAATATCAGCAGGCAGGAGGAGAGGTGTGAGTCAAATGTCAAACTCCTTCCTGCGGCAGCTGATATTAAGAGAAATGGGTGTTAGATTTGATTTCAGGAAATAAAGGGACACGTGAAAATTAAAATCAAACAGTGGAAATTTCTTCTTTCTGCGGCTGCTGCTGACATTAAAGAAATAAGTAGACATGTGAAAGTTAAAAGGGGAGGAGGCATACAAGTGGATATTAAAGAAATAAGTAGGCATATATATATATAAGAAATTCAAAAAATTAGTATGAAATACATATAAATTATCGTAAAGGTCGTTATGTTTAAAAATTTACATTTTTATCAATATCTTTATTTAAAAAATAATATTTAGACTCTTTTTTGAAGGTCAAATTCTTTTTAAAAGATTGAAGGTGAAATTTAGTTAAAAAAAAGAAGAATAAGAGTCAAATTGACAAAAAAATATAAACGTTAAGGGTAGACCTACTTATGGTCCGTTCAAAAAGTGGGAGGATTTGCGCAAAAAATTAAGGTCTGTTTAAAAAATAAGCTGGGCCTCAAGTAAGGTATTTTTGACTTGGCCCCAGAATTCACAAAAGAACAAAAAAATCTACTATTTTTTTTGTTTTTTCCCCTATTTTGCTATCATTTCACTATTATGTTACTATTATTTTGTTTTTATTTTTTGGATATTCTATAAAACTTGTTTTATTGTTAATTTTGTTATTATTTTACAGACATTTGCTTGTTAAGTTACATATATCTTAGTGTTATTTAAGGATACATATTTTTTAAAATTTATTTTAAGGGAAATATTTATTTTAATGTTTTTAATATTTTTTATGTGTTATATATATTTAAAAATTATATAAAAAATTAATATGGACGGGCCGGTCCAAGCTCAAGTTTTAGCATTTTTATTTGGGTCAGGCTTGGATAAAATTTTATGCCCATTTTTAGGGTCGGGTCTAGCAAACGGGCCTAAATTTTTTGTTGGGCTCAGCCCGACCCATAAACACCTCTAGTTAAGGGTCAAATTTGTCATTATGTCAATAATAAATAACGAAATATTTAGTTTGTAACTAATTAATAATAATCACACATTAAATATGTACAATATTAAAATAAAAAATATTAGATTAACTTGTGACACCAAATCAATCAACAAAATTATTAATATATATTGTTTATGGATGTAATAAAATGTGATTATTAAAATTAAAATGTATAAAAAAATCAAAATAAAATTTTAATTGAGCGGAAAATTTAAAATTTTTTTAATGAGATTAGCGTGGTTTAAATATCATAATATGTATATTTTTATTAATTTTTTAAAATAAAAAACTAAAATATCGTCATATAATATAACTTATTTTAAATATAAAAAGATATCAAAATAATTTTCTTTTAACTTTCGAGCACCATCTCATTTAGAGATTTAAATAATATTATTTTTGTAATTTAAAGTTGATACATTCTCTCGAATTTCCGTTATGAATAATCATGTGACGTGTTTATTCATTTCCACGCAATTATGAATCCACAACAATGTGTACATTGTTTCTACGCCATAGCCGTCTGATATTTTGTTTTCAGACAATGAAAATTACGGCCTAAAATAGGAAGCTAATCTTGTTAGGATAAGGTTTTTCGGCTTTTCCGGTAATCTATTAAAGATCCCTTTGTATTTTATGAAGAGATTAACCTCATTTTTTCTTTTTCACTGCTGTTAAACCCCAGTGGTGAGATGAGCCAAAACCCTCCTTTCTCACGGCTTGCTAAAAGCAATGCCACTCAGCCCGTATTCTATTCTTACTTTTTAACTCCTACATTGCTTCTATATACTACTGCTGCAACTTTTTCCTCTTTAATTAAAAATATATAAACAACTTCTTTATTATATGAAATATTGATTTGTATAGTAATTTAATAAATATATAAATTTGATAGGAATCAAAAATAATTTTCATAATTAAACACTTTTATATGAATAATATTCTTTTACAAAATTTTAATATAATAAAAAAATAAATACAAATATAATTTATGATTTTTTTATTATAAAATTTTAGTTATTTATTAATAAAATAATTGTTGAACATAAATACAATTTTAATATGTATTTTATAATTTAATATAAAATATAATTTTAATTATTAACATATTTTATTTTAAAATATATTTTTATATATACATATAATTTAATTAAATTTAATATAATTAATTATTAATAGTTATTTTTTATTTTCACCTATGTGTTTAAATCAAAATATATATTTCACTATTCATTTTAATGTATCGTCATCCATCGAAAAAGAGTTATTAAGGTTTTGAGTTTCTTTTTACTCATGCCTTTGTACTTGTTTCGGTAAATCAAGAAGAGAGAAAACTATTCTCAAGAAAAAGTAGAAACTATGAATAGAAAATGGGTGCAAAAAACTATGCGCCGTCAGTCTGGCAGTCGTGGAAGATCTTTTTTTTTTTTGCTTTACCTTAACCAAGATTACAAGAGTAAAACATTTCGGATTTCCCATAATATTTTATGGGCACCAAACGCTAGCTGTTTTACCAAAACCTGTTTGATTGGTTGTATAATATAGTATAAATATTCTTTAGCAATCAGTAGGTTTTTGGTTGGTTGGTCAAGTAACTTATATAAAAATAATGAAAATTTAATATTCTTTTCTATAACCATACATACACATATTATGCTTAATTATATAGGGTTGTTTGATCAGGGATTGGACCTTAGCTCCTACATTTTAATATAAAACCTTTTCCTTTCCATACCAATATTCAACCTATAGGAATAATATGTATGGCTGGTTTGCAACAATTTGCCAAAACTATAGTGTATATATACATTGCATGCTTGCTACAGGGTACCTAACTTAAATACCTATGAGTGATTAATTACAAAGTCTTAACAAATATTCACATGTTCTAACAAAGTCTTAAATCAATTTAAGAGATTACCAAATCCATCCTTTCTTTTCTTTTTTATATAATATTGATATTTAAATAATAAAATATGAAAATTTTAATTAATAATACAAGTTTTCGAAATTGATTGAGTTTAGATGTAAATAAAGAAAAACTAAAAAAATATTTTTAAGTGTATAATGGCGCGACTTTGGTTGCATTAACAGGAGATAAACGATTCACTATAATTATCATTTTTAACTAATTTGTAGCTCCTAATAAACAATACGATAACAACAACAACAAAAAGAAAACTATTTCAACCATTATATCAATAAAAAAATTTAAATATATATATATAATAATCTTGCAGATGAAGTTTGGATGAAATAATGAAAAGCGAATCCATTGGGTGTGCTAAGTGTGATTGGGCGTGTCCATTTGATAAATTTTAAATTAAATTAATTTAATGTCCCAACTAAAATCAAAGGGG